>NC_084974.1:16560849-16874778 GCF_963691925.1 Scomber scombrus
TGAATGCCAAATCCAATTGCCCCAGCACAGAAGCTGAAACTCAGCATGTCTGAGTCTGTTACCCAGGACTCACTGCCTATCCACTGGCGAGGTGGAGAGGGCTGGCGAGACAGCTCCTCCAGCAGGATCCTCATGTCTCCAGAAGCAACAAATGCCACAACAACCATAGCTGTTGACCTGGAGAGACAATTAACAAGCATGAGAAATACTTTAATGCAGTAGTACTAGTCTCACTGACTCTATATTATAACAATATTAGTAATCAATGTCAGAGCAACAAGAGGACAATATAATAACTAAATAATTTTCCATGTTATTTATGGTTGTTTTAGTATGTTTAAGTGCTTTTGTGTGCAGAAAGTCAGTGATCACATCAGAGATGCAGGGACCTGCGGATAACATCAGCCACTCGCTGGATACTGCTGTGTGGGTGGGTCCGGTAGAAATATTCGGAGTATTCCACACAGATCCCCTCTTTGTATGCTGCGTGCAGGAAAGACGCCATGCCATTATTTCCATAGTCCGAATCAGACCGGACAGCACCTATCCAAGTCCAGCCAAAGTGTTTTACCAGTTTGGCCAGAGCATCAGCCTGGAACTGGTCACTGGGGATTGTTCTGAAAAAACTCGGGTACTGTTGCTTATTGGACAAACATGCACAGGTGGCAAAGTGGCTCACCTAAAGGAAAGAAGCTCAGTGTAATTATTTAACGGGAAAGCACACACAATCAGTTCTGGGCTATTTAACACAAAGTTAGCCAGAAAGTCTAAAAGCTTACTTGAGGAATGTTAAACGGCCCAATGATGCGTGATATGCTGATTGATGGCGTGGACCCAGACTCACCAACTATAGCCATCACCACACCTGACTGTGAGCACTTGTTGCCGGTGTTAAACACCGGATCCTGTCCATTTGAAAGCTGGAACGCCACGTGCACAGCCACGGGGACTGAGGAGCACGAGTCGTGGATCTGGTAACCGAGTCTAATGCCTGGCAGCAGCTCCGTGCTGTTGTTGATCTCCTGGATGGCAAAGACCATTGCGCGTGAGAAGCGCAGTTCACGGGAGTCAATGCTGCACACAGACACTCACTGTTGAAATTTTCATATGATAAGGACAGTTTTTCAACAGAAAACACAACTACAAATCATCTTAAACTCCTAAACTCACTAACAGGAAATGCAATTAAGTCTTAAAAAAGACAACATTAAAATTAATTTATGCAATGAAGTATTCTTACCGCAGTTAAATGCACTTGTTATCAATTATAATCAAGAAAAAACAACAATGTTTTGTGCAATTAGTGCATACTGATTTGTCCAATAAAGTAAAAAGGAATTCATTGTAAAATGTTTAACACTACACACAATAATGTTTGCAAAATGATTGTAAACACATCATTAAAAAACTTTTTCCCCCCCCCCACTCATCCTTTAATCCCCCACTTCTTTCTCATACTAACCTTCCTGTGCACCTTAGTGGCTCAGGCATGCTGGTGTAGTTATGCTTCACTTTTTGAATATAGTTGTGTAAGGAGAAAACACCCCCAATAATGTAGTCACCATCCATTGAGAATGCAGGTAGACGACTAGAACCCTGGAGCTTACATTTCACAGATGGAGCCTCAGTGACCCCAGCAGCAGTTGTAGGCTCTGTATGCCCTGCCTTTTGGTTCACACCATCCCCATAATTGTTCAAGGCAAAAGTTGATGGCAGCTCAAACAAACCTAGAGCCAAGCTCAGGACAGTAATGAGAGCTGTGATCTTCATGCCTCAGGTGTCTGCATGTATGCATAAGTGTGTTTTCACTAGTTTATATAGCTTTTCAGGGAAAAGCTTCCCTCCTTCTACTGTACGTCAGCTTACATCAGATGATGACCTTACCCAGTTATCATCATAAACACCAGATATCTCTTTCCACAGGAGTTTCTGCAACTGCATCTTTATCTGCTGAGTTATGAAGGTTGAAGGCCAAATCACAGCTTTGCCTTTGTTAACATTCTGGGAACTGACAGTTGAACATACTCACATACATTCTCTTACTCTAAACACAGCCAAAGGCCGTACAGGCCTAAGACAGTGCACATAATCTTAAGACATTAAAACATAAGAGTAAAAATATACATCACACATCACAACAACATGACACATATTTAAAACAAAAATATTCATTAAAACATGACACATATTTAAAACTAATATATTGTTAAATGTCTCATAAATACACGGTCGCCCAGTAATCACCTTTGACCAGGTATAATGAGATTGATCAATACAATTTCGAGAATATATACTTTATCTATCAAGAATACATCACATTGTCACAATAATTTCATGGAAAGAGGTAAAAAATATTTCATTCCAACTTTATTGGTGACCGTGTATATAATGAAATAGTCTTCTGAGTTCCCTTTTAACATTCAGCTGTTCTATAATCTGAATTAAGTGCAAATAATTTGAGTTTAACATTTGTGAATGCTTGATCTGCATTTACAAGTTCAGGCTAATTGTCAGGCCTTGTCTGACAGTCATACAGCCTAGACTGATTATAGAAAAACGGCCCTAAAATTGCCAATGTGTTTTATATTTTCTGGGTGTATGAAAAAGTTGGCAATACAAAATTTTCTTTCAGAACTGTTTGATTGGTTATGTTAATACTGGTTATGTTATGTTATGTTAATTAAATGTATTTTGCATAGTTAATGGCATTGTATCGTTTATATGTGCTTAAGTGATTGGCCTCTGTATGTGTGCATGCATGTTTGACACAAACTGCCAACCAGTCAAAATTACATTTTCATGACACTTTTTAGAGTAAGATATTAACTTAGCAACACAATTATCTAGTCAGCTAACCTGTCACGTGCAAACTCAAGTGTTCATCTAATTCTCAAATGCAAGCTGCCACCCATACATTGGAAGACAAACACAAATTTAAAGGCGAACTCTACTACCACCTAGTGGAAGTCACAGTCAAAGTCATAGAATACATGACAGTGAATTGGATATGCTGAGAGATTAAATGTGTGCCTTTCACACTTCATTCAAGCAACCAAAGAAAAAAGATACAAAGTTATCTGTAGATTTTATGAAAAAGAAGGGAAAAAAGGTTACATGTGGTAAATGCAACTCTAGTTCTGTGAGCTCAGAGAAGCCCAGTATAAACTTGACCACTCTCTGAAGAGCACATATATTGGTTTTCCTCTGTTGCATGTTTTACAGGTCTAGTCTGTCTTTAAGGTTGGTTCAACACAGCTGTTTATTCTCAAACTATTATTTATAAACAGATATACCACATTATAATCAATCATTTCTGATCAGAAAACATAATTTGTAAAATACCTGCTCAAATAACTGGTTACACACTGTATTGCACAAGGGAAGGTAGTATATCACTTACTATTTCAACAGACTGAACTGCAATACCATAACGTATTTAACATAACATTATTTTATGATGGATACCTAAATACATGATTGACTTTTAGAGAAAGTCAATCATGACTATCTATCTATCTATCTATCTATCTATCTATCTATCTATCTATCTATCTATCTATCTATCTATCTATCTATCTATCTATCTATCTATCTATCTATCTATCTATCTATCTATCTATCTATATACATAATATACATACATAAATATAATAAATGTAGTATATATTATAATGAATAATTAAGTAGTATTATGATACTAATTATGATACTTGTTTTCTCACAAGTAAAAGTACTTATGATGAAAAATAATCATATATTTTATGTATGCTAAAAAGAAAAATATTACACTACATACATTATTTATATTTTTCACTCGATCTCCAATAACCCACTTCAGTAAATCAGGTGGTGCTGCTGAGTTAGCAAGGGTTGCAGGGAATACAGTATATAACCTACCTCATTCCCTGCTCTCTCTCTATTTGGGGGAGTGTTTAACAATATGACTCCACTTGCGTTATTTCCCTTGATTTACTCTGTCTGGGTCTTTACTTTAACTTATGCCCCAATTTCCATATTCACCTCTCCATCCCCATCTGCAGCCAAAGTGTGCACTCTTCAAAACAACTTTGAACCAGACTTTGTAGCAGAGGGTGACTTTATTATTGGGGGGATCTTCCCCCTTCACTATGTTCAGGAGATGCCAGATCTCAACTACACATACAGGCCACCACCAGTGAAGTGCAACAGGTGAGTTTAATAGGTTTGGATTGGAAATAAAATTTAAATAATTTAAACTAATATCAGTTTGATGCTGTGTGATTTTGTCTCAAAAACATGTTGTAATGTTCTTATTCTATCAAATGGATTTTGCAACATATATTTATATTTAACAGAGCAGTATTAATTATTTAGCTGACACTAAATAAGACAATTATTCTTATATACATTGAAGGCTTGACCTGTTCCTGTTTTAGAAGTTCCAGAGAGAAATGGAGTGTCTGCAATTATACAATAATTTCTAAAAGGTTTCCTGAAAACAAGTGCCTGAAGAAATGTTTCATTGATATTATATTATTATCTATTTTCCATATACAAACTGAGAGTCAAGACAGTTATCAATCATTACCAATCGTTACCAAAGACATATAGGAGACATTGCTAGAAGTTGGATAAAATTTAAATTTAAATTTAAATTTAAAATATCACTGCCTATAACTTAACCTTTTCTCCACCTTTGCTGTGTTAAATGTGTGTGTAGTGTATTCATATGTGTGTCTGCTGAGCTACAGCTTTGATCCTAGGGCTTTCCGCTGGGCTCAGACTATGAGGCTGGCAGTGGAGGAGATAAACCAGAATATGGAGCTGTTGCCCAATTACACCCTTGGCTACAAAATCTTTGATTCATGCGCACATCCACTGACTGGCCAGAGGGCTGCTCTGGCTGTGTTGAATGGTTTGAGTGAGGACCACTCTGCCATGTGCAGCGGTGCCTCTCCACTCCTTGCAGTGATCGGAGATTCTGGTTCTGCTCAGTCCATTGTGATATCAAGAATGCTACAGCCTTTTAGAATCCCAATGGTTAGTTGGGACGATTATGTTCTAATACACCAAACACGTGTTCTCTGTAAAATATTCCCTTCAATGTGTTCTTTATTTTTCCGTATTTACCCAGATCAGCTACTTCTCAACATGTTCATGTTTCGCTGACAGAATCAAATTTCCCAACTTCTTCAGAGTAATACCTAATGATGACTATCAGGTGAGGGTTTGGCTTTAAATTATAAGGGTTTAGATGATTTTTCAGTGCTGCTATATGAAGCCTTCATATGTTTCTGTGTTGATGCCCAATGTTGTACTGTGCAAACCTTGTGCATCAATCCCTTACTAAGAACAATGCTGTGCTTTAACTACAATGCATTAGAGTATGTGCAGTAGATTATCACCAAAATTAGATTTACACAGCTTTGACTCGAGTGATGATATATTAGATTACTTTGCAGTGCTAAACAAAATCAAGTGCCAGTAAACATTAAAAAACAAAACAAAAACAACTTTAGTGTTTTCTCTGATGTCAGTTTAGTTTTATTTTTATCTTTTTTCCTATTCCTAGGTGAAGGCCATTGCCCAGCTGCTGGTGCGATTCAACTGGACTTGGGTGGGTCTGGTGCGATGGGACACTGACTATGGACGTTTTGCTATGCAAGGTTTACTGAGAGAGCTACGGGGAACCAAAGTGTGTGTAGCATACCAAGAAATCATCCCTCTGTTCTACAATCGCCAGAGGGTTCTGGAGGTTATGCAGGTAGGTACAAACACACACTGAATTGAGTTTTATAGCAATATAGCAGTTTTTCAGCTCAAGAGATCATATAGTAGGCACTAATGACAAATGAATCCATTACAATCCCCTGTATGAATAATGACTGTGTGATTATAGTACATCTTAGGTGATTTTGATGGTATAAGCTTTTGTTTGTTAAACCTGTGGTGCAGAACTTTAACATATAAATGAACTTCTGTTAAATTAAAGCATTTGCCAAACGAGTTCACACAATGCTGATTAAGCCTATCACCACCGGACAATTGTTTCTGTTAACAGGCTACAAATAGATAATTACCTCATGTCATCACTCCATCACATTTTTTCCCCTTTGTCCTTAACAGAGTGCTCCTAGGGGCAGGGTAGATGGGGGTGGGAGAGTGGTGGTGAGATCAGTTTGGTAAATGTTTTTGTAATTATTCACAATTCCAGGAAGGGGAGATACAAGTCCCGCACTGCAGTTTTAAATGAGACAATCTTGGGTAGGGTTTAGAAAACTTAGTTTTAACCTGCTTTCTTTTGCTTCTTTTTTTTTCTCATCATCTGTAAAGGTAATGCGTAGCTCTACAGCAAAAGTGGTGGTTGTGTTTTCAAATGAGGGGGAGATGACACCTTTCTTGAGGGACTACATGACTCAGAACATTACTGGAATCCAGTGGGTGGCTAGCGAGGCCTGGGTCACAGCATCTGTCTTTACAGGGAGCGAGTATTACCCCTACCTCGGGGGCACCATTGGGTTTGGCATCAGAAAAGGTCCTATCTCCAGACTTAGTGACTACCTGCAGACAGTAAACCCTCAGATGTATCCCAATAATCCACTGGTGCAGGAGCTGTGGGAGGCTCTGTATGGTTGTAGTCCCTCTTCATCCTCTGGTTCCCAGTTGCCTCCCTGCTCGGGGCAGGAGTATCTGTTGGATCAGCATTCAGCTTACATGAATACATCCAGCCCTAGAGTTGCCTATAATGTCTATAAGGCTGTATATGCAATTGCTCATTCCCTGCACAACCTACTTCTCTGCCAACCAGACCAAGGGCCTTTCCTCAACAACTCATGTGCACAAAGCAACAACATACAACCCTGGCAGGTATTGTCTAGTATCTATATTGATTATTTTTTTCCCTAAATCTTGTTAGAGTATTTCATATTATTTATTGTTTTTCAAGCTTCAACACTACATCCAGGAAGTGACGTTCAACATTGCTGGGGAGGTGGTGAACTTTGACCTGAAGGGTGACTCCATACCCTATTATGATATCATCAACTGGCAGAGAGGCACAGGCGGTAACATTGAGTTTTTCAATGTTGGGTTGTTTGATAGAACCAAGCCTGTTGGAGAGGAGCTGGTGATCCAAGAGGACAGGATAATGTGGGCAGGTCATCAGAGCGAGGCAAGCTGCTCACACTGTGTTTTTACCTTCATCACATGCTAATATTGATACAACTTGCATGTATGGTAGATAGGTAAATTCCCATATTACATGTCTTCTGTTTTAATGCATCCCAATGTATTCTTATAGCTAAATTCTTACAATATATAAATTAAGATGTTAGGAATGTTTCATTTGTATGTTGATAAAACACTGTATCCCAAACACACAGGTGTGCAAGTATTGTTTCATTTATTGAAAGTTTTGTGATTTATTTATTTTTTTTACTATTCTGCAGCCACAATTATTTCCATTATAATTATGTTGCTTTCACTTGATATAATTCCATAGAGATATTGTTGATTAATTAATGACAGATTGTTAAATAGCTTATTTTAAAAAACATCAGCCCTGAGTGTCAAAATCTCAGCTAAATTCTCCACCATTTTCTTGCTGACTGCATTTTCTGACCAAAGTTTTAAGAAACATGTACAGTATAGGCCACACTAATTGGTATTTTTTAGTAAGGATTAATAACACATTTTTTGTTTGGTCTATAAAATGTTAAAAAATAGAAAAATGCTCATTACAATTTTCCTATAATCTAAAGCTTATGTCCAAAATGCATAGGTAGAGAAAACCAGCACATCCTCACATTGTAGAAGCTAGAACTAGTGAATATTGATAATGTTGAAGATAAATAGCTTGAAAATAGAAATAGATTGATCAAGTACTGTAAAGGACACATTAATATGACAGTGTGGAGCTGAAAGACACAATTATCTGTGTGCTTCTTAGGTGCCGGTGTCTGTATGCAGTGTCAGCTGTCTTCCAGGGTCCCGGAAAGCTGTCCGTCGTTGGGAGCCTGTCTGCTGCTTTGACTGTGTACCATGTGACAGTGGCAAAATTAGCAATCAGACAAGTGAGCTTACAACCATGCAAAGATAGAAATTATTATCCACTATATTTTATTACAATCAGGTAAATATTAAATTGTATTACATAAATTATTACATAATAATTAATACATTATTCCTTCCTTTTATTTTCTTACTCTTTAGATTCTATAGAGTGCACATTTTGTCCTGAGGACTTCTGGTCAAACAAAGAGAGAACAGCCTGCACCCCAAAGAAAATAGAATTCTTGGCCTATGATTCCTTGGGTATAGCCCTAACAGTGATCTCCATTGTGGGTGCCTGTCTCACTATAGCGGTCATCACAGTCTTCTTTCATCACAGAAACACAGCCATAGTCCGTGTGAATAACTCTGAACTCAGCTTCTTCATCCTGTTCGCACTGACTCTGTGTTTCCTGTGTTCTCTTGTGTTCATCGGAGAACCAACAGCTTGGTCTTGCATGCTGCGCCACACGGCCTTCAGCATTACATTTTCTCTTTGTATCTCCTGTATACTGGGGAAGACCCTGGTGGTGTGGGCTGCTTTCACTGCCACCCGGCCAGGAGACAACATCATGAAGTGGCTGGGGCACAAACAGCAGAGAGCTATTATCTTTAGCTGCACTCTGGTTCAGGTGATTATTTGTGCTGCCTGGCTCATTGATGCACCCCCTTACCCATCCCGAAATACACAATATGAACGTTCAAAGATCATACTGGAGTGTAGTGTGGGCTCTAGACTTGCATTTTGGTGCGTTCTGGGATATATTGGTCTGCAGGCCGGTCTTTGCTTTATTCTGGCCTTTTTAGCCCGAAAGCTGCCGGGGAACTTCAACGAGGCCAAGTTTATCACTTTCAGCATGCTGATCTTCTGTGCTGTGTGGCTGGCATTCATCCCTGCTTATATCAGCTCTCCTGGAAATTATGCAGATGCAGTGGAGTCATTTGCCATTCTGGCCTCCAGCTTTGGCTTGTTGTTCTGTCTGTTTGCTCCAAAGTGTTATGTTATTTTATTGAAGCCTGAAAAGAATACAAAACAGCATCTGATGGGAAAAGAAAATAAGTGATATATTTTAAGTTTACCTTTTATGAATGCATTCTTTTTTCTTTTTTTTTTTGAACCGTCTGTTTATTGAGTTTTACATATTACAAAAACAATAGTGTTCTGATTACAGATCTAAATACAATATACCCCAGAACAGATACCACCCCCCCAACCCCCCGGCACCCAGCTCCAACAGATGGACATGCATAGGTAAAAGTAAATTAAGGACAAACGAAAGAAGAAAAAAAAAAAAGATAATAATAATAATGATGATGATAGAGGAAGAGAAAAGATAGGTAAATAAATAAGCAAATGAATAAATTAATGTATGAATAGATAAAAATAAATAAATAATAACAGTTGTAATACTCAAAATAAATAAATAAATAAATAGACTAATAAGATCAATAGGGAAACATAGATATGAGTTGGCAGGTAGTAGGAAATATAAATTAATAAAAAAATAATTAAACAAGTTAGTAATAATAAAGAATATATAATAACAATACAACAAATATATACACATATATATATATAAAAAGTGAATTAGTAAAAAATAATAATTTAAAAAAATATATATAAATATACAAAAATATATAATAACAATACAAAAAATATATACACATACACACACATACCCGCATATATATATATATATATATATATATATATATATATATATATATATATATATATATATATATATATATATATAATATAAAAAGTGAATTAGTAAAAAAATAATAATTAAAAAAAATAAAATAAAATAAAATAAAAAAACACAGGCTCAGCATTGCAGTAGCTACTCAGTTCACAGTGATCGGACATCTTGTGCTGTTAACATAAGACAGAAAGGGATTCCAGGTCTTCTCAAATAAGACATCCTTTCCAATCAGAGTCAGTCTAATTTTTTCTAATTTAAGAAAATAAAGCACATCCTTAACCCAATTTGTATAGGTAGGTGGGACTGGGGATTTCCATTTTAGCAATATCAACCTCCTGGCCAGCAGAGTTGTGAATGCTATTAAATCCTTTTTAGCTGGGGAAAGAGTAGGAGGGAAAGGCCATACACCAAATAGGGCAGTTAAGGCATTGGGAGTCACATCCCTTTCAGTTATTTTGGATAAAATACTAAAGATTTCAGACCAAAATCTAGTCAGAGAAGAGCAGCTCCAAAACATGTGAGAGTAATTTGCTGTGGCTTGTTGGCATCGATCACATAGTGGAGACACTGTATCGAACATTTTTGCGAGCCGGGCTTTAGTGTAGTGGGCTCGATGAAGGATTCGACATTGCATAAAGCTGTGACCAGCACATATTGAAGACTTATGTACTCTGCGCAAAATCTCTTCCCAAACATCATCAACAATCACCTCTCCCAAGTCTGTCTCCCAAACTGTTTTAAGTACAACAGAAGAGCCTGGACAAAGACTATAAATATTTGAATAAATAGAGGAGATTGCCCCCTTTAATGAAGAGAGAGGCTTCAGAAAAGTCTCAAAGTCTGAAGACTTGGGAAGAGTGGGGAATCCTGGGAATGAGCCACGGACAAAATTTCGGACTTGGAGGTATCTAAAAAAATGTTCTTTAGGAAGCAAAAATGTATTTACCAATTGTTGAAAAGAAGCAAAAATAGAATTAACATACAGGTCTCTAATAGTTTTTATGCCCAGCCTAGCCCATATAGAGAAGGTGCTATCCAATAACGATGGGGGAAAAATAGGATTTGCTGCAAGTGGAGCCTCAGTTGAAAGAGTTTGAAGGCCAAAATGACGTCTAAACTGAGTCCATATTTTAATGCTGGAGGCAACTATCACATTCTTAGTGTGACCAGAAGTAGAAAAAGACAAGGGCGAATACGGTAACGCTTTCAATGACGCCGGCTGAACTGAATTTGCTTCCAAAATCAACCATGATGGGGGGACCTCAACATCTCCATACTTAACCCAATAGTTCAGATTTCTAATGTTTGTTGCCCAATAATAGTAAAGGAGGTTTGGTAACACCATTCCGCCCAAAGCTTTGGGCCTCTGTAAAACTTGTAGACGCAACCTAGGAGTTTTCTTGTTCCAAATAAAATCTAAAATAAGACTGTCTACTTTACGGAAAAAGGAAAGAGGAAGGAAGATAGGAATGCATTGGAATAAATATAAAAAGCGCGGGAAGATGTTCATTTTAATTGCATTGATTCTGGCAGCTATGGAGAGATTTAGTAGGGACCATCGCTCAAAATCTTGCTTAATTTTTGTGAGCAGAGAGAGGAAATTTTCCTTATAGAGATTAACCAATGTTTTGGCAACATAAACTCCAAGATAAACAAAGCCAGCGTCCGTTACCTTAAATGGTAAATTTTGAAGCTGAAGTGAATTATCGATTACCTCTCCATTGACAGTAAGCATTTCACTTTTACTAAGATTAAGTTTATATCCAGAGAATCTACTAAATTTGTCTAGGACTGAAAGGGCTGCAGGAATAGAACGTGACAGAGTAGACAAAAGCAACAGAAGATCATCCGCATACAGCGCCACCTTCAGCTCTACACCATTTCTGGTTATACCACATATATCAGGATGAGACCGCAAAGCAATTGACAGAGGCTCCATCACAATAGCAAATAAGAGCGGACTCAACGGGCAACCCTGTCTTGTAGAACGATGTAAGCGAAAGTATTCCGAATTTGTGACATTTGTCCTGACCATGGCCTGAGGAGAGGCATATAATAATCTAACCCATGAAACAAATTTTTCCCCAAAACCAAATTTCCCCAAAATAAAAAAAAGATAATCCCACTCTACTCTGTCAAATGCCTTCTCGGCGTCCAGAGCTATCAGAGCTTCTGGGAGAGCATTTGAAGGAGGATTATAGACCACATTAAACACCCTTCTAAGGTTAAAAAAGGAGTGTCTATTACGTATAAACCCAGTTTGGTCCAAAGATATAATTGAAGGTAAGACAACTTCTAAGCGTCGGGCTAATAACTTGGACAATAATTTGAAATCGACATTCAGTAAACTAATGGGTCGATATGAACCACATGAAAGTGGGTCTTTACCTTTCTTTAGAAGCAGAGAAATGCAAGCCTGATTTAGGGTGTGGGGAAGTGTGCCTGAATTATAAGACTCAGTGAACATCTCTAACAGGTGTGGGGCCAGTTGTTTCCAGAATGTTTTATAAAACTCGGCTGGAAAGCCATCTGGGCCTGGACTTTTACCACTTTGTAATGATTTAACTGCCGCCTCAAGTTCAACTGCTGTGATAGGACGTTCCAGTTCCGCAGCTGCAACTCGATCCAGATTGGGAGTGTTAAACCTATCAAAGAAGGAGATCATATCCGCAGAAGTATTAGGACAATCAGATGAATATAGTAATTTGTAGAATTCCATAAAGGTTTTATTGATTTCCAAAGGGTCAGATGTTACGCCCGAGCCAGTCTCAATTTGAGGAATTAACTGAGATGCAGAAATTTGACGTAGTCGATGGGCCAAGAGTTTACTCGTCTTGTCACCCTGTTCATAAAATTTGGATCTTGATTGTAATAAAAGTTCAGTAGTATGCTGCGACATGATAAGATCATATTCAGCTTGTAAAGTCATCCGCTCCTTATAAGTATCTGGTAGTTTTGAGACTGCATATAAAGAATCTAAGAGTGCGATGCGTTGAGAAAGCTTGGCTAACTTCTCTCTTCTAGATTTTCTCTGATGAGCCTTATAAGAAATGATCTCCCCTCTGATAAAAGCCTTCATTGTTTCCCACAACCCTGAGGCTGTTACTTCTGGAGTTTTGTTGACCTGAAAAAAGAAATCCAACTGCTCTGCAACAAATTTAATAAAGTCTGTATCTAAGAGCAAATGTGTATCCAGGCGCCATGGTGGTCTTGTATTAACAAACTTCTGAAAATAAACATTCATAGAAATGGAGGCATGGTCCGAAACCACGATTGAATCGTATTTGCAGCCGGAAATGGAGGATAACAATTTGTTATTCACTAAAAAAAAATCAATTCGTGTATAGGTACGGTGAATGTGAGAGAAAAAAGAGTATTCCCTCCCATCCGGATTGAAAAAACGCCAAGGGTCAACAACATTAAACTCTTTCATAAAGGCTTGAATCACTTTGGTCGACTTGGACTGAGTAGCTGAGGTTGGGGAAGAACGATCTAAGGATGGATTCATCCAGCAGTTAAAGTCTCCACCTAAAATTAAATCATACATGGACAAGTCAGGTAGCATTGAGAAAACCTGTCTAAAAAAAGACTCATCATCCCAGTTGGGGGCGTAAACATTAGCAAGAGTCACTTTTACATCAAAAATGTGTCCTATGACAGCTATAAACCTGCCATCAGAATCAGAGATCGTTTTAACATGAACAAAAGGAATATCTCTATGTAAAAGAATAGCAACGCCTCTTGATCTACTGGAAAATGAGGAATGATATATTTTCCCGACCCAGCTCTTCTTCAGTCTAACACTATCTATCTCTTTTAAATGGGTTTCCTGCAAGTATATAATATGAGCATCCAGGTGGCGCAAGTAGTGCAGCACCTTACTACGTTTAATTGGATTATTTAGACCCTTACAGTTTAAACTTACAAATCTAACCTCTCCACCCACACTGGATAGTGTTCTTTTAACCTGGGCCATTAAAGGACAAAGAATTCACTATGTAAAAAGAAAAAAGGAGAAAAACAAAACAAACACAAACAAACAAAAAAAAACAAAAAAAACCCCCTCTCAATACATCTGGAAAAGTAGCGTAGGTGCCAGTCATTACCCCGAAAAAACACGAACAACCCCCCCAGATTCGAACAAACCTCCTCACTTAGCAGAAGCATCCAAACAGTGATGCGTGCTACTTCACCCCACATTGAAATAAAACCTGTCGTTATCTGCAGCGTAACCGTGCTACTAAACGACCTCAGGGAGTGTGGATATGTGCTGTCCCAAAATAAAAATAAAATAAAAAGGTTCCATGTATTATAATGAAGAAAAAAAAAAAGAAAAGAAAAAGAAAAACTGATTCAAAAGCACTGCATCAGTCAAAAAAATCCTCATAAATAGAGACTGACAGAGAGAAATATGACAATAGAAATAAAAATGAGCGCCAATATACTCTATAAGTAGAGCAATAAAAATTTACAGACAGTTCACCATACTATAGTCAGTCCCTGGATAAGATAACAGCAGCATAGATGCTAAATACAAACCGAGCCAACAAGCGCTGGAGGATTTCAAAGGCCGGGCCGGGATTCTTCTTGAGTCTCTTATTGACGAACTCCAGGGCCTGGTCCGGGTTTTCAAATCTGTAGGTCTGGCCGTCGGACATGGTGATGTGTAGAGTAGCCGGGTACCGGAGGCCGAATTTAACGTTAGCACAGGCATGGAGCTCCCTCTTCACCTGGGCAAAAGCCGCCCTCCGCTTGGCCACAGTCGGTGTAAAGTCTGGGAAGATGTGCACCCGTTTCCCGTTGTGTAGCAGGGGGGAGCTCTGTCCAGCGCGGCGTAGAATAGCGTTCCTCGTTTGAAATTGTGTCACCCTGATGACCATCGGGCGAGGTGGTTCTCCCTCCTTTGGTTTAGCACGCAAAGTGCGGTGGGCCCTGTCGAGCCCGGGCAACCCGTCGAGTCCCAACAAGTCCATTAAAAGTTTGGCAGTAAACTGTGTAGGTTGAGGACCCTCGGTTCCCTCAGGCAAACCCACTAGCCGAATGTTATGCCATCTTGAGCGTGCCTCCAGTTCTTCACATTTCTTGCCCAGAGACTCCACCGTAGCAGATAGCTTGGTGATATTCACCTGCATGCTAGTTAGCTGGTCTGAGTGCTCGTTAGCGCAGCGCTCAAGGTCATTAATAGTTCCACTTTGCAGGGAGACTTTTTCTTGCAGTGGTTTAAGAGCAGTCGCCACCTCCTTCGTAACTAGCTCTGATATGATTGACTCGAATTTTGTCACAATTTCAGTTTGTTGGTCGTCCATCATTACCTTGATGCTGCGTAGCATCTCTTCATTAGCACTCGGCCTCTCAGGTAATTCGGGCTCCTGTTGCGGCCTGTTTCGCAGACTCATCGGTAGACTCATTTTTCACTCGGCCGCTCGACAAAAATGCAGGTTTGGCTCTTAAAAACCACTTGTCACCTCGAAGTTGCGGACAGTGGACAAACTTAAAATGATATTAAAACTATATTATAATCACATTCCCGAGGAGCGACCGAAAAACACGTCCTACATCGTTCGCGTCTTGACTACGCCCCTTGCGCCACATCTTATGAATGCATTCTTATTCAATCGTCAATCTTTAAATATGAACAATGATTCACATTTGTATAAACAGGACAATAACAGTTGCATTGCACAGATATTGTAGCTTTACAAACATAGTGCAGTGATAAAGAAATAAATAAGGACCTTGTGACTCTAATGTACTCAGATATTTTAAAGAAATAAAGATGTGAAATTAATATTCTTTGAAGATTCTGAGGCTGAGTTTGTTGGGAAAAGACTTTCTGCTGATCTTCTAATCTGCTACACCTATAACCTCAATTTTTTTTATCAATTCAAAGTTTAGATTAGACGTTTTACAAACTAAATAGGAAGCTCAGTAGTAATTCAATAATAACTAATATAATAATTATAATCAGTAATTATTGATGACATCTTCTGGGGGTGCAGCTCTGCTGCTGACCCTGTGTCTCACCTGGCATATGTGTGGGGGCTGGGAGGGAGGGGGTACATGTGATGTGCTGTGTCCATCTCACAGACATATGTCTATGTGTAATGGAATGAATGTGTTTATTCTATGTACTCTATGTGTTTTATATACTATTATTACCAGTGAGACCAAAGACAATTTTCATGCAGGACATGACAATAAAGTATTTTCTATTTTTTCTATACTGTGAGCTATTGTAATGTAACATGTCCAGGCTCTTGTCCAGAGGACTAAAATAAGTGTGTTTAGTTATTTTGATTAATCACGTAATTGTGTGAGGAGAATCAGACTACAATCTTAACATAAATAAATGAATAGAGTTTTTCAATAATGATCTGGGGTTGATGGGTGGTATGATACGATGACAAAAATCACAAAATGAGATCACATGACTCTTCACATAAAATGAAGTAACCTTGCATGAAGATAAGAAACAGGTGTGAATGGAGGAGGGCAGTTATGGGGACATTCCCTGGTGCAGTTTTACTGTTGTATGTCTACCTGATCTTCATTTTGTTCTCTTACTCCTGTTCCTTGTCAGAGTCTCCCTCTCTTTTCTCATCTTGTAAATTAAGGAGACAGTTTTATCTTAATGGGATGCACAAGCCTGGTGATGTGATTCTTGGTGGTCTGTTTGAAGTCCACTACACCTCTGTCTTCCCTGAGTGGACATTTAGTTCAGAGCCACGTCAGCCCAGCTGTCAAGGGTAAGTCTTACACACCTGCAGCAGACAACATGGATCTGTGCAAATTATTCTGTTCAGAATAAGGAGAAAAATGCCACTGTGCTGCAATTCTTTTGAAATGTAAATAATATGTTTTCAAATGTGTTCAAAACATCAGCTCTCACAGTGGCATATTACTTTTTTGTTGTTAATAGTGACGTTTTGTGTTAGCTTTGACATTCTAGGGTTCAGACAAGCTCAGACCATGGCCTTTGCAATTGATGAGATTAACAGAAACTCCAACCTGCTACCTAATATGACCCTGGGGTACAGTTTTTATGACAACTGTGGTGCACTTATTATTGGATTCAGTGCTGCTTTGTCGCTGGCCAGTGGTCAAGAGGAGCAGTTTCAGCTTCAGGAGAACTGTTTAGGGACCCCTCCAGTCCTGGGGATTGTGGGTGATTCCTACTCAACATTTTCTATTGCCACCTCCAATGTGCTAGGTTTATACAAAATGCCTATTGTGAGTTTCCTGTCTTCTATCCCTTTTGTTTTTGTATTTTAATGTACTGTATTTGAATTGAGTTAATTTTTAAATGAGCATTGTTAAAATACAGATACTGAGTCTGGGTCTGACTTACATGAGATAAGTAACTTGGCTGCATTCTGTATGTTTCTTTATAGGTGAGTTATTTCTCCACATGTTCCTGTCTGAGTGATCGGAAACGGTTTCCATCCTTCTTTAGAACGATCCCCAGTGATGCTTTTCAGGTGAGAACCCATTGGAAAAATTGAGAATTACAAAATATGGTTCACAGGCAGTACAACAAGCTCATAAAAACAAATCCCTAATAATAGATATATTTTCTTTTCTCTTAATGGAATGTGTTAACTGTGATTGCATTATGAAATTCAAATAATAATATAATGTAAGATGCAGTTGTATTTGTTATTTTAAAAGAATATACTAGTCTGTGCACTAATCCCTCCTCTCAATATATCCACTCAGGTACGTGCAATGATTCAGATTCTAAAACGCTTCCACTGGACTTGGATGGGTTTGTTGGTCACCAATGATGACTATGGACTCCATGTTGCCCAGTCCTTCAAATCTGACCTGGCTCAATCTGGTGCAGGTTGTTTAGCCTACCTAGAGGTTTTGCCGTGGGACAGTGACCCAAGAGAACAAGAGAGGATTGTGCATTTGATAAAGACATCAACAGCTCGTGTTGTCATGGTGTTTGCACATGAGAATCACATGATTAAGCTGATGGAAGAGGTTAGAATTCATATTTAATACATGATCTTAACACAATGAATCATTATGGTTTTGTTTGTCTAAGCCAAAAGTGGCTAAACAAAATCATCATTTTCTAGTAACTAAAATAATCTACAACATCAAGTTTCAGATGCAGTTGAATTGATATTAGGTCCAGTGTGACAATGTTTGGTAATAGTACTTGTATACAGCATTTGTAAAACATTTTGACCTGTAGAAGATTCAGCTAGATGAAAAAATTACTTGAATGGTTGAAAATGTTTGAATGTGTGGATTTCTATCAGTGTGTGGTTATCAAAGGACTGTTTTCCAACAATTACAGGCATAATGAAGTTGCTCTAATAGTGAGATTAAATTGGTGAAGTTATAAAATGAGAACACCTGTTGTAACTTTCAGTCTCACATTTTACCCACTTTAATGTTACTTCTCTCTCTCTCTCTCTCTCTCTCTTTCTCTCTCTCTTAAAAAAAAAAAATAAAATACAGTATGCAGATTCTACATTAAACTGAGACTCTTCCTTTAAAAAGTAGTAGTTACAAGGTAAACTGTATTTTTTCCACAGTAGTCTGAAAATATATATTATATAATGCATTGTACAGGTGGTGAGGCAGAATGTGACAGGTCTGCAGTGGATTGCCAGTGAAGCCTGGACAGCAGCTGCTGTTCTCCAGACCCCCCAACTCATGCCATACCTGGGTGGCACACTGGGCATTGCCATCCGTCGAGGAGAATTAACAGGCTTCATGGATTTCCTGTTAAAAATACATCCTGGTCAACATGACAGCAATAATGAAAATAGCATGGTGGGAGTTTAAGCTTACATTTAATTTAAAATCAACATAGTAACATGCTTAATTTAATTTAATACTATGTTAAATACATTTCAGGTAAATCAGTTTTGGGAATACATATTTCACTGTAGATTTGCACCACCTCCAGCCGGTTGGGTGGAATCTGGGAGAGCACTATGCACAGGAGAGGAGGACCTAGAAAATGTGGAGACTGAGTTTTTGGATCTTTCTAACCTCAGGCCTGAGTACAACATTTACAAGGCTGTGTATGCTCTGGCATATGCCCTTGATGATATGCTGCAGTGTGTGCCTGGCAAAGGGCCTTTCAGTGGGTGCAGCTGTGCCTCTTTGCAAAGACTGGAGCCATGGCAGGTATGATGTCAACTTACACTTCACCTGTTTAGGCTTTAAAACAGCAGCTACACCTTGAGGTACTGAATGTAGTCTTGTGAGAATACAATATTGTGGAAAACAATAATTTATTATATCGACATTAGTCTATTAATTTAATGATGTTCTTACAAAAAGCTTTCAAGGTAAATTAGTCAATCATTTTAATCCAGCAAGAGATGGATACATTTATTCTCATTTTGTTTTTTGAAAGTGATAATGACGTAGGATTTCACTGGAGCATGTCACACTCCTGATTTGTTGTTTTTTTCTCTTTCATGCATCCATTTGAAGCTTGTGCATTATTTACAAAAGGTCAACTTCACCACATCATTTGGTGATCAAGTGTCATTTGATGAGAATGGTGATGTTTTGCCAATATATGACATTATGAACTGGCAGTGGCTCCCTGACGGAAGAACAAAAGTTCAAACTGTGGGTGAGGTCAAGAAGTCACCCTTCAAAGGTGAAGAGCTCACAATTGATGAGGACAAAATCTTCTGGAACTTTCAACAAAAAGAGGTCAATTCTGCATTTAAGATTCTGACTGTAGATTAGTTTTCAAATTTAGCAGTGTATAATACTGTAGATTCAGAATGATAGCGAGATAGAAATGTTTTTTTTTTTCCACAGCCATCCAAATCAGTGTGCAGTGAGAGCTGTCCTCTAGGTACTCGCATGGCCAGAAAGAAGGGTCAACCTGAGTGCTGTTTTGACTGCATCCCTTGTTCAGAGGGAAAGATCAGCAACAATACGGGTGGGTGTTTATTTTTAAATAATTTATTTTATGAATATGTATTTCAACACTTCCCCTATTTTCGCTAGACTCCATGGAGTGCATTAGTTGTCCAGAAGACTTCTGGTCCAGCCCCAAGCGTGACCACTGTATTCCTAAGAAAATTGAATTCCTCTCCTACCATGAGCCTCTGGGCATCTGCTTGACCACCACATCATTGCTGGGCACATTTATCTGTGCTGTTGTCCTGGGAGTCTTCACCCATCATCGCAGTACACCCCTGGTACGCGCTAACAATTCAGAACTGAGTTTCCTGCTATTGGTGTCACTGAAACTATGTTTTTTGTGTTCACTGCTGTTCATCGGCCGCCCCAGACTATGGACATGCCAGTTGAGACATGCAGCATTTGGTATCAGCTTTGTGCTTTGTGTCTCATGTATCCTGGTGAAAACCATGGTGGTTCTGGCTGTGTTCAAGGCCTCCAAACCAGGAGGTGGAACCAGTCTGAAGTGGTTTGGTGCTATGCAGCAGAGAGGGACAGTTCTGGCTCTTACATCAATCCAGGCAGCAATCTGTACTACGTGGCTTGTCACATCTTCACCAGCTCCTCATAAAAATACTCAATACCACAATGACAAAATAGTGTATGAGTGTGTAGTTGGCTCCACTCTTGGGTTTGCAGTGTTGCTGGGTTATATTGGCTTACTGGCAATCCTCAGTTTCCTGCTAGCATTTCTAGCCAGGAATCTTCCAGATAACTTCAATGAAGCCAAATTCATCACTTTCAGCATGCTGATCTTCTGTGCTGTGTGGGTGGCATTTGTCCCTGCTTATGTCAACTCCCCAGGCAAATATGCAGATGCTGTGGAGGTATTTGCCATCCTGGCCTCCAGTTTTGGTCTCTTGGTGGCACTGTTTGGACCCAAATGTTACATCATCTTGCTGAGACCCGAAAGAAACACAAAGAAAGCAATCATGGGTCGAGCCATCACCAAGTGATACAATTAGCACTCCCAGCACAAGATAGATCAATCAATTTGATCTCCTCTATATTTTGCATTTAGCAGTGGTATTCACCAGGAGAAATTAGACACAATAAAGAAAGGTTTAAAAAAAGTGAGTCTTGCTGTTTTTTCTAATCATTTACTCTTACATTCCCCTGGATTTGCAAGATGAAAAACATTTTATGCTGTGTAAACAATGTCTTTAAATGCAGTCCCACTAGCAATCATGAACACAGAGATGTTACATACTTGCGCTACTGTACACTTGACATGGGCTTGGCTTCTACATACAACTTCCCAATCTTCATTGACCAAAGTGATTGTCCCTAACCCAGTTACTATTGTGCTCATTGAAGAAGCTGCAATGGCCAACAGTGGTAACAGCAGCAACATCACCTCACACATTTCCAGTGGTTGCACAATTGGAAATACATCTACATTGAAAAAAAAAAAAACATTACACTTGGTCCTAGGGGAATGACATTGTGGGTGAGCACAATATGCATAAAGACTGTATACATATTACAGATTAAATAGGTCATAAATGTATTTCTAAAAAATGTGTAAAAAGCATTTCAGCCATTTAGTTTTGAATTGTGGAGTTAGGCTTCACAAGCTGTGTTTCAAGATTTCTGTGTTTGGATTTAATGGGCGGGTCTGAAAATCACCGCTGCGTTAAGTAACCCGGCGGTGTTTAGCATAAACCTGCCCCTGCTGCTGTAGAGGTATAAATACATTCAGTGCACACTACTACGGTCTACAGTTAGCCAGTTTGCCGAGTTAGCCGCCGAGCTAGCAGCCGAGTTAGCCGCCGAGCTAGCAGCTGAGTTAGCAGCAGAAAGCTCTCAGACATAGGGTCAGTGGCGGCTGGTCAATGCGGGGGCGCTGGGGCGCCGCCCCATCCAATAATCTAGAGAAAGTCTACTTAAACATATTAAATATAAATTAATTAGATAATGCTAAATCATTATGAAATAAAAAGTATTTGCTTGTAAAATGCCTGTTAGTCTCTCAGCACCTGTCAGCATTCATTATAAATCGATTCCAAATTGTATTTTATAAATTTCTATATGTACTTCCTGTATGCGGGGCGCCGGCCTAATGGGAGTCAATCATAGACATAATAAAGACACCATCTTTATTATGTCTATGGAGTCAATGCAAGCCCTCAAACTTTTGACAAGCACATGACCTGAGGCTGCTCTCTCATTGGCCTGTGTCACGTTTTCCACGGGGCACAGCTCAGTGACACGCCCACGGACACGCCCACTTTTATTGGCAGCGAATTGTTGTTGTTTCATGTTTTTAATCTACTGTGATTGGACAGTTCGGGCTGTCATTCACGCCCTCCCGTCAGCCGCAGTCACCCAAACTCCTGCTGACGGTAGGTTCAGGAGATGACGTTAAAGTGAAGCCGCGGAAATTAAAGAAGATTATTTTGTAATATGTCTACAAAAACATAATTTCACAAGACTTTCACTAGAAGAGAGAAAGAGGTTAATATGATAACGGAATGATAAACGGAGCTGGCTAGCTGGATGCAGTGTGAGTTATTCCTTTTATTGCTTTATCTGTTTGCTGATTTAAAGTGTCAGCACCGAAGCGTTGTGGACAACGACAAGGGAACGAGACCTAAAACATCTCTCTGAAAAAATGCAAACAGAAAGCTGCAGCCATCGAGACAATAGCATGGAGCTAAGTTGTTTTTAGCAGACTTAGCATTGCTGAGCTCTTTCTGCAGCTGTTTCACCACATCTGGCCACATGTGGACCTCCGCTATGCCAAGCTCTATGGAGTTTATTCCCTATCTTAATTCAAGAGCATATTAAATGGATTTGAGAGCAGTATTTATTGATTTCATGCTCAGATATTGTGATATTTTCTCCCAAAACTCTGCTCTCGCGCTCAAATTTGCTCTGCGCATGCTCGCACTGTGTCCTCGCACTCGGTTACTCAGATTTCTTCTTAGTCAGGATGATGATCCCATTCACAGTACAGAGAAAGAACAATAAAGGGGAAAATGGGATGGGTACCAGGGTTTCCCACAGAAAATGTGTTAGTTAAGGTGGTGGGGAGCAGTGAGACGGAGGGGGGGGGGGGGGGGTTATTACTGAGGTTGTACTAAGAGGTGGTGGTGTACTTGGGTGCATTATATTGAAAGGTGTTCCTAATATTTTGCCATCCTCATGTATGTTGATGGAATGGACAAAATATTAAGAACACCATTCAATATAATGCATCCTAATACACCACAATCACTCAATAATGAACATAAAGCAGAATGTTCACCTTCTTGTTAAAAAATGTAGTATAAGCTTCATAAATGTAGAATTTATAGCAGAGCTGCTGTATTGGATTAAATTAGATTGCACAGGTTAGGCCAGTGAGTATCTTATATAGTTAACTTATTCTCTAAACTATATTTTATAGTAATTACAAGTTATATAGTATTATACAGTTAAGTAGTGATATTCAGCTTCAGTAGCATCACGTTTTTGTTGAATCTGCCTCACTCTCTCTCTTCAGGACTGCTGAATGAGAAAGTCTGAAACGTGTTGCTATAGTAACGTCACAGTTACCTGTTTGAGGATTAACGTTGTTAATGATGACATCACATGGCGCTGTTTTCATTAGTTTTTCTGAGCAGGTTCTGCCTCAGATGATGTAGATTTATGTTTTAACCAGCGGTCTGTGTTTGTTTCCTTAAACTTAATATCACTGTTAGCGTGTCTGTGTTATGCTAGCGGGAGGTACAGCGAGAGCTACAGGTGTGTTCAGGGTCGAAGTCAGACAGTCGGACATAACGGTTCAGGTCGTCCTGCAGTAAACACCGCTGTAGACGTTGGTTGAACATTAATATACATCGCTGTAATTGTGTGCGGGAATATTAGTGTTGGATTTGCGGGAATCAATTAAATTGTGCGCAATACCTGCAATCCCGCGCTGATATTCAGGCCCTGATCATATATATATATTTATTTTTGTTTTTTATTTTTTATTTTTTTAAGACGTTAGTTAAGGCGGCAGGCGTGTGTTGCTAAGGCGGCCGCCTTAACTGTAAAGTGCTGTGGGAAACCCTGGGTACATTTCAAGCTTGTTATTTAAGTTATTATGCTTAATAACACACGGATACTGTGTAATATATTTTTAACTCACCTAAAACGGGAACGGCATTTCACTCAGTGGGAGCATTGATGCTGCGTTTTGGACTCAAGGATGGCTGGAAGGTCAGGAGTAAACTTGGTGGTTGAGATGCAAAGCAGTGCGGCCATATTCTATTCTAATTATAAAATTTCCTGCGGGCCAATTAAAAATGGACTGCGGGCCGCAGTTGGCCCGCGGGCCGTAGTTTGGACACCCCTGCTCTAGGTATTGTGCACTTAGGTTATGTAGTGAATCATTTAGTTGTTTGTTTATTCATTTTTATTCTTAATTTATTTCTTTATTGCACTTTTCAGGTGGATCAGGACAACGCAAGCTGTCAGTTATCCCCCCGGAAGCAGAGGGATACAATGTCCAGTACTTAAAAAATATGACTGCGGTATGAAAGAATATGATATATATTCTTCCTCTCCAGGAAAAATTAAGTACATCCCCTCTTCCACATGACGCCATCGAGTTCGAGAAGATGCCGAAGGCAGCGTGTAGGATGTGCGGTTCAAACATGCCTTTACAGGTTTTGTCTTCACATATAAAGTCGTGTGGAGAGCAGAGTTTATCAGATGACTTGGATGTTGATGCAAGGGTAAACCGGTTCTTATTATTAGGGCCCGAGCGGCGACTGCAAGTCGCCTGGCGAAAGCCCTATTGAAATTCGTTCATGCCCCAACGTGCAAGTGACCCCAAAGTGCAAGTGACCCCAAAGTAATCAAGTAATCAAGTAATCATGTGGTATGGAAGACCCCCGGGGAAAAATGCTATATTGAAATTGTAATGTTTATTATTAGGGCCCGAGCGGCGACTGCAAGTCGCCTGGCGAAAGCCCTATTGAAATTGTAATGTTCATTAGGGCCCGAGCGGCGACTGCAAGTCGCCTGGCGAAAGCCCTATCGAAATTTGTTCATGCCCCAACGTGCAAGTGACCCCAAAGTGCAAGTGACCCCAAAGTAATCAAGTAATCAAGTAATCATGTGGTATGGAAGACCCCCGGGGAAAAATGCTATATTGAAAATGTAATGTTTATTATTAGGGTCCGAGCGGCGACTGCAAGTCGCCTGGCGAAAGCCCTATTGAAATTGTAATGTTTATTAGGGCCTGAGCGGCGACTGCAAGTCGCCTGGCGAAAGCCCTATTGAAATTCGTTCATGCCCCAACGTGCAAGTGACCCCAAAGTGCAAGTGACCCCAAAGTAATCAAGTAATCATGTGGTATGGAAGACCCCCGGGGAAAAATGCTATATTGAAATTGTAATGTTTATTATTATTAGGGCCCGAGCGGCGACTGCAAGTCGCCTGGTGAAAGCCCTATTGAAATTGTAATGTTTATTATTAGGGCCCGAGCGGCGACTGCAAGTCGCCTGGCGAAAGCCCTATTGAAAATGTAATGTTTATTATTATTATTATTATTATTATTATTATTATTATAAGGGCCCGAGCGGCGACTGCAAGTCGCCTGGCGAAAGCCCTATTGAAATTGTAATGTTATTATTATTATTATTATTATTATTATTATTCTTCCGACATTTCGTGCCCCAATTTCGCCCCTTTCCCAAATGCGAAAATGCTTATACTTTTGCACGGACGTCCGGCCTCATCCGAAATTCGATATTTTTGGGTGGTCGCACATGGTCGACGCAGAATGGCGGAATAGCGCCCCCTACAAAGTCCAAAAATGCCCATAGGGAATTTTGCTAACTTTGTCCTATGCTCACAAAATTCGGTACACATATGTATTATACCCACATATGCAAAAAAGCCTCTTGACCTCATGACCTCAACCCAACAGGAAGTCGGCCATTTTGGTTTTGATTTTTCCCGCCTAAAATTAACTCCTCCCACAGCGTTCGCCCGATCAAGTTCAAATTAGGTACGCAACATCTCCAGACCTAGCTGAGCTTAAGTTGTGCTCTGCGCATCCGTAGGTCAAAGGGCGTGTCTGCCAGGGCTCAACTAACTTTGGCGTGCTCGCCATCTACATACGAGTGGCTCTCACGCCCACATACTTCATCCAATCAGCTTCAAACTTGCTGGACATGATGATGGCTCCGCCCTGAACATCCCGATATATTAACTTCCCACGTAACTCATAGCGCCCCCCGGTGGTAACAGGAAGTTAACTAAGATTCATTAAAATTACATACTTTGCCCCATCAACTTCATTCAGAACCAGTTGGTGAAGCTACATTATGAAGACTGTGAAGCTACGAGTAATGGCGTCCGTGTGGCGACGCAGCGACCATCAATTCCTCGCCATGAAAATACGTTTGGCTTTTTGATGGCTTTGTTGAACTCGTATCATCATGAAAATTGGTACACAGGTCCAGGGTGCCGACCTCAACGTCTCCATTCGCTCATAGGCGATCTCACTCGTGTCGCCCCCTAGTGGAAACAGGAAGTGGCATATTTTACATCATCATTGTGCGATTTCCACAAAACTTCACATGTGTAATCACTGTCCCACCCTGAACGCAACCGCTTGTGTTTTATTACACTCTACTGCCCCCTGGTGGATGAACCATCAACCTCTCATAACTCCTTCATGCTTTGTCCAATTCACTCCAAACTTCACATGACTGATGAGTGGCCGCCCTGAACACACCAGACCATATGTGTAACTACCTGTGACTGCCCCCTACTGGATGAACGAAACATTGCATTTTTGGCCTCCTTCCAGGTTTTTTCTCACTTTCTGCTTCACGCCACAGCCCCGCCATGCCTCAGGCCCCGCGGTGGCATGGGTGAGCGAGGGCCCGCCATCGCCGCTTACGGCTTTAATTTTTTGATTGTTCTCATAATTTCAAACAGTGATATTTAAATGTAACCTAATATCTTTTTAGTCTTCTTCTCCCGATGTGACAATAGTTGATGAATCAGGGCCACGTACATCACCCATGACACCAAACTTGGTAATTCAAAAAAAGTTTGATTTATTATAAAACTGTCATCCAACCACTAGAATATGTAAGTGGCCTTTCTGTGTTACTGCTTTTGTTTTTAGGCTGCCTGTCCAGTGTGTGGAATGGAGTATCCAGAAGATATTTTAGCAGTTCATGCCAGCTCATGCGGAGACAGGTGAAAACAGATAAATATAATTTATAATAAAGGACATGGTCAGGTAAATATTGGATGCAGAAATTGGAAACTATTAGCATATGGCCTCTGAGAAAATCAATGACATGAATTAAGCACTGTTCTCACTTTATATTAATTCCATTTGAATCTGAATAAAAAGCACAAGTTCCTTTGTTTTACCTAACCTACTAGTCTTTGAATGTGTAAATCTACTAAATATAATGGTCATTTTCAATTCTTCTCCTATCATGCTTTACTTGACAGTCTGGAGGAAGAAGCCGCTAAGGGGGAAGACATGGAGAAATCCACCGGAGGAGAAATCAAAAGGTATATTTTTTGTTTTACAAATAGATTTTCATAATTAATTCATAAATCATAGCTTCTATCTACCTATATTAATGTTTCTTAAGTTGTTATTCAAGTTATTCAACTTGTATTGTCAATACTACATGTAAAATACTGAAGTCATTTTTGAATGGTCCTGAATAATTTGGTAAGTTAGTTAGCATTTCCTTCCATTTGTAACCATTTCCATAATAGTAGTAATACAAGATACAGTTTTAGCACCAGACACAATTATATCAAAACAATATCCAATGATTTTCAGAACAGAGACAAATATCCTGTCACACAACTCTTGTGCTTTCCTTTCTACTTCTCTAGTCTGGATGACATTATCCAGGCAATCCAGGATGCGGTTGTCACTGACGATGTCAAAACCTTTAACCCCTTAACCTTTAACCTCAAGGCAGAACATGGTAGAGAGAGGGCTACTGCAGTGGCAACGACAAAAAAAAAACCTCACCAGCTTATCAGCTTAAAGTTATCTTTTTGGGTGAAGCTGGTGTGGACACAGGAGCCCTCAGAAAAGAATTTCTGACAGGTAGGTGTAGGACAAATAAAATAATAAGACATACCAGCAGAATATATTGAAATGTTCTATAGTTACATCGAAGTTCTTATAAAATATTGTTGTTAGATGTCTGTGCAGTTTATCAGAAAATGTAATTTAATGCTAATATTTTAGGCATGATCGAGGGCATAGAGACCAGATTCTTTGAGCTGGGCACGCATGGGAGAAGACCCATGTATTCACTGTCTGATTTATACAAAGGCTATTTCAGGTATGGACTATATACCTCAAACACAAAACGATCATCTGTGTCATATAAAACAGTTATTTATTTTCACATCAGCAGTAAATGATCAACATTATCATTCATTTGGAGTCATGACACTGGTGACTGTACGTCCAATATTCACTCTCTTTTCTCTTTGTTTTTGCTCTCTAACAACTCCTGAGGGAAATATTCAGCTCTTTAGCTGCTAAATTCTCCTCAAACATAATTAACAGCTCAATATTTTGGGGTTTTGTAGAGTGGATTTTTAGAGCTTTCTCTCTTAAAACAGCTGAGCACTGACAATGAACCAAAACCATAAACCAAAACACTGACCTACAATCAGAAAGATCCTTAGAGCTGGGGTCTGCATGTCACTTTTTAAAAACTAAATCCTCACTGCTTTAATTATGATTCGCAAGTTACATAAAAAAAAATCAAAACAGGAATGGTGCTTTTGTACTTTTTTTCAGGACTATAGGAGAGATAGTTGCCGCCAGCTTGGCCCAAGGAGGACCAGCTCTGAATTTCTTGATGCAGTGGTGTTACCATGTTTTGTGCACTGGGTCACTGGATATAGAAAAGCTGACCAGAAGCGATGTGGGACATGAATACACTGATCTGTTATCAAGCGTAAGAAAATAAACACCTGTCAGCAAAACTGCTGACCTGATAGTTGTGACTTGTGACATAACACTTGAATTAGTCAAACATCCCACAACTCCCATATCATTCAAATTAGTAATATAATTTAATGTGTACATTGACAGCACACAAAGTGTTGGTTGTCTATTTTCACTCCAGGTCAAGGTGGCCACTGAGGTGTCTATTAAAGATCTCACCCAGGAAATTTTGAACTGTGGATACACAGGACATATCTGCTGTGAGAAAAAGGATGAGATCATTCGGTATGTTGGAGGTGCTTCTGCATTATGCACTGTTTCAGAACTCAAAAAGTGTGTTTATGTTGGCCAAAAATATAATCCTAACCCATAACATCAACAACTGCACACTTTCTCTGCCTCTCTCTCTCTCTTTTTTTGGATTAAATTAATTCCATGGCTCCTAAGCCTTTCCAGTTTCAAATGAAGTGGTATCACATGTTTGCATACAGACAAGAAAACAAAGAAGAAAGACAGAGAGGCAGACGGAAAGAGACAGACTGAATGATAGATATTAACTAAAATTTAGCGATAATACGGACATGAAATTACAGATGCTGCAAAGTTTGCTTATTGTTTTCCCAGTTAAATTATTATACTGCCCGTAATTTCCAAAAGTTTCAAGTATTTTGTGATTGATCTTCTTAATTTTTATTTTAAATGTTATGTTGTTTGTGTGTGCATGTGATTTGTTACAAAAACAGAGCTATAGTTCTCCATGGCAACCTGAGGCTGCTCCCAATGCTGCTGCAGATAAGGGAAGGTCTAACACTCTATGGCTTGTCAGATATCATGGCCAAGTACCCTGATATCTGCACGCCTTTGTTTGTGCCAGGGTTAGAGATGAAAGTAAGTCCACCATAGACACAATTTAAGATTAAAATTCTGTTTTGCACCACGAAGGTCCTATTAGAAGTTGAGTTGAAATGGTATTCTTGGTGTGTTGGAGTTGGTCTTAAATCTAAGAGTGTAAAGTGCCTAATGGGTCATCTCCTTTCACTTGACAGGCTGATGCAGACTTCATTTTATCAGTTTGCAAAGCGCAGTTCAGTGAGGCCGGCTCCAACAAGGAACAGGTGGAGCAAACTATAATGACCCACTTGCAGGATTTCTTACAGGAACTGGAGCAAGGTAAAATAATTTACTGCTCTATTACTGAAATTTAAGGAGAATGTTTTGTTTGAATTTAAGCAATTGTTTTAGAAAAGTGAATAGATCAGCAGGTTCCAAAATTGGTTAAAGCAGTACAACAACAACTCTCTCAAAATTCTGTCTTTTTCAGATGAGGCAGATTCTGGGTTG
Source organism: Scomber scombrus (assembly GCF_963691925.1). Classification (NCBI taxonomy): domain Eukaryota; kingdom Metazoa; phylum Chordata; class Actinopteri; order Scombriformes; family Scombridae; genus Scomber; species Scomber scombrus. Next base: position 16,590,805 of record NC_084974.1, read on the forward strand.
CACCTCGCTGGATGTCCGTCATTGTCTCCACGGGCCTTTCTCCAGTGGATAACAGGCCAAGGCCATGTTCCCGTCCTGCAGAAGGAGAAGAGGCGTTTTAAAGTGAATATTAAATTCAACCACGACTGCTAGCAGGAATATGAGGAACATAGGATATGCTATCCATTGGTGGCAGCCTGCACAAGCACCATCACCTTTCCTGTACAACATATGGCAGCCTACCACAATTTCAAAGTTGTCCTTGACAACCCCTTGCAGGGGCAAGAATTCTTAAGGGTGTAATAAAGTTGTTCATGTAACTGTTGTATGCTTACCTAAGTAATATTTGGTTACAGTTTGTTACAAACTGAAAAATAGTTAAAAAGGGGTAGGAAATTAAAACGTTTTTTTACTTCTTCCTACTCCTTTTTCGAACAATGTTTTGTTACGTTGTGGCTTTATCTTTAATTAACATTTTTTTATATTTTATTTTATTTCCTTCTTTGTATGTACAAATAGCTACTTTTTTTTTGTATAATTGTATACAGTTTGACTGTTCATGGATCTGAATGTATATGTCACTGTAGTTGATGTATAGGCTTACTAACATTCACTGAAAGATTTGAAGACAACGACAGTAAATGTCATGTCCATGGGAGTCGGATGGGCCTGTAGGGTCCACAACTGCCTGAAGGTGTCTTATATCTTGCTCAGTTAGGGGTGAAGGAAATTCAGGAACAACAACCCCAGATTCTTGGTGGAACTCATTACAGTAAAGGGCAGTCTCCCAGTCTATGTCAAGTTCTTGCAGATCCTAGGATTCAAACAGTGGCATAAATTGACAGTTTGAAAAAGACATCAAAATGTGGGCTACTGCTTCAATCGATGTATGTTCAACAAAGATAAAAGAAAAAGTGCGCACCTCAGCATTATCAGCCTCATCTGTGCTGTTCTGCAGCAGGCCCAACTGCCACAACTGTTGAGGGGTCATGTTTCCCTCTGTGCGGAGTGGGTGATGGTTCCAGCCCTCAGTAAAGGTGTGAAGGTCACAGTGGAGACGGGGGAGGAACAAATAATGCACCAGGAAGATGTACAGCGTGTTTGAGATGTCCAGTAGTCCCTCTTCTTCCAGACTGTGCAGTACATCATAATATGTACTGGTTACTGCGAGCCACACGTCACGCCATAGTCGTTCAATTCTGTTGAAAAATGGTAAAGTCATAAAAAACACAGTATGTCACTTTCTGATTTAGAGACAGAATAAAAGTTAAAAAGGGTACTTGAATGATAACAGGTTTTGAAAGCCATCTGGTCACATCCACTATTAAAGCCTAAATGCTGATACATCGAACTAAAATAGAAATAAATGGGTCTCTGATCAGCTGATCAGGATGGGCACAGCATGAATTGTCTGCCTGAATTAGCTCTGCAGGCTTTGCATCATACCTGATTGACAAACAACTGCACAGGTATACAGAAATAATGATTCAAGGTTGAGTCAATGGTTAATGTGACCTTGCTATAAATATGATTATATTTACCTCTGATTGTGGACGCTTTTCCCAGAAATGAAACTGGCTCGGTCAGTTCCTCGAACAGTAAACATGAAACGGGCAATGTCTACATTCTCCACACCTTGATCACCTCTGACCCTGGTATGTAAAGAGGTTTTTATAAAAGTTAATTCATTCACAGTGCTGATATAATACAGCATCATGATGTACATAAGAATACAAGACCATGTGTACATACCTTGAGGGCAAACCATTCTTCTCACAAGCCGTTATGAAGAAGGAGAACCCAGTAGATGCCTTGTTGTTGTTGGCGGGTTCCAGGTACATGATCTGGACACAAATATAATGCAACAATTAATCGAACAATAATTGGTTATTAAATTAATCAACTATTTTGATAATCTAAAAATCAGTTTGTGAAGTTTTTTAAGAAAAAAAAGTCAAAATTCTCTGATTTCAGCTTCTTAAATGTGAATATTTAACATGTTATATGCTATAAGATATAAAAAATCTGTGATAATTCACAAAAACATTTCTTAATCTGATTACCTTTCTGGAAAAGCCATCAATGCCCCCAAAAATGACTATGTTGTACCTGTTTTAAGAGAAAGTAGAACTGAGACCAGTTATGTGTTGATTCATTCTTTCAATTCAACAACTACAGTCTGAAAAAACTTACCTTATGAGCTTGTGGTTAGTGTCCACATGTACAAGAGAAAGGGGAGCCCTTACAGAGTAACTTCTCCTAACAACACAGCCTAACTGTGTCAAACGAGTGAGAATCCCCACTGAATCTACTCTGTGCATAGCTGCCTTGACTCTGCTCCACTGTATCATGTGGCCTAAGGACCTCAGTCTGCCCATCACTAACCTGTAGCCAATAAGGGGCATATCAGCTTTGATTTCTGAAACTAAGGTGTCAAGTTCCTGGTCAGATATTGTGCTGTACGACCCTGCAACAGAAATTCCAAATTCTGCCATTCGGCGGAATACTGTAGCCTGACTGACTCCTAGCAGTTTTGCTATACATGGAATGGGCAACTGGGAGTCTATCAAAGCCTGCAATTTCTCCTGCTCAATGATAAATTTAGGTCGCCCTCTCGCCCCTTGCACTGCCTGTATTTCTACTGACGTATGTTGCTCATTTTCCAAGTTTTGTCTAACCAGGCAGCACAGTTCTCTTAACCCATCTACCACGTCCAATGGTAAGTCTATCTGGTCTGCCAATGCGTCCACAAGTATGAATTCATGAGTGCACAAGAAATTTACATAGTCGAAGTCCAAGGCAGGATGACTGATGACATTCTGCAACTTGGTTTGCAGTCTCTCCAAGATATGCTGTCTGAGCAGGTTCTGTTGGAAAAGAAAGCAATGCATATCCAGCACAGTAAACATGACCCGAAACAAGAATGTTTATATTTAACATTTTCAACACCACTTCCTGATGAGGATAAGGCAGCCTTTTAACATGATGACTTAATGATAAGTAAATAATAAGCATACTGTTTAGGTTGGCTCCTTTCCAAGTCTTCTTAAAGGATCACATGTTGCACATAGTATGATCATATGTTGCAATTATTAATGGTATAAATCATTTTCAAAACAAAAAAAAGGATCAGGGTTAGCTACATAAATACATTTTTGTATGGATTTTGTGAGTTTCACGTATGTATAACACCAGGTATAATATCAAATATTGAATAGCCTTAATATATTGTTAATTAAAACAACTTGCCTGATTTTCTTGGCGTTGCTGCCGGTCCATATTAGAGATGGCCCGTTCGCGAATGAATCAGTTCAAACGAACGACTCTTTAAAACGAACGAACTGACCTGATTCCCCGTTTCACTACTCTCTCGTTCTTTCGTTCGCTATGTTCACTGTTAAGTTATCAGAGTGGTGAAGAGGGACTGAGAAAGCCAGCCAATCGTAGGTTGTCTGTTGAGTCACTCGCTCTCAAGTCGCGTTCACAGACACTCAGGAAGGATACTGTTCTGTTGAAGCACCCTATTTCGGGGTGTTAGCGAATGTTAAGCTAAATGCTAGCTTTCCTGAGTGTCTTTGAACGCATCTTGAGAGCGAATCACTGACTGAACGACTGAGATGATTGAACGGAGCGACTGACTGAACGAGACCGACAGGAGAGATATGAACAGACTTAAGTATCTGGGCATAATCTCTCTTTTTTAATAACACACATAACAGTAACGTGGCCCAGTTCGTTACAATATATCTGCCAAGCTTTTAAACATGTTTGTCAGCATATTGGGTCTTTATTTCTTTATTTAGTAGCCCTTGCTAAAAGTGAACAAAAAATAAAGACAATAAATTAGCTGATTTAGCCGGGGTCTACTCTCTATTTACCTTCAATACATGTACATTTAATGTGAAGGTGTAAACACATTAGCCACTGTTGTATTGTACATAATCATGAAGTTGCAGCTATGTATTAACTTTGAACTACTGTGTTGTGTTGACCGTTAGCACGATCGTTTGAGAACGATGAGCTGAGAACCGTGCATTATGATTCACCGTTAAACAACGTTGTACCGGAAATACGACTGAACGAACTAATGAACGAACTATATGAACCGATTCTTCCAGCTGAACTGACCGACGGGAACTGAATCTCGACAACGAATCATGAAATCCATCACTAGTCCATATTGGCCACTCGGTGGAGGTCGCTAGAGATGGCCAGAAAGCTAGCTAGCTCAAGGGTGACATCGGTTTCTGCACCAGCACACCGACAAAGAGCACTGTGCCATGCGGCTATTATAATACAATATAGCTATTTTAATGAAAATCACGGACTCGTGTGTATTTATTAAATTATATTTTATTCCAACAGTGGTCAAAAAAATGAAAGAAACCACATTTATTACAGCACCGGAGGTCAGGAGTGGATAAACCCGGTTGAAAGAGTGCCCGCCCGTATGCAACGCCCCTCGAGAAGCAGCGAACGCACCCGTAAACAAACAGGGACAGTCTGATTGGTCAATACTAGCCGGCCTTCTATTGGTTTACAGCTTTGATGCACAAAAAATCCGAGAGCAGAGCAGAGATCCGTGAGCACAAATTACTTGAGCGCGAGAGGAAGAACTCGAGTGTGAGCGCAAGAAATCTGCGCGAGCAGCGTTGTAACCGAGTGCGAGGACACAGTGCGAGCATGCGCAGAGCAAATTTGAGCGCGAGAGCAGAGTTTTGGGAGAAAATATCACAATATCTGAGCATGAAATCAATAAATACTGCTCTCAAATCCATTTAATATGCTCTTGAATTAAGATAGGGAATAAACTCCATAAAGCTCCAGAAAAGGAACATAGATTCAGTCAGTGGGTGCATCCAGCAGCTCCAACAGGACATATAAAAGATCAGGTAGTAGCTGCATTCCTCTTATTAATATTGTAAAGTGTTAAAAAATACGTTATAAAAGACATAACTATGAAGTGTAAAAAACTAAAATGCATAAATGCAGGATAAGAAATGATGGAAGTAATTTTGACTATTACAGTTGATTTGGGGTACATTTCATTATTAAAATAAATTAAATAAATTATGCTTAATCCCAGCAGTGTATAGTGTTTAATGCGCCATCTATTGTCAAGTTTAGGTATTGCAACAACTAACAGATTACAGTGAAATCAGGACTGAAGACACAATAACTAAAATATAGGTGGTGTCTCTTTTTAAGCATATTACCTTATTGATAACTCTGCTTTAACTGCTGGTAACTTTAGGTGATGTGAGTGAATTTTATCATGTCTAATTATAATTTTCTATTCCTCTCTCTGTGGGTCAGAGATACCATACTGGGACAAACCAGGGAACATTATAGAGTGTTATTTTTAGATTGGTTTTCCTTTCTTATTTTTATTTTTTTGCTGCAGTATGAAGTGGTGCTACGGCTTGTTTGAAACGGTATCAAACTGCGCCCCCCCAAACATTTTTGTCACCAGCCGCCACTGCGTAGGGTCCATGTTTCTGGTAGAGGTGGTGACTTTGATTGATAGGTGACACTTGGTAGGGGGCGGGCTTTCAGCGGACTCGGCGTGCACTGCCACAGCGTTTGGGAGCAGAGAAAAAGGTTGATTTTTACACAACTTTGAAGCCTAATTTCATATATTTGGCGATTTTTCATTCAAATTTAGCAGGGTGGTTAACAACACATTTTTCTGTGGTATGTCAAACTCAGAACACATATTTGTTCTTACTTTACACGGACTTTAAGTCATTGAAAATAAAGTGTTAATACATGGCATTCAGCCACTAGATGTCACACTACGGCAACAACATCTAAGACTAAGGGGAGGGGGGAGCTATTTGCTCCACATAACTCCAAATAGTTGTTTGCTGACATCCAGTGAGGCTGAATGCCTTTTTTTAGACCTTTAAAACCCAGACAGATATGAAGTGTCTTAATTGTGGGTTCATATGATTGACTAATTTGTACCAGAGGCTGACAAATGCATATTATTCTTCTCACAGGGTCTGGGTTTGGTCATTGTTTGGTTTTTGAGTTACATATTATCTTCTGGTGCCTACAAGGTGTTTTTCTTACCTAGAAATGTCAACGAAAGAATGTACTTACTGTATGGGTTTCAGACAAAGGCATAGTTTTAGTATTCTGCCACTTTTCCCTTTTGAACCAAGACCTACCAAATGGCGCTGCCTTTCACACTCTGGAAACATGCCCTCAGACCAAAGTGAATATTAGTTTATAGTGATGGGCAAAACAATTCTTTTCAGTGTCCTAAATCACTAGAATCAGTTCATCAAAAACATTTGTTCACTGGATCATTTAGTGGTCAACCCGAGCTTCGACTGTGTAGTCCGACTCACTAAACTGAAACACAGATGAACGGTGCTTTGACACACACGCAGAACTCTTATCAAATCTTGATATTTTAAAAGGTTCCTTGTTGAATTTCGCAGATCAACAGTGTTTTTTAATGACTGTTCTGCAGTTTGGCATTACTCTTAACTTGCTTGGCCTGATTTCGGCAGTACATTGTGTGGTGCATTCAGTTGACGAATCACAGAACATACACCATTCCATCGCAGTGAAAGGATCCGTGACAGTCTCCGCCACCGTTTTTCACATATTGCAGGCTTCACCACACATTGTAAACTATGAAAGGTGGTTAGATTTTTTTTTTTTAATCCAGGGATTATCAAACATAATCTAGCTCCGCAGACTGTCAGGCATCAGGTGGGATGTGTTTTTTTTCTCCATACATCACGCTAACCCTCATGCATGAGCTCAGTGCTTAGCTTAGGCAAGTGCTGTGGCACCTTCATTGAGGTGGTGTTGGAGGTGACTGAGGGAGTAGGGGCTGAATCTTCTCCTCTTCCAGCCACTTGAAACACTGAGTAACAGAAGAAATTATGCTTTTGAGTTTGATTTACAACGTATTATCTTCTAGTGCCAGCTTCACAAAGTTGTTGTTGTTTTTTTTGGGCATAAACATCTTTATTCAACAGTAGACAGACAGGAAACATGGGAGAGAGGAGGGGGTGTGACATGCAGCAAAGGACCTCCGGCCTGGATTTGAACCGGGGTCGGTTGCATACGTGACATGCACTCTAATATGAGGGGCCGTACAAGCCATATTTCATTCTGGCCCTCTCACACACATACATTCTCCTCTCACAAACATACATTCTCCTTTCACATACATATATTTTCACTCTCACACACATACATTCTCCTTTCACATACATTTATTTTCACTCTCACACACATACATTCTCCTTACACATACATATATTTTCACTCACACATATATATATTTTCACTCTCATATTTATGCATTTTCATACTATAGTAATATATGTATGTAAAAGGAAAATGTATGTATGTGGAAGTGAAAATATATGTATGTGAAAGGAGAATGTATGTATGTGTGAGAGTGAAAATATATGTATGTGTAAGGAGAATGTATGTGTGTGTGAGAGTGAAAATATATGTATGTGTGAGTGAAAATATATGTATGTGAAAGGAGAATGTATGTGTGTGAGAGTGAAAATATATGCATGTGTAAGGAGAATGTATGTGTGTGTGAGAGTGAAAATATATGTATGTGTGAGTGAAAATATATGTATATGAAAGGAGAACGTATGTGTGTGAGAGTGAAAATATATGTATGTGTGAGTGAAAATATATGTATATGAAAGGAGAACGTATGTGTGTGAGAGTGAAAATATATGTATGTGTAAGGATAATTTATGTGTGTGTGTTAGAGTGAAAGGATAATGTATGTGAGAATGTATGTGTGTGAGAGGAGAATGTAAGTGTGTGAGAGGGCCAGAATGAATTATGGCTTGTACGGCCCCTCATATAGGTAAGTTAGTTTATGTACATAAAAGTATATATGTGAATGTAATCAGCATAAAAATGGTGAGATAAAACAAAAATTCCCCTTCAGAGGGCTCAGTCTGTAATCACACAGTTATCAATTTGTATTTTATTATTTTACTTATGTGTCAGGGTGTATGCATGTATATTATCATGACAATCACAAATAGATAGCCCATTGGGCAAACAAGAGACCCAGGGTGCCATCATGTTTGTACACAACTTAACATATCTGATATCCGTTAGTTACTATATGCTTAATACCAGTCAGAAGCAATAACCCTTAATAAAACAGATGCAGAGGAGCAGTGAAAAAATGAATGGGAAGACAATAGAAAGACCTATCAAAAGTCAAATATCAAAAAGTCTGCTGCTACCCTCTAGTGGACATTTTAGTAAACTCTGACTGCACAATAGTGAATTCAAAACACTAAGAGCTGACTTAAACTTAATTTGGTCTGCTTGTGTCCCCACACATATACGTGGTTATCCTCCTTTATGTGACATTAAACAAACTATATAGCCATACAATAAGTTGACTGTCCTGCAACTTTCAACTATTACTGTTATCTACAACTTAATATTGGTGGTACAGTTGCTGACATGGCTTTGGTAAAATGTTATGAAATGACTACACATTCATTCTGCCTCAATACAAAATAAATCTGAAATAAATTGCATCTTAGGCCCTGCCCTCACTTCTTCTCCTACCCTTATGGGTGGTGCGTGCAAATTTAAACTATACTATAGGTCGATAAAAAGGGGTGACATTGAAATAAAACTACATATCTGGCCTCAGAGAAAGGGTTAACAGGAGGAAAGCAATGTGGGCATTTTTAGATTTGCTCTTGCTCATGTTTTTCATGTTATTGTTTGCATATGTTTTCCCTGCTATGTCTCCCCCTCTTTATTCCTCCGCCTGTCAGTTACAGGGACAGTTTCATCTCAATGGGATGCACAAAGCTGGAGATGTGGTTCTGGGTGGACTGTTTCAAGTCCACTTCTTTTCTGTCTTTCCTGACCTGTCTTTTACCTCAGAGCCACAAGAGACTACCTGCCATGGGTGAGTTTCTCAGAAAAGCAGCAAGAAGCATGAACTAGAGGAAATTAAGTCTAAAATAATTAAAATCTGTTTATATCCTCTTTTTAACAAATTACTTTTTTGTAATTATTGCTATTTAACTGGGTTACTTGTTGGCTAAATATTTACATTTGTAATATATAAGTACGTCTCTGTATAGTTACTGTCTCATATTGTGTTTTTTTATGATATAATTCAAGATTATTTTTATGTTAGATTTGATGTTCTAGGATTCAGGCAGGTCCAGACCATGGCTTTTGCTATTAATGAGATTAATAGAAACTCCAACCTGCTGCCTAATGTGACCCTGGGATACAGTCTGTATGATAACTGTGTCAACCTAGGAGTTGGATTCCGTGCAGCACTGTCATTAATCAATGGTCAAGAGGAAGAATTTATATTACAAAAGAGCTGTGTAGGTGCCCCTCCAGTTCTAGGGATTGTGGGCGATTCTTCCTCTACACGTACTATTGCCATCTCCACTGTCTTAGGTTTGTACAGAGTGCCTATGGTAAGTTTTACACTTCTCACATATAATAATTCTTTTGGAAATTTTTGATTGAATTTCAAATTTAATTTCAATTTTAAACATAGAATAATCAACTTTAAAATAGTTTAAAGAACATGCAAAGGCTTTGATTATTTTTTAGGATGTGCAGTCTTTGTCTTTCACAGGTGAGTTATTTTGCCACATGCTCCTGCCTGAGTGACTGGCAAAAGTTTCCATCCTTCTTTAGGACAATCCCAAGTGATGCTTTCCAGGTGAATATCTGTCAGCAAAATGAAAATGGACAATACATATCATCTCCAGTTTGCATGCCTGTATTGCAATGGCACAATTATTCCTCTTGTTTATGACCAGCCACATTCTTTGTGTTAGAAAACACAACTCAAAGGGAATCATTTTTGTGTCATTAACAGTCTTAGATATGTTTTCAGATAAGAAAACTGAAAGGACAATAATTAAACACAGCCCATTGTCTAACCTGTTTAGCAGTTTTTCCACTTACATGATATACCATCCTGCACAGTAATCCCTCCACTCTCTTTTCAAATAGGTTAATGCGATGATTCAGATTCTGAAACGGTTCAGCTGGACTTGGACAGGTCTCCTCGTCAGTGATGATGACTATGGACTCCATGCTGCCCGATCATTCCAAGCTGACCTGGCTCAGTCTGGTGGAGGTTGTCTGGCTTATTTGGAGGTTTTGCCCTGGGGTAATGACCAAGCTGAGCTACGGAGGATTGTGGATATAATGAGGAAATCCACAGCTCGTGTGGTCATTGTATTTGCGCATGAGAGTCACATGATTGGTCTCATGGAAGAGGTTTGAGGTTTAATTCAAAACACAACTCTTTTTTGACAAATCATTATGTGAATTGTCAACTAAATAGATACTTAAAACTTAATTTCAGAAATCTTTTTTTTTTAAAGAAGTAGAATAACGTGAATAATAAAAGAACTAATGCAGTATATGGTTTCAAAGTTAAAATAACATTTTTGTCTAATTGCAACCAATAATTAATTGAATATGTCACACATCTGTTAAAAGTGCTGTTTATATGGTGTTTGAGTAAGATCACTGAATCAGACAAATCTAATTAACTACAGTAATACATCTTTATACTCATAATAGTGTATAATATACAATATTCTATGTATTAATGAGTAAAAAAATAAACAAACTATGGAAAATTCCGAAGACTAGACAATACCTTAGTGGGATTGCACTGTAAACTTATATTTGTAGTTTAATGCATCGCACAGGTGGTGAAGCAGAATGTGACAGGCCTTCAGTGGATTGCCAGTGAAGCCTGGACAGCAGCTGCTGTGCTCCAGACTCCCAACCTCATGCCGTATCTGGGTGGCACACTGGGCATTGCCATCCGTCGAGGAGAAATACTAGGCCTCAAAGATTTCTTATTAACAACACGTCCAGACCTACATTACAACAACAGTTATGAAAATAAGTTGGTGAGTGTTTAACCCTCTAATGTGGTGTATTTAAGAATAGCATATTATCTCTGTGTATAACACATAGTTTTGAACATATTTTAGGTAAATCAATTTTGGGAACACACATTTCAGTGCAGATTTGCACCATCTTCATCAGGTTGGGTGGATGGTGGGGAAGCACTATGCACAGGAGATGAGGACCTAGAGAATGTGGAGACTGAGTTTATGGATGTGTCTAACCTCAGGCCTGAGTACAATGTGTACAAGTCTGTGTATGCTCTGGCGCATGCCCTTGATGACATGCTGCAGTGTGTACCAGGCAGAGGACCTTTCAGTGGGTGCAGCTGTGCAACTTTGCAAGGACTGGAGCCGTGGCAGGTGTGATATCAAGTTACGATTGATCTGTTTATGCTTTTAAAGAGTTGTTTCACCTTCAGGAAGTGAATGTTTTTTTGTGGGATATAATATTAGGGAAAACAATACATTACAGTATGTAATTATGACATTTGTACACAACCATTAATTTAATGATATTCTTCCAGAAATTATTTAAAGTAAATTATTTGAACTTAGTATAAAAGATAAAACTAATAGTTTGTTTTGTGATAGTGATGATGGTATTAACCCATTTAACAAGGATAGCATCCTGGATTTCAGGGTGTTCCAATATAGTTAGTATCTATACTAACTATAAACTCAGAAGTTTGTAGTCTGTTGGACTCTTTGTCTCCATATCTGTGTTGTTTTTTGTTTTTTTTAATTATTTCTTTCATCTTTATTTGAAGCTTGTACATTATTTACAAAAGGTCAACTTCACCACGCCATTTGGTGATCAAGTGTCATTTGATGAGAATGGTGATGCTTTACCAATATATGACATTATGAACTGGCAGTGGCTCCCTAATGGAAGAATAAAAGTTCAAACTGTGGGTGCAGTTAAGAAGTCAGCATTTACAGGTGAAAAGCTCACAATTGATGAGGACAAAATCTTCTGGAACTTTCAATCCAAAGAGGTCAATTATATAATGTTCTTTTTTGACAGTCAATCAGTTTTCTATTTGACTTCTATATAGTAGTGTAGATTAACAAATATGTATCTTTCTTCTTAAAGCCACCCCGATCAGTGTGCAGTGAGAGCTGTCCTCCAGGTACCCGAATGGCCAGAAAAAAGGGTCAACCTGAGTGCTGTTTCGACTGTATCCTTTGTTCTGAGGGAAAGATCAGCAGTAATACAGGTGGGTGTTCATTTACAAATATTTTATTTTACAAATGTGTATCTAAACACTTCCTCTATTTTCATAGACTCTACAGAGTGCACCAGTTGTCCAGAAGACTTCTGGTCCAACCTTCAGCGCGACCAATGTGTTCCTAAGAAAACAGAATTCCTCTCCTACCATGAGCCTCTGGGCATCTGCTTGACCATCACATCATTGCTAGGCACATTTATCTGTGCTGTTGTCCTTGGGATTTTCATCTATCATAGCAGTACTCCCCTGGTACGCGCTAACAATTCAGAACTGAGTTTCCTGCTCTTAATCTCACTGAAACTATGTTTTTTGTGTTCACTGCTGTTCATCGGCCGCCCCAGACAATGGACATGCCAGCTGAGACATGCAGCATTCGGTATCAGCTTTGTGCTTTGTGTCTCATGTATTCTGGTGAAAACCATGGTGGTTCTGGCTGTGTTCAAGGCCTCCAAACCAGGAGGTGGAACCAGTCTGAAGTGGTTTGGTGCTATGCAGCAGAGAGGGACAGTTCTGGTTCTTACATCTATCCAGGCAGCAATCTGCACTGTGTGGCTTGTCACATCTTCACCAGCTCCTCATAAAAACACTCAATACCACAATGACAAGATAGTTCATGAGTGTGTAGTTGGCTCCACTATTGGGTTTGCAGTGTTGCTGGGTTATATTGGCTTACTGGCTATCCTCAGCTTCCTGCTAGCATTTCTGGCAAGGAATCTTCCAGACAACTTCAATGAGGCCAAACTCATCACTTTTAGTATGCTGATCTTCTGTGCTGTGTGGGTGGCCTTTGTCCCTGCTTATGTCAACTCCCCAGGCAAATATGCAGATGCTGTGGAGGTATTTGCCATCCTGGCTTCCAGTTTTGGCCTCTTGGTGGCACTGTTTGGCCCCAAATGTTACATAATTCTGCTGAGACCTGAGAGAAACACAAAGAAAGCAATCATGGGTCGGGCACAACCAAGTGATTAATGTAACTTTATTAGTTCGAACCAATATGTATTTTGAATTTTTAATTCAGTAGTGATCTGCCTCCTCCCATATAAAACAAACAATGAACTGTTGTTTTTTAAATCTAGGCATGTATGAAGTGTAACCCATAAATACACTAGTTACTAAAAGAAATAAAGAAAGGTTTATAAAAACATTTTATATTGCCTCCTTCTTTTTTTTGAACAAATTCACTCTGATTTCAAAGACTTACTTAATACTCAAATGGCCATGTTCATGTTGAGTAAGCAATATTGTCACTGTGGTAGCAACTTTTCAGCCGACCCACACCCAAAAGCATAGCCTGCTTCATCATAACATTTAAATAATAATAATAATTAAAGCTGCGAGCAGCGTTGGGCGGAACCTCGCCCCCTTGCGCAAGTCGGGCCGCGGCGAAGCGAAAAGGTTTCTGTCAGGTGCATTTAGACGCATTCGGACCCGGGAATTTATTGGACACTGCAATAAGTAGATACACGTTACACACACGATCTCTCTCTCTGTCTGTGTAGACATTTAGACTGAGCAACTGAAATGAACTGCCACTTGGATGAGTCAAACAGGAGAGGAAGTTATTTCCAGTGAAACCTGTAGATATGTTTGTAGTTCATGCTCATGTAATTCGTGTTTGATCTAGACTTTGACAGCAATGTCAGTGAAATAGTTGACAGACTGCACAGATATCTAAAATCATAATAATACAGTCAATAAACTTGAACAAGAATCAGAAAACTTCCTTATCAGGTATCATGACAAGTTTTCTCCACTGGGTGACACACTAAGACCACAAATGAACCTGGCTCAGCCAACTGCATACACACACACAAAGTCGTTGCCATGGTACTTAACGACTGCAGAGCATGCACAGACAGAATGGAGATTCAGGATTGAATGGGAGAGGAACAGTGTGCGCATGTGGGGCCGCAGATCAAAAAGTATAAAACATAGCCAGACCAAATTACACACATCTATAGATGAGACTTGTGGCTACATTTTGACGTTTGAATGGAGTCTGTATCTGAAAGTATGCAGGAATAATATATATATTTTGAAAAAGCCTGAAAAATCGTCCAAAATCATACATTTAAAGGCAAAATGTGCACTTCCTGTTGGATTTAGGTCAGTGGTGTCAGCGCGTGATTTGTAGGTCTTGATAAGACAAACAATTGAGTTTTGGTTTGATCTTTCTACGACATTCCTATCAGGCGTAGTGGCCGTTTTACTGCTTCTAGGTGGCGCTAGAGAGTTCGACGTTGTTTGTTTTTCCATTTTATTGAACTTATGGCCAGACCTGATGTGCATTCCAAATTTGGTGAGTTTTGGAGCAGGTTTAGGGGGTCAAATTAAGGCGCAAAGAGGCGGTTGAAGAAACATAATAATAAATGGCACACTAAGACCACAAATGAACCTGGCTGAGCCACACACACAGTCGTTGCCATGGTAGTTAACGACTGGAGCGCATGAGAACAGAGCATGCACAGACAGCAGTACGGATTGAATGGGAGAGGAACAGTGTGCGCATGTGGGGCCGCAGATCAAAAAGTATAAAACATAGCCAGACCAAATTACACACATCTATAGATGAGACTTGTGGCTACATTTTGACGTTTGAATGGAGTCTGTATCTGAAAGTATGCAGGAATAATATATATATTTTGAAAAGCCTGAAAAATCGTCGAAGATCCCACATGTAACGGCAAACTGTGCACTTCCTTTTGGATTTAGGTCAGGGGTGTCAGCGTGATTTCCGCGGAAGACCAAAGAGGAGAGCGTTACAGTAGTCCAGACGGGATATGATCAGGGTGTTTACCAGGATAGCGGTGCAGGTTGGTGAAAGTGAGGGACGGAGACGGTTGATGTTCCGTAGATGGAACTATGCAGTCCGAGTAACGTTATTGATGTGGGCCTCGAAAGATAATGTGCTGTCCAGGATAACACCCAGGCTCTTTACCTGATGCGATGTAGGAACAGTGGAATTGTCGATGGACATGGAGAAAGTGTTGAGTGTTGCTAGGGTAGATCTGGTACCAATGAGGAGGACCTCAGTTTTTTCGCCATTGAGTTTAAGAAAGTTGAGTGAGAGCCATGATTTAATTTCCAGTAAGCAATCCGATAGGGCGATGGGTGGCAGAGTGGAAGAAGGCTTAGTGGAAAGATAGAGTTGGGTATCATCAGCGTAACAATGGAATTGAATGTCAAATTGTTTATGTAAAGTGAAGCTTCATGTTTTTATTAGACAGAAAAACAACACTGTCTCTGGGGCTCCATGTGTAAAGATGTTGCCAAATTTCAATAGATAAATGTATTAAAATGAATAGATTGGTGTATATTAAATTTTATTTTATTTTATTTAACTCCAATTTGGATTTTTATTATAACTGTATTACTGACTGAAAAACATAATTCACTCTCTGTCAAGAGGTTACTTTTTTGTGAGAATAAAGTATTTCGTGCTTTGAGTTGACTGTTGTCACAGTAGGTACAGTCAGGTAAGTGTGTTGAGGACTTGGCAAGTTCAACTACGAAGTACAAATTTCCAAGACACAAATAAACTTTATTTCTTAGAATAGAATTTGAAATAATTAAAAAAAACGATGGCCTCATCGTATTGTTGGGTTATCAAGGACATTTTTCATTTTTTTGTGTTGATAAATGTTGAAGATATCATTAAAATCGACAGTGAGGAAAATGGGTTACTACCTGGCAGCAAGTTCTCCCGTCCACCCACTGGACTAATGTGGTCTGTAGGGGTCTAAAAATGTAAAAAAAGAAAAAAAAGAAAGAAAGAACATCATCAAACAGTTACAAAAAAAACTCTCTCTGCAGCACAGTCGGGTCTGTGTCTTCCACGATACGGCACACAGCCCTATAATGTTATCCAATTTTGTCATTTTAAAGACTCAGTTTCTTGGTTTGACAACTTATAAAACTTAGTTCTGGGCTCTTTATCCTGTCAGAAGTGTATCCCACCACACAGCAGCTTTTAGGCATTTCTCTGTTGTTTTCTAGCACACACATGTGACAAGGAGGCACTTTCATGCAATGCAAAGTTAAAGGAGATATGAATTGTTTTCCCCTCTGGTTTAAAATAAATAAATAGTTGCAATCCGTCTCTATAGAAAAGAATAGGCCAAAAAATGGAAGCATCTCACAATTTTAGAGCATTTATTGTGAAACTAATATTTTTCGTTCTGTCAACCAACGTAGCCATTCCACATTTTAATGCGAGACTGGGTTGGTTTGAGAAAAAGCCATTGTTTCATTATTTTGCTACATGGCCATGGTTTTAGTTACGTTTATTAAATGAGCACACATTAATTCTGCCTCAATACAAAATCAGTCTGAAATGAAATCCATCTTAGGCCCTGCCCCTATTTCTTCTACTGCCCTAATGGGTGGTGTGTACATGATTCAACAATACTGCCAGTAAATAAAAAAGGGGTGACATATAAATTAAACTAAATGACTGGCCTCAAAAAAAGAGTTAACAGGAGGGAAGTCATGTGGGCATTTTTAGATTTGCTCTTGCTCATGTACTCCATGTTATTGTCTTCATATGTGTCCTCTGCATCTTCCCCTTTTTATTCTTCCTCTTGCCAGTTACAGGGACAATTTCATCTCAATGGGATGCACAAGGCTGGAGATGTGGTTCTGGGTGGGATGTTTAAAGTACACTTTTTTTCTGTCTTTCCTGACCTGTCTTTTACCTCAGAGCCACAAGACACTATCTGCCATGGGTGAGTTTTTCAGAAAAGCAGCAAAAAGCAGAAACTGTTTGGAAATCAATCCCATGTTTGAATGTATTTTTGATAACCAGATATTCTAAAATAATTACATTGTGTATTCATCCTCTATTAAATATATTTGTATTTATAGTCTTTTTGCAATTTAAGTATAATAATTATTGTTATTTTACTGGGTTAATTGTTTGCAAAATATGCAACTTGTACAATGTGTTCCTCTTTTGACAGTTACTGTATCATGTTAAAAGTTTTAATGCAGATTGTGGTGTTTTGTTCTATTAGTTTTGATGTTCTAGGATTTAGACATGCTCAGACCATGGCCTTTGCTGTTAATGAAATCAACAGAAACTCCAACCTGCTGCCTAATGTGACTCTGGGATACAGTCTGTATGATAACTGCGTCAACCTAGGAGTTGGATTTCGTGCAGCGATGTCATTAATAAATGGTCAAGAGGAGGAATTTATATTAGAAGAATGCTGTGTGGGAGCCCCTCCCATTCATGGAGTTGTGGGGGAATCTTCATCTACACGTTCTATTGCCATTTCTACTGTCTTAGGTTTGTACAGAGTGCCTATGGTAAGTTTTATGCCTTACCATTTAACCAAACCTTTTTTTTTTTTGCAATTTTAAACGCATCATGATCAACCCTAAAAGGTTTAGAAACCCATAAAGGCTTTTAATGTTTTAAGGATTTGCAGTCTGTGTCTTTCACAGGTGAGTTATTTTGCCACATGCTCCTGTCTGAGTGACCGGCAAAAGTTTCCTTCCTTCTTTAGGACAATCCCAAGTGATGCTTTCCAGGTGAATATCTGTCAGCAAAATGAAAATGGATAATACATATCATATGGAGTTTAGCATGCCTAAATAAAAGTGGCATAATTAATCCTGTTGTCAAGCCACATTCTTTGTATCATTAACAAAGGTGTAAAATCTCAGATAACCAAGCTGAAAGGCAATAATGTAACATGGTCCAACCTGATTAGCTGATTTTTCACTTGCATGATATACCAACCTGCACACTAATCCCTCCACTCTCTTTTCAAATAGGTTTGTGCTATAATTCAGATTCTGAAGCGGTTCAGCTGGACTTGGACAGGTCTGCTCGTCAGTGATGATGATTATGGACTCAATGCTGCCCGATCATTCCAGTCTGACCTGGCTCAGTCTGGTGGAGGTTGTCTGGCTTATTTGGAGGTTTTGCCCTGGGGTAATGACCCAGCTGAGCTACGGAGGATTGTGGATGTAATGAAGAAATCCACAGCTCGTGTGGTCATTGTATTTGCGCATGAAGATCACATAATTCACCTCATGGAAGAGGTTTGTGGTTTAATCAAAAACATGACTTAATCACTCATCTGTAATTCAGAAGACTAGACATTTTGATTATACATTTCTATCTTTTATGAAATGCATTGCACAGGTGATGAAGCAGAATGTGACAGGCCGTCAGTGGATTGCCAGTGAAGCCTGGACATCAGGAGTTGTGCTGCAGACCCCGGACCTCATGCCATACCTGGGTGGCACACTGGGCATTGCCATCCGCCGAGGAGAAATACCAAGCCTTAAGGATTTCCTATTAAAAACACATCCAGACCTACATCACAACAGCAGTTACGGAAATAACATGGTGAGAGTTAAACCTTTCAATCTGATGTGGTATTTGAAAGAATAGAATAGTGTCATTGTGTGTAACACATGAATTCTGAGTTCTGAATATTTCAGGTAAATCAATTTTGGGAACACATATTTCAGTGCAGATTTGCACCACCTCCGGCAGGCTGGGTGGAATCTGGGGGAGCACTATGCACAGGAGAGGAGGACCTAGAGAAGGTGGAGACTGAGTTTTTGGATGTGTCTAACCTCAGGCCTGAGTACAATATTTACAAGGCTGTGTATGCTCTAGCCTATGCCCTCAATGAAATGCTGCAGTGTGTGCCAGGCAGAGGGCCTTTCCGCGGACGCAGCTGTGCCACTTTGCAAAGACTCAAGCCATGGCAGGTGTGATATAGAGTTTACTTATTGCTGACTGACAGTAATGGTCAGGGTTACCAATGCAGAAATAATATGTGTCACTAAATATACAGTATTATCACTGCTCTGAATTCCCTTTTTTTCACATGTCCTATTTGGTTTTCCTCTATCCCATATTTTGATTTACATAGCTTGTATATTATTTACAAAAGGTCAACTTCACCACACCATTTGGTGATCAAGTGTCATTTGATGAGAATGGTGATGCTTTACCAATATATGACATTATGAACTGGCAGTGGCTCCCTGATGGAAGAACAAAAGTTCAAACTGTGGGTGCAGTTAAGAAGTCAGTGATCAAAGGTGAAGAATTCACAATTGATGAGGACAAAATCTTCTGGAACTTTAAATCCAAAGAGGTAACCTTTGTCCTTTGGCCCACAAATAATTACGTGTAGTAGGGTTAAGTAGTGCATAATAACAGATATTTATTTTTCTTATACAGCCGCCCCGGTCAGTGTGCAGTGAGAGCTGCCCTCCAGGTAGCCGCATGGCCAGAAAGAAGGGTCAACCTGAGTGCTGTTTTGACTGCATCCCTTGTTCAGAGGGAAAGATCAGCAATATGACTAGTTAGTGTCAATTTTTAAATATCGTTATTTGGAGATATAATATAAACATGTATCTCAATACAATACCTTCCATATTTTCACAGATGCTATGGAGTGCACAAGGTGTCCAGAAGACTTCTGGTCCAGCCCCCAGCGTGACCACTGTCTTCCTAAGAAAACAGAATTCCTCTCATATCATGAGCCTCTGGGTATTTGTTTGAAAACCACATCATTACTGGGCACATTTATCTGTGCTGTTGTCCTGGGGATCTTCATCTATCATCGCAGCACACCCATGGTACGCGCTAATAATTCAGAACTGAGTTTCTTGATCTTGATCTCACTGAAACTATGTTTTCTGTGCTCACTGCTGTTCATTGGTCGCCCAAGACTATGGACATGCCAGCTGAGACATGCAGCATTTGGAATCAGCTTTGTGCTTTGTGTCTCATGTATCCTGGTGAAAACCATGGTGGTTCTGGCTGTTTTCAAGGCCTCCAAACCAGGAGGTGGAGCCAGTCTGAAGTGGTTTGGTGCTGTGCAGCAGAGAGGGACAGTTCTGGCTCTTACATCAATCCAGGCAGCAATCTGCACTGCCTGGCTTGTATCTTCTTCACCAGTTCCTCATAAAAACACTCAATACCACAATGACAAAATCGTGTACGAATGTGTAGTTGGCTCCACTATTGGGTTTGCAGTGTTGCTGGGTTATATTGGCTTACTGTCTATCCTCAGCTTCCTGTTAGCATTTCTGGCAAGGAATCTTCCAGACAACTTCAATGAGGCCAAACTCATCACTTTTAGTATGCTGATCTTCTGTGCTGTGTGGGTGTCCTTTGTCCCTGCTTATGTCAACTCCCCAGGCAAATATGCAGATGCTGTGGAAGTATTTGCCATTCTGGCCTCCAGTTTTGGCCTCTTGGTGGCACTGTTTGGCCCCAAATGTTACATAATCCTGTTTAGGCCAGAGAGAAACACAAAGAAAGCAATCATGGGACGAGGCACAACCACATGATAAAAGTAACAGTTAAAAACAACTTGGTCCAAATTAGTATGTATTTTGAATTTATTCAGTAGTAACCTACCACCTCACATATATAGACTTGTATTTTGTTGTTGTCTAAATTGCAAATAATTAATACAGAAGTTACTAAAAGCAATAAAGAAATGCTTATACAAAAAAAATAACAACATTGCCCCATTTCTTTCCTTGGTCATATTCACTGTGATTGTTTAGTTTCCACATCATGATATCCCATGGAAATCAAATCAGGACTATTATAGTATATTACACTATAGTTTTTAAAATAGGCTGCACAAAAACTATTATTCCAAGACTTTGCACAGTCCTCAATCAAATCACATTTTTAACTTTGAGTAAATATCAACTGAATATAGTGTGTGCACGTTTTTGTTCCCAAATTAATACATTGAATGTTATTGTGAGTTCTAGTTTATGCAAGTGTTACATTTGTATATAACAACTACTCTCTTTGTGTGGAAAATGTTTGAATGTTTTTCATTTACAACAACCCTTATTCTTAGTGCAGAATAAATAGAGTCATATAAAACACAAACTTGGTAAGCATTACAAATAAGTGTTTTTATGTAACACTCAAATGGCTTCTTAGCATGAAGTGAAATTACATTCTTTGATATAGCATGTGTAGCTTGGTGTCGTATAATTAATGGTTGCTCAACTTGATGACCTTTCCTTATTGAAGCCCATTTGGACTAGCTTAACAAGTTGAGGCAAATATGTTAAATATACTGTGCAAAAAACAGCTCTAAGCATATGAAAACGAGGGGAAACAAGTCAAGGTAAAGTGTCAAACAAATTTGATTGAGAAGAGTAACATTGTAACTGTAACTATATGATATACTGTATGTAGGATGACCCTTCCGTTCATTTTTTGAAATAAAGTGTAAGTAATGATAATTATAAAGTTATGAGAGACTCTGTATAATGTATCACATTACTTGAGGGTGCGCATGTTTATTTAATCAGTAGTCATTAGTTTTGAGCCTTTCAGTATGTGTTCAGTTAATCAGGAAGGACTTATGAAGATTAATATACTATCGCCCAGTGTGTTCTCTATAGTTATCATCATTATCAACTACATAGCATTAATTCTAGGTTATTCAGAAAACTTATTGATAGCCTTTAATAAATAGCCTTTTATTTTCCAATAGGAAAAAGAAAAGATAAATATTAAAGGATAGGTAAGCAGTTTTTCAAGCCTGTTATAACAATAGGTGTCTAAATGAACACTGAATAATTTGTTAGAATAGTTTGTTTCTCCTGTGATCATTCCCCTTATCCTTTGCCAATTTGACAGAGTATTTATATCAAGCTTTATACTGTTGTTAAACAAAAGAAAAGTGTAATCAGGTATAGGCCCAGATTAATATGAATTATATTCCTTAACTCAATCGTCCGTCCGTCCGTCTTCTTCCGCTTATCCGGGGTCGGGTCGCGGGGGCAGCAGCCTAAGCAGGGAAGCCCAGACTTCCCCAGCCACTTTGTCCAGCTCTTCCTGGGGGATCCCGAGGCGTTCCCAGGCCAGCCGAGAGACAGTCTCTCCAGCATGTCCTGGGTCTTCCCCAGGGTCTCCTACCGGTGGGACGTGCCCTGAACACCTCACCAGGGAGGCATCCGGGAGGCATCCTAACTAGATGCCCGAGCCACCTCATCTGGCTCCTCTCAACGGGGAGGAGCAGTGGGTCTACTCCGAGCTCCTCCCGGATGACCGAGCTTCTCACCCTATCTCTAAGGGAGAGCCAAGCCACCCTACGGAGGAAGCTCATTTCGGCCGCTTGTACCCGCGATCTTGTTCTTTTGGTCACTACCCAAAGCTCATGACCATAGGTGAGGGTAGGAACGAAGATCGACTGGTAAATCGAGAGATTTGCCTTTCGGCTCAGCTCTCTCTTCACCACAACGGATCTGTGCAGAGTCCGCATTACTGCTGACGCTGCACCGATCCGCCTGTCGATCTCCCGCTCCATCCTTCCCTCACTCGTGAACAAGACCCCGAGGTACTTGAACTCCTCCACTTGGGGCAGGATCTCATCCCGACCCGGAGAGTGCACTCCACCCTTTTCCGGTTGAGGACCATGGACTCGGATTTCGAGGTGCTGATTCTCATCCCGAGAATCAAATGCAAACCGATCCAGTGAGAGTTGGAGGTCACGGTCTGATGAAGCCAACAGGACCACATCATCTGCAAAAAGCAGTGACCCAATCCTGAGGTCACCAAACCGGACCCCCTCAATGCCCTGACTGTGCCTAGAAATCCTGTCCACAAAAATTATGAACAGGATCGGTGACAAAGGGCAGCCCTGGCAGAGTCCAACCCTCACTGGAAACAAGTCCGACTTATTACCGGCAATGCGGACCAAGCTCTGACACCGGTCATACAGGGAACGGACGGCCATATCAGGGTGTCCGATACCCCGTACTCCCGGAGAACCCCCCACAGGACTCCCCCAGGGACACGGTCGAATGCCTTCTCCAAGTCCACGAAACACATGTGGACTGGTTGGGCAAACTCCCATGCACCCTTAAGGATCCTGCAGAGGGTGTAGAGCTGGTCCACAGTTCCACGACCCGGACGAAAACCACATTGCTCCTCCTGAATCCGAGGTTCGACTATCCGACGGACCCTCCTCTCCAGCACCCCCGAATAGACCTTACCAGGGAGGCTGAGGAGTGTGATCCCCCTATAGTTGGAACACACCCTCCAGTCCCCCTTCTTAAAAAGAGGGACCACCACCCCAGTCTGCCAATCCAGGGGCAATGCCCCTGATGTCCACGCGATGCTGCAGAGTCGTGCCTCCGGAGTCCCACAGGCAAATAAGGTCCTATAGGACTCCTTCTTCAGCTTGACGGCATCCCTCACCGCCGGTGTCCACCAGCGGGTTCGGGGATTGCCGCCACGGCAGGCACCGACCACCTTGCGGCCACAGCTCCGGTCGGCCGCCTTAACAATGGAGGCACGGAACATGGCCCACTCGGACTCAATGTCCCCCGCCTCCCCCGAAACACGGTCAAAGCTCTACCGGAGGTGGGAGTTGAAACTCTCTCCGACTCTGCTAGACGTTCCCAGCAGACCCTCACAATATGTTTGGGTCTGCCAGGTCTGACCGGCATCCTCCCCCACCATCGTAGCCAACTCACCACCAGGTGGTGATCAGTTGACAGCTCCGCCCCTCTCTTCACCCGAGTGTCCAAGACATGCGGCCGCAAGTCCGACGACACGACTACAAAGTCAATCACCGAACTGCGGCCTAGGGTGTCTTGGTGCCAAGTGCACATATGGACACCCTTATGCCTGAACATGGTGTTTGTTATAGACAATATGTGATGAGCACAGAAGTCCAATAACAGAACACCACTTGGGTTCAGATCGGGGGGGCCGTTCCTCCCAATCACACCCCTCCAGGTCTCACTGTCGCCGCCAACGTGAGCGTTGAAGTCCCCCAGTAGAACGAGGGAATCCCCAGAGGGAGTACTTTCCAGCACCCCCTCCAAGGAGTCCAAAAAGGGTGGATACTCTGAACTGCTGTTTGGACTATAGCCACAAACAACAGTCAGGATCCGTCCCCCCTCCCGAAGGCGGAGGGAGGCTACCCTCCCGTCTACCGGGGTGAACTCCAACATACAGGCACCAAGCCGGGGGGCAATAAGTATTGCCACCCCTGCCCGGCGCCTCTCACCAGTGGTAACTCCAGAGTGGAGGAGAGTCAAACCCCTCTCGAGAAGACTGGTTCCAGAGCCTTTGCTATGTGTCGAGGTGAGGCCGACTATATCTAGCCGGAACTTCTCAACCTCGCGCACCAGCTCAGGCTCCTTCCCCACCAGAGAGGTGAAGTTCCACGTCCCTAGAGCTAGCTTCTGCAGTCGAGAGTCGGCTGCCGCCCAGCTCACAGCGCACCCAACCCCTCTGGCCCCTCCCACTGGTGGTGAGTCTGTGGGAGGGGGGTGAAGGCCTGGCCACCAGGCGCTCGCCATCGAGACCCACCCCCAGGCCTGGCTCCAAGGGGGGGCCCCGGTAACCCACGTCCGGACGAGGGCCACGGAAGACCATTTATTGAAATCATCATAAGGGGTCTTCTTGAGCTACCCTTTGTCTGGTCCCTTGTCGATTCTCATAGAATGCTGCTTTCAATCCAGTCCAGAAGGAAAAGTTCATCAAGGGGTTGAACTTGGCCATGACTCCCCTCATTATTCATTTCTGACACCATGTAAATAATTATGATGGAGGCTTTGATGTGGCTTTTGCTGATTTTAGTGAATCTCTGTGAGATATCATTTCAACAAACTCTCGCAAGATCATGAAGTCTCCTACGTCTTTACTGTATTGCCATACCGTATATCACAGGCTTGGCCTGTAATTAGGCCAAGTTAGCATATAACGAGTTATCATTTTGTACTTCATTACTTGAGCTATGTGTGCGGGTGTATGTAAGTATATTATCATCTGTATTTGACAAACATAAATAGAAAACCTATACCATTACTCACTGGAACATGTAACAAGAAAATCTAAAAAGGGTGCCTCCATGTTTGTGACTAAACAAACTAATATCTGACAACTTAATATATGCTTAATACCATTAAGATTCAATAAACCTCAATCAAACAGATGCAGAGGAGCAATGAGAAATGGATAAAATATGTTTTCCATCAGATGTCTTTAAATGCTGCTGCCTTCTATTTTAGTAAACTCTGACTCAATAGTGAAGTCAATACACTGAGATCTGCTTTTGTCCCCACACAAATATGTGGGTATCCTCACTGCACAGTTGCTTTTCTGATACATACATCTGCTCAATTTTTTTGTAAACTGGCAGGTAAATGTGTGTTTTATTCGGGGGTAATGCAGTCACATTAATCAGCCTGAATTTAAGTACTGTACAACTTAATTTACATATGGAAAAGTCTATTTAATGTGACATTTAGCAAAACTATAGCTATGCACTGAGATGATGCAGTCTATGCAGTTTTCAGACATTCCTATTAAATGAGGACATATTAATTCTGCCTCAAAACAAAATAAATCTGAATGAAATGCATCTTAAGCCCTGGCCCCTACTTCTTCTACTGCCCTAATGGGTGGTGTGTGCAAGATTAAACTACACTGCAAGTCAATAAAAAGGGGTGACAGAAATAAAACTAAATGACTGGGCTCAGGAAGGGAATTAACAGGAGGAGAGTCATGTGGGCATTTTTAGAATTGTTCTTGCTCATGTACTTTATGTTGTTATCTTCATATGTTTCCTCTGCTGTGTCTTCCCCTCTTTATTCCTCCTCTTGCCAGTTACAGGGACAGTTTCATCTCAATGGGATGCACAAGGCCGGAGATGTGGTTCTGGGTGGGCTGTTTAAAGTACACTTCTTTTCTGTCTCTCCTGACCTGTCTTTTACCTCAAAGCCACAAAAGATTACCTGCCAGGGGTGAGTCTGTTAGTGTAGAATCAAAAAGCAGAGAATAGGGGACATCAATTTTCCCTTTTGAATGTATTCTTAAAAATAAGATATTCTAATATAATAGCATTGTGTTTTTATCAACTTTTAAAATGTTATATTATTATTTATAGTATTATTTCTAAGCTTGTTCAGTTTAAGTATACTAATTATTGCTATTTAATTTAATTGTATAATAAAATATACTGCTTGTGCAACATGTACCTCTTTTGACAGTTACTGTATCATATTTTGTTTTTTAATATAAATTGTGGTACTCTTTTCTGTTAGTTTTGATGTTCTAGGATTTAGACATGCTCACACAATGGCATTTGCTGTTAATGAGATCAACAGAAACTCCAACCTGCTGCCTAATGTGACCTTGGGATACAGTCTGTATGATAACTGCGTCAATCTAGGAATTGGATTTCGTTCAGCACTGTCATTAGTCAGCGGTCAAGGAGAAGAATATATACTACAAGAGAGCTGTGTAGGAGCACCTCCAGTCCTGGGGATTGTGGGTGATTCTTATTCTCAACCTACTATTGCCATCTCCACTGCCTTAGGTTTGTACAGAGTGCCTATGGTAAGTTGTATACCTTACCATTTAATGATTATTTTGGATGGTTATGGATGGAATTAAACTTTATTTAAAATTGAAACACAGAATAATTAACCTTAAAAAGGCAAAAGAGCTTGTAAAGCCTTTGAAATTGTTATGGATGTAGTCTGTTTTTATGTCACAGGTGAGTTATTTTGCCACATGTTCCTGCCTGAGTGACCGACAAAAGTTTCCATCCTTCTTTAGGACAATCCCAAGTGATGCCTTCCAGGTGAATATCTGTCAGAAAAATGAAAATGGATAATACATTTCTTCTGCAGTTTGCAAGCCTGTATTGCAATGGCACAATTAGTCTTCTTGTATATGACCAGCCACATTCTTTGTGTCATCAACAGAAGTGTATGGTCTCAGATAACAAAACTGAAACGGATTAATGAAACATGGTCCATTTTAGAACCTGTTTAACTGTTTTTTCACTAAAATGATATACCATCCTGCACACTAATCCCTCCACTCTCTTTTCAAATAGGTGCGGGCTATGATCCAGATTCTTAAACGGTTCGGCTGGACTTGGGCAGGTCTGCTCGTCAGTGATGATGATTATGGACTCCATGCTGCCCGATCATTCCAAGCTGACCTGGCTCAGTCTGGTGGAGGTTGTCTGGCCTATTTGGAGGTTTTGCCCTGGGGTAATGACCAAGCTGAGCTACGCAGGATTGTGGCTATAATGAAGAAATCCACAGCTGGTGTGGTCATCGTCTTTGCACATGAGAGTCACATGATTTACCTCATGGAGGATGTTGGTGGTTTGATCCAAAAACAAGACTCCTTGACTTATTTGTAGTTCAGAAGACCAGACACATACTTTAAGTATGAACTTATATATTTGGTATAATGAATTGCACAGGTGATGAAGCAGAATGTGACAGGCCGTCAGTGGATTGCCAGTGAAGCCTGGACAGCAGGTGCTGTGCTCCAGACCCCCGACCTCATGCCATACTTGGGTGGCACACTGGGCATTGCCATCCGTCGAGGAGAAATACCCGGCCTAAAGGATTTTCTGTTAAGAACACGTCCAGACCTACATCACAACAACAGTTATGAAAATAACATGGTGAGAGTTTAAGCTTTCAATTTGATGTGGTATTTGAAAGAATAGTATAGTGTCAATGTGTATAACACATGGTTTTGGACATATTTCAGGTAAATCAATTTTGGGAACACACATTTCAGTGCAGACTTGCACCACCTCCGGCAGGCTGGGTGGAATCTGGGGGAGCACTATGCACAGGAGATGAGGATCTAGAAAAAGTGGAAACTGAGTTTTTGGATGTGTCTAACCTCAGGCCAGAGTATAATATTTATAAAGCTGTGTATGCTCTGGCGCACGCTCTTGATAACATGCTGCAGTGTGTACCAGGCAGAGGGCCTTTCAACAGGCGCAGCTGTGCCACTTTGCAAAGACTGGAGCCGTGGCAGGTGTGATATTCACTTACACTAAACCTGTTCATATGATAAATCCTGTGCTTCAGTATTTCTTTCAGTTCTCCCCACTTCTGAGTGATAGCAATGCTGAAATGATATCTTTTCACTAAATATACAGTATTATCACTACTCTGAATTCCCTTTTTTCACGTCCTATTTTATTTTTCTCTATCCCATATTCTGATTTACATAGATTGTGCATTATTTACAAAAGGTCAACTTCACCACACTATTTGGTGATCAAGTGTCATTTGATAAGAATGGTGATGCTTTACCAATATATGATATTATGAACTGGCAGTGGCTCCCTGATGGAAGAACAAAAGTTCAAACTGTGGGTGCAGTTAAGAAGTCAGTGATCAAGGGCGAAGAATTCACAATTGATGAGGACAAAATCTTCTGGAACTTTCAATCCAAAGAGGTCACCTCCCATAAATGATTCACTGTAGTAGGGTTATATACTGCAGATTAACATTTATTATTCTTTTTACAGCCACCCCGGTCAGTGTGCAGTGAGAGCTGTCCTCCAGGTACCCGCATGGCCAGAATGAAGAGTCAACCTGAGTGCTGTTTTGACTGCATCCTTTGTTCAGAGGGAAAGATCAGTAATGTGACTGGTTAGTTTCAGTTTTTAAATGTTGTAGTTTGGAGATATAATATAAACATGTATCTCAACACTATCCATATTTTCACAGACGCTACGGAGTGCACGAATTGTCCAGAAGACTTCTGGTCCAGCCCTCAGCGTGACCACTGTCTTCCTAAGAAAACGGAATTCCTCTCCTACCATGAGCCTCTGGGTATCTGCTTAACCACCACATCATTGCTGGGCACATTTATCTGTGCTGTTGTCCTGGGGATCTTCATCTATCATCGCAGCACACCCATGGTACGCGCCAACAATTCAGAACTGAGTTTCCTGCTCTTAATCTCACTTAAACTATGTTTTCTGTGCTCACTGCTGTTCATCGGTCGTCCCAGACTATGGACATGCCAGCTGAGACATGCAGCATTTGGAATCAGCTTTGTGCTTTGTGTCTCATGTATCCTGGTGAAAACCATGGTGGTTCTGGCTGTTTTTAAGGCCTCCAAACCAGGAGGTGGAGCCAGTCTGAAGTGGTTTGGTGCTATGCAGCAGAGAGGGACAGTTCTGGCTCTTGCATCTATCCAGGCAGCAATCTGTACTACGTGGCTTGTCACATCTTCACCAGCTCCTCATAAAAACACTCAATACCACAATGACAAGATAGTTTATGAGTGTGTAGTTGGCTCCACTATTGGGTTTGCAGTGTTGCTGGGTTATATTGGTTTACTGGCAATCCTCAGCTTCCTGCTAGCATTTCTAGCAAGGAATCTTCCAGACAACTTCAATGAGGCCAAACTTATCACTTTCAGCATGCTGATCTTCTGTGCTGTGTGGGTGGCCTTTGTCCCTGCTTATGTCAACTCCCCAGGCAAATATGCAGATGCTGTGGAGGTATTCGCCATCCTGGCTTCCAGTTTTGGCCTCTTAGTGGCACTGTTTGGCCCCAAATGTTACATAATCCTGCTGAGACCTGAGAGAAACACAAAGAAAGCGATCATGGGTCGGGGCATCAACAAATGATAAAAGTAACACTTTCTGTGCAGAATGTATAAATTAATTTGATCTGTTCTGTATTTTCAACAGAGGAAACTAGACACAATAAAGAAAGATTTAAATAGTGATTTTTGCAGTTTTTCAGATAATTTAGTTTTGCATTTCCTTGGATTTGAAAGATGAAAACCATTTTGAACTGTGTGAACAATTTGAGTGTGGTCTCACTAGCAATGGTAAACACAGGACTGTTTCTTCTGCATTTCTGTACACTTGGCATAGACTTGGCTTCAGCATATGACTTTACAACCTCAGATGACAGAAAGTGACAATCCCTAATCCAGTTACTCTAGTACTTACAAGTGACTTTGGTTTGAGGAAGCTACTTGCCAATGGGACAGTTGGAACAGCATCAGCTCATACATTTTCAGTGGTTGCAAAGTGGGAAACACATTAACATTGAAAAAATCACTACACTTGTTCCCAGGGGGATTATATTATGGATGAACACAACAGGCAACACAAAAAGTGTTACGTTTCATGTTAGAAACTCAAAGTTTCAGTATCCTCCATGGATAGTTTCAGTATCCTCCAGTACCAATGACCTTCATAGATAAACTTATCAAATTATAAAGTGATACTGTTTCTTTTTTCTTTTTTCTTGTATGGCTGCAATAGGATTCTGTAAAATCAAGTTCAAAATGATTAAGTTTGTGCCTTGTGGTTTCAATTAACTAATTTGCATCAAAGACTATCAAATTCAAAAATGTCTGAGTTTCATGATTGTTTTTTAGTTTGATTTACAACATAATACCTTTTTGTGCCTGCTTCACAAAGTTTTATAAAGGCACCCAAATAAGATAACTTTTTTAAGCCATCATTTTAGAGTATGTGTGGGAATGTATACACCAAGACAAATAAAAAACAACAACCTATACCACTGTTCATTGGACAAAGGTTTAAGAGGGTACATTCATATTTGTGCACAACACGAGTAATATGCAATAACCTTCAATCAAATAGAGGCAAAGGAGCAGTGAAAAAAGGATGGGAAGACAATAACAAATCTCAAAGTATGCTGCTACCCTCTAGTGGACAATAAGTTAACTCTGACTGCACTATATTGGAGTCAATGAACAAAGGACTGATTTAGGCAAATTATAAACTTAATTTGGTGTGCTTGTGTCCCCACACAGATATGTGGTTATCCTCACTATCAATTGACTCTTCTTACATACTATCCGCTTAGATGTTTGCAAAGTACCAGGTAAATGTGTCTTTTATTGTGAAGTGATACAATCAGACTCATCACATTATTTAAATATACATATGGAAACATCAACTTAATGTGACATTTAATAAACTATATAGCCACTGAGTTGATGCAATTCTCAGAGATTACTGTTATCTACAACTCAATATAAAATACAAATTGTTTCTTTTATGAGAGACAGCAATTTCGTTGTATGTGAACATGCAATGATAAATGAAGGCATTCATATGGATGGGATGGTTGCTGACATGGCTTTGGTGATATGTTATTGAATGACTACACATTAATTCCTTAGTATAAAAACAATTTGAAATTAATGCATCTCAGCTGATATTTACTCAAAGCTAAAAATGTGATTCTATTGAGGACTGCGCAAAGTCTTAGCTTCCACAATTATGGAATAATCCCTTATGAGCAATCCATTTGAACAGCACAATAATCCCGATTTGATTTCCATGGGATTTCATGAGGTGAATATATATATATATATATATATATATATATATATATATATATATATATATATATATATATATCACATTCAAATATATATATATATATATATATATATATATATATATATATATATATATATATATATATATATATATACTTATATATACTTTATATACTTTAGTTAGTTTTTTTAAACTGTTACTTTTATCACTTGGTTGTGCTTTGTACCATGTTTTTGGCCTAATTGAAGTTATCTGGAAGATTCCTTGCCAGGATTTCTAGTAGGAAGCTGAGGACAGACCTATCAGAATAGGGGTGATGTGGTCAGACGATTTGGTGCGGGTGATGATCCGGGCGTCCGAGTTCTGAATAATTTGCAGTCTGTTGATGAGTTTGGCAGGAAGTCGGGTGAGGAGGGCATTGCAGTAGTCAAGGCAGGAAGTGACAAATGAATGAACCAGGATTTCGGTGCTGGATTGGGACAGTGATGGGCTGAGTCTGGAGATGTTTCTGAGGTGGAAGAAGTCAGTCCGGGTGATGTTTTGAATGTGAGGTGCAAATGAGAGGGTGCTGTCCAGAGTGACGCCAAGGCTCTTGACTTGGGGGGAAATGGGTACAGGGAATCCGTCGTTGATGATGGGTGTGGCTGGGGTGTGTGATTTTGTGAGGGTGGCTTTGGAGCCGATGAGCAGGGCCTCGGTTTTATTGCCGTTGAGCTTCAGGAAGTTCCTGCTCATCCAGCTCCGGATGTCTTCCAGGCAGGTGATGAGGGAGATGGGAGGGATGGCAGGGGTAGGTTTGGAGGAGATGTAAACCTGAGTGTCATCGGCATAGCAGTGAAAAAGGATCCCGTGATGACGGAGAATTGTGCCCAGGGGGAGGAGGTAGATGTTATAAGAATTAGGATTATGATGTAATTCAGATGTCTTGAAATCATACAATGTGTGTTCCTATTTTTACATGATTGTTTTGATACTTCCTGTTTCAACGGTTTGCTGAGACTGGGAGAGAGAGAGTTCAACTCTATGTGTGATGGAAGGTCAGAGACAGGTCAGGGAGTGGAACTTCTGCTTGTCTACTGATTAAGGGAACTGAGGAACCGTTATGATGCTATCTATGGAATATGTCTGCTAGCTGTTGAGAAACCGTTAAGACACTATCTATGGAATAGATCTGCCAGTTATGGGAGGGGGCTGAGACAGCCCAAGTAAAGAACAGTATAAAACCTTTCTGACAACGCTCCTCGAGGAGCCTTTTCTCCTGTAACTCTTGTTGTTGCATTTGTGTAATGCTCCGTTTGTACAAGCTAAATAAATTCAACCTAAATCCTGTTATCTAGAATCCAGTCTCCTTTATTAAGGGTAATTAAATTAATTCTTATAACAGTAGATGATGAAGAGGAGTGGACCCAAGACTGACCCCTGGGGGATACCCAGTGAAACACCCGAACACCCAGACTTGTGGTCCCTTATTTGCAAAAATTGTGGTATTGATGGTTTTTATGAGGAGTTGGTGAGGAAGATACAAGCCCAGCACTGCAGATTGCTGCCTGGATAGATATAAGAACCAGAACTGTACCTCTCTGCTGCATAGCACCAAACCACTCCGGACTGGCTCGACCTCCTGGTTTGGAAGCCTTGAAACAGCCAGAACCACCATGGTTTTCACCAGGATACATGAAGCAAAGCACAAAGCTGATCCCAAATGCTGCATGTCTCAGCGGACATGTCCATAGTCTCGGAAAGCCGATGAATAGCAATGAGCCCAGAAAACATAGTTTCAGTGAGATTAAGAGGAGGAAACTCAGTTCTGAATTGTTGGTGCGTACTATGGGTGTGCTGCAATGATGCTGAGGGTTGCACTAGAATAGCTCTGGGCAACTTGTGCACTCCCTATAGTCTACGAAAATATGAAAATAGGGGAAGTGTTTAAATACATATCTGTAAAAAAAAAAAAAAAAGGTTTTTAAATGAACACCTACCAGTATTATTATCTTTCCCTCTGGGATGCAATCAAAACGGTAGTCAGATGGACCCTTTTCTTTCTGGCCATGTTGGTAACTGAAGGCCAGCTCTCACTGCATACTGATCGGGGTGGCTTTAAGAAGAAAAGTAAATATCTGTTATGAATATCTGTCTACAGTACTACATACTGGTATAATTAAAAACAGTGGAAACTGATCTACTGTCAAAAAAGTAAATTGTCTGAAAATGCAAAATTGACTTATTTGGAGTGAAAGTTCCAGAAGATTTTGTCCTAATCAATTCTGATTTTATTTTTAACCTGTAAACGCTAACCTCTTAACATCACCCTCAGTTTAAATGTTGCTCTTCATCTTGAATGAAATCCATCTTAGGCCCTGCCCCTACTTCTTCTCCTGCCCTAATGGGTGGTACTTGCAAGATTCAACGATACTGCAGGTTAATAAAAAGAGGTGACATAGCAAATACATGAAATGAAGTTAACAGGGAGTTAACAGGAGGGAAGTTATGTGGACATTTTTAGATTTGCTATTGCTCGTGTATTTCATGTTATTGTCTTCATATGTTTCCTCTACTGTGCCTTCCCCTTTGCATTCCTCCTCTTGCCGGTTACAGGGACAGTTTCATCTCAATGGGATGCACAAGGCCGGAGATGTGGTTTTGGGTGGGCTATTTAAAGTACACTTTTTTTCTGTCTCTCCTGATATGTCTTTTACCTCAGAGCCACAAGAGACTACCTGCCATGGGTGAGTCTGTCAGAGAAGCAGCAAAAAGCATAACATGGTTGGAAATCAATCCCATTTTTTTGAATGTATTCTTAAAAATCAGATATTCTTAAAAATCAGATATTCTAAAATAATTCAAATGTATTTTTACCCCTTTTAAATATCAGTTATATCAGTTATATGAAGCCTTTTTTCTGTTTAAGTAATGTTTAACTAATTATGATATAACTAATTATTAGTTAACTAATTATTATTATATAATTAATGCAATTCTTTGCAAAATATGCTACTTATGCAACATGTACCCCTTTTTACAGTTACTGTATCACATTATGTTTTTTATACAAATTGTGGATTTTTTTTCTGTTAGTTTTGATGTTCTAGGATTCAAATATGCTCAGACCATGGCCTTTGCTGTTAATGAGATCAACAGAAACTCCAACCTGCTGCCTAATGTGACTCTGGGATACAGTCTGTATGATAACTGCGTCAATCTAGGAGTTGGATTTCGTGCAGCACTGTCATTAGTCAGCGGTCAAGGAGAAGAATTTATACTACAAGAGAGCTGTGTAGGAGCACCTCCAGTGCCGGGGGTTGTGGGTGATTCTTCCTCTACTGGTTCAATTGCTGTTTCCACTGTCTTAGGTTTGTACAGAGTGCCTATGGTAAGTTTTACACCTTACCTTTCACATGTAATAATTTTTTTGGATAGTTTTGATTGAATTTCAAATTTTATTTGAGTTTTAAACACAGAATAATGAACTTTGAAAAGGTGAAAGAGCCAGTAAAGCCTTTGAATGTGTTATGGATGTATAGTATGTTTTTATTTCACAGGTGAGTTATTTTTCCACATGTTCCTGCCTGAGTGACCAGCAAAAGTTTCCATCCTTCTTTAGGACAATCCCAAGTGATGCTTTCCAGGTGAATATCTGTCAGAAAAATTAAAATGTACAGTTCACATGCCTGTTTTGCAATGGTACATTTAGTCCTCTTTTATATGACTAGCTACATTATTTGGGTCATTATCTGTCTCGGGGATGGTCTCAGATAACAAAACTGAAAGGGACTATTTTAGAACCTGTTTAACTGTTTTTTCACTAAAATTATATACCATCCTGCACACTAATCCCTCCACTCTCTTTTCAAATAGGTGCAGGCTATGATCCAGATTCTTAAACGGTTCAGCTGGACTTGGGCAGGTCTGCTCGTCAGTGATGATGACTATGGACTCCATGCTGCCCGATCATTCCAAGCTGACTTGGCTCAGTCTGGTGGAGGTTGTCTGGCCTATTTGGAGGTTTTGCCCTGGGGTAATGACCCAGCTGAGCTACGGAGGATTGTGGATGTAATGAAGACATCCACAGCTCGTGTGGTCATCGTATTTGCACACGATAGTCACATGATTTCCCTCATGAAAGAGGTTAGTGGTTTGATCCAAAATAAGACTCCATGGCTTATTTGTAGTTCAGAAGACTAGACACATACTTTAAGTATGAACTTATATATTTGGTATAATGAATTGCACAGGTGGTGAAGCAGAATGTGACAGGCCGTCAGTGGATTGCCAGTGAAGCCTGGACAGCAGCTGTTGTGCTACAGACTCCTGACCTCATGCCATACTTGGGTGGCACACTGGGCATTGCCATCCGTCGAGGAGAAATACCCGGCCTAAAGGATTTTCTGTTAAGAACACATCCAGACCTACATCATAACAACAGTTATGAAAATAACTTGGTGAGAGTTTAAGCTTTCAATCTGATGTGGTATTTGAAAGAATAGTATAGTGTCAATGTGTATAACACATAGTTTTGAACATATTTCAGGTAAATCAATTTTGGGAACACACATTTCAGTGCAAATTTGCACCACCTCCGGCAGGCTGGGTGGAATCTGGGGGAGCACTATGCACAGGAGAGGAGGACCTAGAGAATGTGGAGACTGAGTTTTTGGATGTGTCTAACCTCAGGCCCGAGTACAATGTGTACAAGGCTGTGTATGCTCTGGCGTATGCCTTCGATGACATGCTGCAGTGTGTATCAGGCAGAGGACCTTTCAGAGGACACAGCTGTGCCACTTTGGAAAGACTGGAGCCGTGGCAGGTGTGATATTCACTTACACTTGACCTGTTAAAGTGATTGAATTATATGCTTTAGTATTTCTAGAGTTTTCCTCACTTCTGAGTGGTAGCAATGGATATTGTTACCATTGCAGAAATTGTGTTTTTCACTAAATATACAGTATTATCACTGCTCTGAATTCCCTTTTTTTACATGTCTTCTTTGGTTTTCCTCTATCCCATATTTTGATTTATATAGCTTGTGTATTATTTACAAAAGGTCAACTTCACCACACCATTTGGTGATCAAGTGTCATTTGATAAGAATGGTGATGCTTTACCAATATATGATATTATGAACTGGCAGTGGCTCCCTGATGGAAGAACAAAAGTTCAAACTGTGGGTGCAGTTAAGAAGTCAGTGATCAAAGGCGAAGAATTCACAATTGATGAGGACAAAATCTTCTGGAACGTTCAATCCAAAGAGGTCACCTCCCATAAATGATTCACAGTAGTAGTTATGTACTGCAGATTAACATATTTATTATTCTTTTTACAGCCACCCCGGTCAGTGTGCAGTGAGAGCTGTCCTCCAGGTACTCGCATAGCCAGAATGAAGGGTCAACCTGAGTGCTGTTTTGACTGCATCCCTTGTTCAGAGGGAAAGATCAGTAATATTACTGGTTAGTTTCAGTTTTTAAATATTGTAGTTTGGAGATATAATATAAACATGTATCTCAACATCTTCCCTATTTTCACAGACGCTACAGAGTGCACACATTGTCCAGAAGACTTCTGGTCCAGCCCCCAGCGTGACCACTGTGTGCTTAAGAAAACTGAGTTCCTCTCTTACCATGAGCCTCTGGGTATCTGTTTAACGACCACATCATTGCTTGGCACATTAATCTGTGCTGTTGTCCTGGGGATCTTCATCTATCATCGCAGCACACCCATGGTACGCGCCAACAATTCAGAACTGAGTTTCCTGCTCTTAATCTCACTTAAATTATGTTTTCTGTGCTCACTGCTGTTCATCGGTCGCCCAAGACTATGGACATGCCAGCTGAGACATGCAGCATTTGGGATTAGCTTTGTATTGTGTGTCTCATGCATTCTGGTGAAAACAATGGTGGTTCTGGCTGTTTTCAAGGCCTCCAAACCAGGAGGTGGAACCAGTCTGAAGTGGTTTGGTGCTATGCAGCAGAGAGGGACAGTTCTGGCTCTTACATCTATCCAGGCTGCAATCTGCACTGCTTGGCTTGTCACATCTTCACCAGCTCCTCATAAAAACACTCAATACCACAATGACAAGATAGTTTATGAGTGTGTAGTTGGCTCCACTATTGGGTTTGCAGTGTTGCTGGGATATATTGGCTTACTGGCTATCCTAAGTTTCCTGCTAGCATTTCTGGCAAGGAATCTTCCAGATAACTTCAATGAGGCCAAACTCATCACTTTCAGCATGCTGATCTTCTGTGCTGTGTGGGTGGCCTTTGTCCCTGCTTATGTCAACTCCCCAGGCAAATATGCAGATGCTGTGGAGGTATTTGCCATTCTGGCCTCCAGTTTTGGCCTCTTAGTGGCACTGTTTGGCCCCAAATGTTACATAATCCTTCTTAGGCCAGAGAGAAACACAAAGAAAGCAATCATGAGACGCGGCACAATCAAGTGATAAAATTTTGATTAAATCTATTAATTCTCAGCCAACATGTATTTTTAACATAATTCATTCAGTAGTGATCTATCACCCTTCCGCATAACAATGAACTGTCTTTTTTTACATGTCTAAACTGTAAAGAATGAATACAGAAGTCACTAAAAGCAATAAAGAAATGTTTATATATATAGAAAAACAGTGTCCTATTTCTTTTCTTGATCCCATTCACTGTGAAACTTAAAATTACCTTTTTCTCAGTTTCCACATCATGATATCCCATGTAAATCAAATCAGGACTATTGTACTGTAGTTGTTCAAATAGGTTGGTGTCATATAATTAATGGTTGCTAATTGAAGCCCATCTGGACTAGCTTAATAAATTGAGACAAATATATTAAATATACTATGCATAAACCAGCTCTAATCATGTGAAAATGAGGGGAAACAAGTCAAGGTAAAGTGCCAACCACGTTTTATGGACAAGGGTAACATTGTAACTGTGACTATATAGGATGACCCTTACTTTACTTGAAATAAAGTGTAAGTAATGGAAGGATAATTATAAAGTTATGAGAGACTAAGTAAAACTTTACGTGAGGGTGTATATGTTTATGTAATCAGTAGTCATTAGTTTTGAGCCACTCAGCATTCGTTTAGTTAAGTTTCAGTAGACTCCCTCTCTATTCTTTATAGTTAATAATCATAATCTATCACACTGTATCAATTTTACGTTAATCAGAAACTACCTATCAACAAATCAAGTTTCAGGTCACTGTAATTAAAAAGCAAAATTAAATATCAAATGATCACAGTTTTTCAAATCTGTCTTAGAACAATAGTCAGGTGTCGAAATGAACACTGACAGATGTTTTTTCTTGCCGTGATAATTCCTCCTTCCCTTTAAAGTAAATTGATGTGGCTTATATTGTACAATGTGTACAAGGCTGTGTATGCTCTGGCGTATGCCTTCGATGACATGCTGCAGTGTGTATCAGGCAGAGGACCTTTCAGAGGACACAGCTGTGCCACTTTGGAAAGACTGGAGCCATGGCAGGTGTGATATTCACTTACACTTGACCTGTTAAAGTGATTGAATTATATGCTTTATATAGGTTTATATATATATAAATATTGATGTATGGGGTTAGAACAGTGACATTTAAATATTGTCATCAAAAATAAAATTTTGCAATTGAAAACAAAACCTGAACTGAAAAAGAAAATAGTGGCAATGAATCACTTATATTGGCACTGAAACAAGTGTAAGCATGGGAAACTGAAAAATAATACAACAAAATGACATCTTAATTCAATTTATATATTGATATTTTTGGCTTTATGATGTGTTTTTCAATGTCAACCTTCAGGTTTTTTCTACATGTCCATTTGTCTCTTTCAGTGAGTGAGAGTTGGGGTTTTTTCTGTCAGTTTCTTTTTTCAGTGTCACTGGTCTTCAGTGTCAACTTTCTGTCAACATTTTGGCCATAGACTGTAAAAATAAAGACAAAAAAAAAAAGATGGACATAGCCACTGTGATGTCACCCATTGGTTTGTGGACTCTCATTTTGAAGCCTCAAGTTTGGCATTTTGATCTTCACCATGTTGAATTTTTGGAGCCAAAAATAATGATAAGTGACCACATTTGGACAAGAAAGTGAAGCTGTCAGCTAGCATCAGGGCATAATGCATGGTGCATTTGCAGTGCCTGGTTAATTGTTAAAATGCTAATACAAGTTTTGTTAGCAAAATAATCAGGCTTAAGACCATTGTTATGGATAGGTTTAGGGTTTCTCTTTTTCCTTTTGGTTTATTGGTTGAGCAGAGCTGGGTAGGAAACCTGAGAGTTGGCAGCTATGCACATTATAGGTTGTCTGTTGTGAGAGGTCACTTCCTGCCCATTTGTTTGGCGGGAGTGACTGATTGATAAGGGGTCACAGCTGATCGGCAGCAGATCACAGAGAGCATGGCACCTGATGAGAGAAGACACCAGACCGCGTAGGAATCAGAAGGGAGTCGGCGACCACCCATCTCTCTCTCTCCAGGACTACACAAATCAAAACTGAACTATACTTACCACCACGGTTGGGCTGCTCACTGGAGCTGCGCTGGGGCTCTTCGGACCACTGAGGGGAGACGTCCTCACGGGAGGGTCCGGAACGTCACACAGCTGCAGTAACCGTACGCATAGCTGCCAGGTATTCGCCACTGGGGTGACATCAGCTCTGACTTACCATTCTTTCCTTCTTTTCTGTAACTCTTAGGGAGGGGTAATACGGAGTGACAAGTCTGGGGTAGGGCTTGTTTAGTAAGCAGTTCTAACACCATTAAAATAAAATGGACTTACTGGAAAAGTTGAACATCAAACTCCTTAGAGGGTCTAGTACAACCAAACATTGAACAAAACTTTTTTTAGGCCACCAAAATGTTACAATTAACGATCATGAACTGAAAACACACTGAAATAATGACCACTGCGCCTATACTCTCTGAATCTGGGGTTATGCCATGTTTGTTACTTAACCAACGCTGTCACCGGGGTTCGACAGTCACATGGCATGAACGCAGGCCATAGAGTCAGAGCACCATGCGTCATACTGTGAAAACCACGCCCACTGGAGGGGAACACAATCGGTGCAATAATATGCAATCAAGGGCTGAAACATGAACACATTTCTTGTAGCTAGCAAAAAACATTAGATTTCATTATTTCAAAGAATTATTCTAGCGCCCTCTGTCTACCAGAGTGGAAAAGTTAATTTATAGCATAAACTGAAACCTGTTACATAGTACGTGCTAAGATGCAATGTATGAATGCAAGGGAGTACAGTAGAAACAGTAGAAATAATACAAGCAAACTCCACTAAATACAACTCCCAGCAGTTTGTGAAATACTCACGAAATGTAATCTATAGATTTGTGTAGACACTTATTTTCAATTTTTTTCGTGACACTCAGTACAACTTTCAAACAAATGTGTTTCAATAGGAGGTATATTTCGTGCCTATACCACGTTTTTTCTGTCAGGACTCAGAAACTGTTACTGATCACTGTTAGAAAATAATGTTTTATGGAGTGACAATGCTGCAGGGTTAAGGTTTGGTTATGTTTAGGCACAAAAACCCATTTGGTTAAGGTTAGAGAAAGATCATGGTTGGGTTAAAATGATCACATAAATGATTAAATTACTAATGTTACTTGCAGAAAGTTAGGCTACCTTCATTGTCATGGCTACATAAATACCACTAAAACAAAAATGTCCTGACTTGCAGTTGGAAACATGACACTTGCGGTTGTAAATGGGAGGCAAACAACAGTCTACTGCAGCAAAGTCCACTTTTTGCCACTCATCTGTGTAACCATCAACCCAACCCGCCAAATCCAAACATGGAAATGTGTAACTTATACAATGTAGATGTCATAGTTGGTGGAAGTTAGGCAAATGTGGTGTAGGCACGAAATATACTTCCAATTGAATTACATTAGTTTTAAAGTCATGCTGTGTGTCATGATTAATTGGAAAAAGTGTGTCCATGTACACGGATCTACAGATTTAATTTTGTTACTATTTCACGAAATGCCCTGACTGGGTTGCTACATAACAGGCTGGCATGACACTTTTCACAGCTGATATAGCAACTACTGTTTTTAAACATAGTAGAGGATTTCACACACACAGACATGCAATCATTTCCCACTCAGGACCTTTTCAAAGATAGCATTTTAGCTGAATTCAGGTTAACTATTCTGTGATT
This sequence comes from Scomber scombrus, assembly GCF_963691925.1. Lineage (NCBI taxonomy): Eukaryota > Metazoa > Chordata > Actinopteri > Scombriformes > Scombridae > Scomber > Scomber scombrus. Next base: position 16,632,244 of record NC_084974.1, read on the forward strand.
TAAACATCTATTACAAAAATGGCATACATTTCAATTAAATAACCTTTTGGTTTTTATATTCATACAGAAGTTTTTTAGCTGTGAGCTGTCCATGCAACACAGCTCAGGCCTGTGTCTTCACAGTACGGCAGTTTTTCGGTTCATCAGCTTTTAAAAACTTAGTTCTATGCTTTTTATCTTGGCGGCAGTATATCCCACCACACAGCAGCTTTCATGCATTTTTCTGTTTATTTCTAGTAGACAGATGTGACAAGGAGGCACCTTCATGCAATACAAACTCAATTGAGGGATGAATTGTTTTTCCCTCTGGGTTGGGTGGGACTTAATTATGCTCTGTCTCTTTAAAAGAGAATAGGCCAAAAACTTGGTTGGCTTGAGACAAAACGATGGTTTTAGGCCCTGCCCCTACTCCGGCCCTAATGGGCTGTGCATGCAAAATTAAACTATACTACAGGCCAATAAAAAGGGCTGACATAGCAATAAACTTGAATGGGCTCAGGAAGGGAGTTAACAGGAGGGAAGTCATGTGGACATTTTTAGATTTGCTCTTGCTCATGTACTCCATGTTCTTGTCTTCATATGTTTCCTGTGCTGTGTCTTTCCCTCTTTATTCCTCCTCTTGCCAGTTACAGGGACAATTTCATCTCAATGGGATGCATAAGGCTGGAGATGTGGTTTTGGGTGGGCTGTTTAAAGTACACTTTTTTTCTGTCTCTCCTGACCTGTCTTTTACCTCAGAGCCACAAGACACTACCTGCCATGGGTGAGTCTGTCAAAAAACAACAACAAGCAGAAACTGGGGGAAATCATCCCATTTTTGAATGTATTCTTGTTATCCAGATATTAAAAATAATTGTATTTCAATCTTTTTTCAATTTAATTATAAAACTTATAAAGTTACTATTTGACTGGCTTAATTGTTTGCAAAATATGCCACTTGTGCAACATACACCTTTTTTGACAGTTATTGTATCATGTCTTTATATATGTATAAGTTGCAGTGTTTTTTTCTGTTAGTTTTGATGTTCTAGGATTCAGACATGCTCAGACCATGGCCTTTGCTGTTAATGAGATCAACAGAAACTCCAACCTGCTGCCTAATGTGACTCTGGGATACAGTCTGTATGATAACTGCGTCAATCTAGGAGTTGGATTTCGTGCAGCATTGTCATTAGTCAGTGGTCAAGAGGAGGAGTTTATATTAGATGAGAGCTGTGTAGGAGCTCCTCCAGTCCCAGGGATTGTGGGTGATTATTCCTCTACTGGTACTATTGCTGTTTCCACTGTCTTAGGTTTGTACAGAGTGCCTATGGTAAGTTTTACACTTTACCTCTCGTCATAATCATTTTTGGATGATTCTGATTGAATTTAACATTTAGTTTCAATTTTAAACATGGAATAATTATCTTAAAAAAAGTATAACGAACCTGTAAAGGCTTTGAATGTTTTAGGGATGTGCAGTCTGTCTTTCACAGGTGAGTTATTTTGCCACATGCTCCTGTCTGAGTGACCGGAAAAGGTTTCCATCCTTCTTTAGGACGATCCCAAGTGATTCATTCCAGGTGAGTATCTATCAGAAAAATGAAAATAGGTAAAACATGTCATGTACTCTTCTCATGCCTGTATTGCAATGGCACAGTTGATCCTCTTGTATATGACGACCCACTGTTTTGTGTCGTTATCTGTCTCAGATATGGTCTCAGATAACAAACAAAACTAAATGGGAAAAATTAGACATGGTCCATTTTAGAACCTGTTTAATTGGTTTTTCACTAAAATGATAAACCCCCCTGCACACTAATCCCTCCACTCTCTTTTCAAATAGGTGCGGGCTATGATTCAGATTCTTAAACGGTTCAGCTGGACTTGGGCAGGTCTCCTCGTCAGTGATGATGACTATGGACTCCATGCTGCCCGATCATTCCAAGCTGACCTGGCTCAGTCTGGTGGAGGTTGTCTGGCCTATTTGGAGGTTTTGCCCTGGGGTAAAGATCCAGCTGAGCTAAGTAGGATTGTGGATGTAATGAAGAAATCCACAGCTCGTGTGGTCATCGTATTTGCACACGATAGTCACATGATTTCCCTCATGGAAGAGGTTAGTGGTTTGATCCAAAACAAGACTCAATGACTGTGTAATTCAGAAGACTAGACGCATACTTTAAGTATGAACTTATATATTTGGTATAATGAATTGCACAGGTGGTTAAGCAGAATGTGACAGGCCGTCAGTGGATTGCCAGTGAAGCCTGGACATCAGGTGTTGTGCTGCAGACCCCTGACTTCATGCCATACTTGGGTGGCACACTGGGCATTGCCATCCGCCGAGGAGAAATACCAGGCCTGAAGGATTTTCTGTTAAGAACACATCCAGACCTATATCATAACAACAGTTATGAAAATAACTTGGTGAGATTTTAACCTTTCAATCTGATGTATTTGCAAAAATACTACAAAGGTATAGTTTATGACACATAGTTTGGAATATATTTCAGGTAAATCAATTTTGGGAACACACATTTCAGTGCAGATTTGCGCCACCTCCGGCAGGCTGGGTGGAATCTGGGGGAGCACTATGCACAGGAGAGGAGGACCTAGAGGATGTGGAGACTGAGTTTTTGGATGTGTCTAACCTCAGGCCTGAGTACAATGTGTACAAGGCTGTGTATGCTCTGGCGCATGCCCTTGATGACATGCTGCAGTGTGTACCAGGCAGAGGGCCTTTCAACAGGTGCAGCTGTGCCACTTTGCGAAGACTGGAGCCGTGGCAGGTGTGATATTCACTTACAGTACACTAAACCTGTTCATATGATAAATACTGTGATTAAGTATTTCTTCCAGAGTTTTCCTCACTGCTGGGTCGTATAATGGATGGTATTACCATTGCAGAAATTGTCTTTTCACTAAATACACAGTATTATCACTGCTCTGAAATCCCTTTTTTTTTTACATGTCGTCTTTGCTTTTCCTCTATCCCATATTTTGATTTATATAGCTTGTGTATTATTTACAAAAGGTCAACTTCACCACACCATTTGGTGATCAAGTGTCATTTGATGAGAATGGTGATGCTTTACCAATATATGATATTATGAACTGGCAGTGGCTCCCTGATGGAAGAATAAAAGTTCAAACTGTGGGTGCAGTTACGAAGTCAGTGATCAAAGGTGAAGAATTCACAATTGATGAGGACAAAATCTTCTGGAACTTTGAAATCCAAGGGGTAATCTTTATTCTTTGGCCCACAAATAATTCAATATAGTAGGGTTAAGTAGTGCACAATAACAGATATTTATTATACTTTTTACAGCCACCCCGGTCAGTGTGCAGTGAGAGCTGTCCTCCAGGTACCCGCATGGCCAGAATGAAGGGTCAACCTGAGTGCTGTTTTGACTGCATCCTTTGTTCAGAAGGAAAGATCAGTAATGTGACTGGTTAGTTTCAGTTTTTAAATATTGTAGTTTTGAGATATAATATAAACATGAATCTCAACATCTTCCCTATTTTCACAGATGCTACGGAGTGCACAAGTTGTCCAGAAGACTTCTGGTCCAGCCCCCAGCATGACCATTGTGTTCCTAAGAAAACAGAATTCCTCTCCTACCATGAGCCTCTGGGTATCTGCTTAACCACCACATCATTGCTGGGCACATTAATCTGTGCTGTTGTCCTGGGCATTTTCATCTATTATCGCAGCACACCCATGGTACGCGCCAACAATTCAGAACTGAGTTTCCTGCTCTTAATCTCACTTAAATTATGTTTTCTGTGCTCACTGCTGTTCATTGGCAGTCCAAGACTATGGGCATGCCAGCTGAGACATGCAGCATTTGGAATCAGCTTTGTGCTTTGTGTCTCATGTATCCTGGTGAAAACCCTGGTGGTTCTGGCTGTTTTCAAGGCCTCCAAACCAGGAGGTGGAGCCAGTCTGAAGTGGTTTGGTGCTATGCAGCAGAGAGGGACAGTTCTGGCTCTTGCATCTATCCAGGCAGCAATCTGCACTGTGTGGCTTGTCACATCTTCACCAGCTCCTCATAAAAACACTCAATACCACAATGACAAGATAGTTTATGAATGTGTAGTTGGCTCCACTATTGGGTTTGCCGTATTGCTGGGTTACATTGGGTTACTGGCTATCCTCAGCTTCCTGCTAGCATTTATGGCAAGGAATCTTCCAGACAACTTCAATGAGGCCAAATTTATCACCTTCAGCATGCTGATCTTCTGTGCTGTGTGGGTGGCCTTTGTCCCTGCTTATGTGAACTCCCCAGGCAAATATGCAGATGCAGTGGAGGTATTTGCCATCCTAGCTTCCAGTTTTGGCCTCTTAGTGGCACTGTTTGGCCCAAAATGTTACATAATCCTGCTGAGACCTGAGAGAAACACAAAGAAAGCAATCATGGGTCGGGTCATCAACAAATGATAAAAGTATCACTTTCTGTACAAAATGAATAAATCTATTTTATCCCATCTGTTTTCTTGTTTATTAGTGGTCTTAAGCAGAGGAAACTAGACGCAATAAAGAATGATTTAAAGTGATACTTGCAGTTTTTTCTGATAATTTAACTTTCTATTTCCTTGAATTTAAAAGATGGGAAAAAAAATTGAGCTGTGTGAAAAAGTTGAGTGCCATCTCACTAGCAATGGCAAACACAGGAATGTTGTATTTTTGCACTAGGCTACTGTACACTTGGCATAGACTTGGTTTAAGCATACAATTTTACAACCTCAAATGGCAGAAAATGTCAATCCCTAATCAAGTTACTTTCTTACACAAGTGACTTTGATTTTGAGGAAGCTACTTGCCAATGGGACATTTGGAACAGCATCAGTTTATGCATTTGCAGTGGTTGCACAGTGGGAAACAAAAAAAAAAAAAAAATACTACACTTTTTCCGAGGGGGATTATATTATAGACGAGCACAAAAAAATAATTCCAGTAGTTCATTTTTGGAAATCACTCCAACATTAATTAAACATAATTGAGTGTTGGACCTCATCATATCAAAACAACAAAAGAGGAAAGTATTCATTAAACAACATACAGTCAAATTATGGAATGAAATTCAATTCATTATTTCAAAAAATACCAAATTTAACATCTGAAATAAAATATACAGTACTAATGAAAATGCCTACCGTGATACCTTTGTTGCCTCAAAGGTCAACTCAATTTTACAAAAAAAACCCCAGAACTCCCATGTTTACTGTATGGTAGACATCCCTCCTGGAAAATCCTGCTTGAGCTGGTAACCGGTTTGACCAATCTGAGCTAGGTTTTTGACAGTTGGTAGGCCCACCTATTAACTGTCAAAACCTAGCTCAAACCAGCTTCAACCAGATACTAGCTCAGAACTGGTAGCTGGAAAACTTTTTAATAGCTGGTACGCCAGCTACCTGCACGGAATTTGTAACTGGTTTATCGGCTGTCAAAAACCTAGCTTAAACCATCTACACAAAACTGGTCTACCAACTGATCATCAGTTAAACCAGCTTGTGCAAGCCGACTCAGCAGGTAGAAATCCAGCAAGAGCAGCTAACATTTTAAACTGGTTCTAGCTGGATTTTACAGCAGGGATCCTATTTCATATCAGAAAAGTGACCAAAATAATAATACAGTAGTAATAATAAATAAACCCTCTTCACATTCAAAAGAATAATAAGCTAAGATTAGTCCACAACCTTTAACCAAAGTGCCCTGTGCAAACTTGGATATTTATTGAACCACAAGCAATTTGAACAATAATCACCCCTGGAAACTCTGCAATGATCAGATACACTACAGGATAAGTTTTTATACAGGAGAGCAAGTTTCTGTATTTTTTTCCTGTATTTTTGTATTCATTATTAGAATTATTTTCTGAAGTCGTCATTGAAATTAAGTTCAAAATTCACAATGATTAAGTTTCTGCCTTGTGGTTTCGCTCATGGGTTAACTAATTTGCATCAGAGACTATAAAATTCAAAAATGTCAGTTTTCTCATTGTTTTTGAGTTTCATTTACAACATAATATCCTCTTGTGCTTGCTTCACACAGGTTTAATTTAGGCATCAGTTCAAGGGATATTACTAAACTCGAGTTGCAAGTTTTTCTTTTAAATGCCTTTTAAATAAGATACCTTTTGAGTTTTAGACAAAGCCATCATTTTAGTATATTGCTACATTTCAGGTGAGGAGCAAGAGTAAATTCAGAATATGTATATAAATGTACTCAGCATAAATGAAATTAGGTTATGTTCATTGGACAGACAAATATATAAGCAGATGCATTCATGTTTGTGCACAATACCAGTCATATGCAATAACCCCCAATAAAACAGAGGCAGAGGAGCAGTGGAAAATGGATGGGAAGACAATAACAAATATCTTAGTCTGCTGCTACCCTCTAGTGGACATTTTAGTAAACTCTGACTAGACAATAGTTAAGTTAATACATCAGGGGCTGACTTGAGAAATGTTTAACTTACTTTGGTCTGCTCGTGTCCCCACACATATATGTGGTTATCCTCACTATGCACTGGCTCTTTCTTACTGTCTGCCCTGATGTTTGCAAAGTGGTAAATAAATGTGTGTTTTATTGGTAAGTAATGACAAGACTAATGACATTAATCTAATATACATATGGAAATGTCTACTCTATGTGATGTTCAACAAACTTAAAAGCCATATACTAAGTTGATTGTCATGCAACTTTCAGACATTTCTGTCTATAAATAATATGGGGTGGGGCGGTTGCTGACATTGTTTTGGTGAAATGCTATTAAATGACAACACATTAATTCTGCCTCAATACAAAATCAATATGGAATTAAATGCATCTTTGGCCCTGCCCCTACTTCTTCTCCTGCCCTAATAGGTGGTGCATGCAAGAATAAATTACATTGCAAGTCAATAAAAAGGGGTCTTATTGCGATTAAACTAAATCACTGGACTCAGAAAAGGAGTAAATAGGAGGAAAGTTATGTGGGCATTTTTAGATTTGCTCTTGCAGATGTATTTCCTGTTAGTGTCTTCATATGTTTCCTCTGCCATGTCTTCCCCTCTTTATTCTGCCTCGTGCAGATTACAGGGACAGTTTCATCTCAATGGGATGCACAAGGCTGGAGATGTGGTTCTGGGTGGACTGTTTGAAATCCACTTCTTTTCTGTCTTTCCTGACCTGTCTTTTACCTCAGAGCCACAAGAGCCTACCTGCCATGAGTGAGTTTGTCAGAAAAGCAGCAAAAAGAAAGAACTGGGGAAAAATCAATCTAATTTGTAATAAAATAGTATTATGAGAGAAATATATTACTTTTTTGCTGCCGTGATGTTTTGTTGTTTTTCAATCCATGTATAATAATTATTGCTATTCAACTGACTTAATTTTTTGAAAATGTACTTGTTCATGTATCTGTGTACATTTACTGTATCATATAATTTTAGTTTTTTTTTAACAAAACATAAATTGTGTCATTTTTATGTTAGTTTTGATGTTCTAGGATTCAGGCAGGCCCAGACCATGGCTTTTGCTATTAATGAGATCAACAGAAACTCCAACCTGCTGCCTAATGTGACTCTGGGATACAGTCTGTATGATAACTGTGTCAAACTAGGAATTGGATTCCGTGCAGCATTGTCATTAGTTAATGGTCAAGAGGAGGAATTTATGTTCGATAAGGGCTGTGTAGGAGCCCCTCCAGTTCTGGGGATTGTGGGCGATTCTTCCTCGACACGTTCGATTGCTATCTCTACTGTCTTAGGTTTGTACAGAGTGCCTATGGTAAGTTTTCTGCATTACTTACTATCAATTATTTTGGAAGATTTTGATTGAATTTACAATTTTAAACATAAAATATTCAACCTTAAAAAGGTGAAAGACCCATAAAGCCTTTGAAATTGTTATGGATGTAGTCTGTTTTTATCTCACAGGTGAGTTATTTTGCCACATGTTCCTGTCTTAGTGACCGGCAAAAGTTTCCATCCTTCTTTAGGACGATCCCAAGTGATGCTTTCCAGGTCAGAAAAATGAAAATGGGTAAAACATATCATGTGCAGTTTTCCTGAATTTCAATGACACAACTATTTCTGTTGTATATGACCAGCCACATTCTTTTTGTCATTAACAGGGGTGTTTGATCTCAGATAACAAAGCAGAAAGGCAACAATTAATGATCCGTTGTGCAGTTTTTCGCTAAAATGATGAACCCACCTGCACACTAATCACTCCACTCTCTTTTCAAATAGGTGCGGGCTATGATTCAGATTCTTAAACGGTTCAGCTGGACTTGGGCAGGTCTGCTCGTCAGTGATGATGACTATGGACTCCATGCTGCCCGATCATTCCAAGCTGACCTGGCTCAGTCTGGTGGAGGTTGTCTGGCCTATTTGGAGGTTTTGCCCTGGGGTAATGACCGAGCTGAGCTAAGGAGGATTGTGGATGTAATGAAGAAATCCACAGCTCGTGTGGTCATTGTATTTGCACATGAGAGTCACATGATTTCCCTCATGAAAGAGGTTAGTGGTTTGATCCAAAACTAGATTCAATGACTTATCTGTACTTCAGAAGACTAGACACATACTTTGAGTGTACATTTATATTTTTTATATAATGCTTTGCACAGGTGATGAGGCAGAATGTGACAGGCCGTCAGTGGATTGCCAGTGAAGCCTGGACAGCAGCTGCTGTGCTCCAGACCCCCGACCTCATGCCATACTTGGGTGGCACACTGGGCATTGCCATCCGCCGAGGAGAAATACCAAGCCTGAAGGATTTCCTGTTAAGAATACATCCAGACCTACATCACAACAACAGTTATAGCAATAACATGGTGAGATTCTAACCTTTCAATCTGATGTTGTATTTGTTGAAATACTACAAAGTTATTGTCTATAACATAGTTTTGAATATTTCAGATAAATCAATTTTGGGAACACACATTTCAGTGCAGACTTACGCCACCTCTGGCAGGTTGGGTGGAATCTGGGGGAGCACTATGCACAGGAGAGGAGGACCTAGAAAATGTGGAAACTGAGTTTTTGGATCTTTCTAACCTCAGGCCCGAGTATAATGTGTACAAGGCTGTGTATGCTCTAGCGCACGCCCTCGATGACATGCTGCAGTGTGTACCAGGCAGAGGGCCTTTCAACAGGCGCAGCTGTGCCACTTTGCAAAGACTGGAGCCGTGGCAGGTGTGATATTCACTTACACTTGACCTTTCCATGTGATTAAATCCTGTGCCTTAGTATTTCTTGCAGTTTTCCCCACTGCTGGGTCATATAATGGATAGAAATGATATATTGTCACTAAATATACAGTATTATCACTGCTCTGAATTCCCTCCTTTTTTTTTACGTCTTCTTTGCTTTTCCTCTATCCCATATTATAATTTACATAGCTTGTGTATTATTTACAAAAGGTCAACTTCACCACACCATTTGGTGATCAAGTGTCATTTGATGAGAATGGTGATGCTTTACCAATATATGATATTATGAACTGGCAGTGGCTCCCTGATGGAAAAATAAAAGTTCAAACTGTGGGTGCAGTTAAGAAGTCAGTGATCAAAGGCGAAGAGCTCACAATTGATGAGGACAAAATCTTCTGGAACTTTGAATCCAAAGAGGTCAATTCTGCATTTTCAGCCAACTTTCCTTCTGGACATTTGATCAGTTTTCAATTTTCAATTTTCGCATTGTATGTGTAGAATGACAGATATTAGTTTTTATTTATCTTATAGCCCCCCCGATCAGTGTGCAGTCAGAGCTGTTCTCCAGGTTTCCGAAAGGCCAGAAAGAAGGGTCAACCTGAGTGCTGTTTTGATTGCATCCCTTGTTCAGAGGGAAAAATCAGCAATAATACAGGTGAGTGTTCATTTATTAATATTTCATTTGACAAATATTATCTGAACACTTCCTCTACTCTCATAGATGCTATGGAGTGCACAAGTTGTCCAGACGACTTCTGGTCCGCCCCGCAGCGTGACCAATGTGTACCTAAGAAAATTGAGTTCCTCTCCTACCATGAGCCTCTGGGTATTTGTTTGAAAACCACATCATTGCTGGGCACATCTATCTGCACTGTTGTCCTGGGGATCTTCATTTATCACCGCAGTACCCCCCTGGTACGCGCTAACAATTCAGAACTGAGTTTCCTGCTCTTAATCTCACTGAAACTATGTTTTCTGTGTTCACTGCTGTTCATTGGTCGTCCCAGACTATGGACATGCCAGCTGAGACATGCAGCATTTGGAATCAGCTTTGTGCTTTGTGTCTCGTGTATCCTGGTGAAAACCCTGGTGGTTCTGGCTGTTTTCAAGGCCTCCAAACCAGGAGGTGGAGCCAGTCTGAAGTGGTTTGGTGCTATGCAGCAGAGAGGGACAGTTCTGGCTCTTACATCTATCCAGGCAGCAATCTGCACTCTGTGGCTTGTCACATCTTCACCAGCTCCTCATAAAAACACTCAATACCACAATGACAAGATAGTTTATGAGTGTGTAGTTGGCTCCACTATTGGGTTTGCCGTGTCGCTGGGATATATTGGCTTACTGGCTATCCTCAGCTTCCTGCTAGCATTTCTGGTTAAGAATCTTCCAGACAACTTCAATGAGGCTAAACTAATCACTTTCAGCATGCTGATCTTCTGTGCTGTGTGGGTGGCCTTTGTCCCTGCTTACATTAGCTCTCCAGGCAAATATGCAGATGCTGTGGAGGTATTTGCCATCCTAGCTTCCAGTTTTGGCCTCTTGGTGGCACTGTTTGGCCCCAAATGTTACATAATTCTGCTGAGACCAGAGAGAAACACAAAGAAAGCAATCATGGGTCGAGGCATTACTCCATAAAAGCTGCAGTTTGTTTCATAAGACCAAATGAATCCTTGGTTTCTATACAGTAGTGCAATGTAGAATACATAAATACTGACAGTAAAATAGTTTATTAATATAATTTTAAATATCGGAAAAGCAGAACTGATGCCAAAAATGTATTTGAATATGAAATATCTCAACATGTACATTCATGGTTAAGAACTTGAACACTATGATTTATTCATTTTTTTATGTTCTATGTATTTTATGTCAAAAGCACCTTTTTTATTTGATGAAATGTGATTTTCTATGTAATCTTACATGCTAATAGAAATGCTATAATACATGCTGTGTGTATGGGTGTGAATGTTTGTCACTGCACCCAAAGGTACTCCCAAATTAAAGATACAAAAAACTCAACAGCAATAAAATCTGATCTTTACAGTAAAATAAGGAATTTTCTGTTACTTTTCTTGAGTACAAAGGAACTGTTGCCAACGCTGATCATATTAAATATACCCAATACAAGCATCTGAGCTGAGATATTGTACCCTAACACAACTTGACACTAACACAGTGCCACCTAAGCCATGGTCGGCACCTTATTCCAGCCTACTAAGGCACCCCTTTCAAAGACAAAAGAAGACTCAACAAAACTGAAAGGTGGCGATTGCCATCAAAACGTGCCATCAGCCTAACCACCTTGTTGAACACACTAAAAAGGATGAGTTCACAATTTTTCAAGTCTGTAACAATAGTCTGGTGCCCACATGAACATTGAGACATTGAGGCTTGCTATAATCATTCTTCCTGCTCATATTGGTATTCCTTATGTGTTTTCAATGTAAGTGATTGGAGAAAAAATCCATAGTCTTTCCATGCAACAATGTAGCTATTTAGAAGTTTATCTGAAACTAACTAATGAGACTTCAGACATCTAAATCAGTCAAATCAAGTAGATAATGCCATCTTATATCGAAAGTTCCAAAGTGTTCTTTGATAAGACTGTCTGGGAAAATACAAAGAGGGAAATGTATGTAAAAAGACTGCAATTGTGGAAGATATTCCCTTGTTTTGACTTACTCAGATTGTTGAAGCCTCACATTTACTTCAGATAAACTTTCAAATACATTTGTGCACACAATGAGGACTCTAGATTTTGTTCCCTATCAGTTACATTGTCAGGGCATTTTAAAGGGATTTTTGAATGGCCATTATGAACAGGAAGAATGATTACAGCAACAACAAAAAAAACATGTCACTGTCATATAGGAACCTGACTAATGTTTTAAGACAGACTTGTGTAACTTTAACAGCAAAGTAGGCTACAATTTTCACTAAACCCTCATTCACTACAATCCACAATGAAGCCCAGAACTGTGTTCGGCAAGGTAGTAAAGGTTGTGAACTGTTCAGATAAGCTGACGAAGCTCAGAAAACAAAAATGACAAGGGGATAGGGTTAGTTGATTTTTTGTATTTTAGTCCTACACTGTACTAGATAACCTGCAAAGACGTATGGGTAACCTCCATACAATGTTTTTGTTGTTAGCAATGCTACGACAGCATGCTGTTAGAAGAATAAACTCTTCTGTTCAGTTGGTGTATGTGTTACAATTGTTATACAAGTGACAGAAATTGTCAGTTGACTGTGATCATGTAAAAAGGGTGCGACTGAAATCATAGTTCAACTAGTCTAGACATTTTTGTCAGTCTTGCAGGTATCAGGAACTGATGATCATTGACAGACAACTGAAGTTTGCTTTTCCTGCAATTCCTGATAACTAACTAACTAACTAACTAACTGGTCTTTTTGCACAGACTACAACACAGAAAACAAGCAGTTTTTTATGCTGCATGGTTTATTATAAACAGTAATTATGAATAGAGCCTTCAGGTAATGTCCAGAGGATACATATACATCAATATCAATAAGCTACTATGCCATTATACAATATTTTCTGTTTTAGGAAAATCAAAAACAATTAATTAAAGATTGTTTTATTTAATTATACAGAATTGAATGAATAAAATAAATACATGCAAACTGAGAACACAACTTAAATGACCTAAAAAGAAGGCATTACAAAGAACATTTGTTAACTTTGATTAGCCAAATAATTTAATGTTATATTTATCTGTGCTACCTGGCCATCAAGTGTTTCTTAGTGTTCTTCTCAGGCCTTATAAGAATGATAAAACACTTTGGAGCAAAAATACAGAACAGTAAACTATAACTAGACGCCAGAATTGCAAAAATCTCCACAGCAACAGTGTATTTTCCAGGAGAGCTAACATAAGCAGGGACAAATGCCACCCAGACAGCACAGAAGATCAGCATGCTGAAGGTGATCAGTTTGGCCTCATTAAAGTTATCGGGGAGTTTCCTTGCCAGAAAGGCCAAGATGAGGCAGGTGCAGGCAAGCAGCCCAATGTAACCCAGAACCAGAGAGAAGCCCACAACAGAGGTCATGGAACACTTCAGAGTTACCTTTGACCCTTGGAAACCCAGATCATATTGGGGCACAGGGGGACTGAGGGACAGCCATATGACACAGATGATAACCTGGATATAAAATAAGCATTGTAAAAATATAATTAAATCAATGTATATTATGGAATAAGAAAAAATATGCAAACATTTTATCTAAAGTAGAGCATAGCTGTAGTACCTGTATACAAGTAAGTAGGCAAACACTTCCTCTCTGTTGGCCTGGACCAAACCTTTTAATCAAGGCTTCAGCACCAGGCCGAGCTGAGCGGAAAGCTGCGAGAACCACTACGGTTTTGACTTGGAGGCAGGAAACGCAAAGTACAAAGCTGATCCCAAATGCTGCTTGCTGGAACCGACAAGACCAGAGTGAAGGACGTCCAATGAACACCAGTGAACACAGGAAGCAGAGTTTCAGCGACAGAAGAAGCAGGAAGCTCAATTCTGAATTGTTGGCTCGCACCTAAAAGTGAGTCATATATAAAAAAGACAAGTCCAAAATATCAAACTAACCTTATATTTTCTTCACTAATGTAATAATTCTACCTTGTAACCAACATGTAGACAATGGTCCTCACATTATACAACTACAACTACACATCAATGAGGATTTTGTACAGTATATGCATACATTACTCTGTGTTCTCACCACCGGTGTTTGTCGGTAACAAAGAAACACCACAAAGACAGCTGTTGTCACAATGACACCAGACACAGCTGCTGTAGTCAGAGTAATGCCCAAGGTCTCATTAAAGGAAAGAAAGTCCAGCTGGTGAGGGATGCAAGCGGTTCGTTCAGTGTTGGACCAGAACTCAACTGGACAGTGCTCACAGTGAAGGGAACCTAGAAGAAGAAAATAGAAGAGAGGGGAAGGAAAGGAAAGGAAAGAAAAAGGGGAAAGGTGTAGATAAGCTTCTAGAAGACAGAGATATGAGTCAGGGTTACTGCATTAAGGAAGCAAGAAGTCATGAGTTTCTCATTTTTTACATTGTAAAAAGGCAATGAAAATAGAACATGAAGCTGCAGACATATTTTTTTGTTATGTTGTGAAATAATTTCCTCACCAGTTGTGTTATTAATCTCTCCTTCAGCACATGGGATACAATCAAAGCAGCAGAGAGGTTCCCCTTTCCGGTTAGCCTTTCGGGTACCTGGGGGGCAGCTCTCACTGCACACTGAAATTGGCACCTAAACAAAGATTTTCAAGGACCAATAACATGTCATCTGACTAAAGTCAAAAATTCAATGAAAAAAGAAAAAAGTTATATATCTGAATAAATAACATTTTCCTTTTTACTTACCTGATTGGATCCTGTGCTCCACTGAATAACTGACTCACTAAAGTGCAGATTGAACCCATCCACATGACCAATCAAAACTGTTTTTTGTGAGCCCTCAGGAGTTTTCTGCCAGTTGACAAGGTCATACTTTGCTGGAGTGTCAGCCCCTTGGAAAAAGAACCTTTCCCCCTGTGGTGTAATGAAGTTCATGTTGTTCAAGTGCTGCAACAGCTGTGAAATCAAAAAAATATGGAAACTGCTCATATTGTAAATGACAAAGCCTGTGATGATGCTTGCAACAAATATATTTATGAAAAGTGAGAAGTTGGAATTTCAGAAGCATAGGTTGTTAAAGGCTGCATTTCTTGTATCAGGGGAAGGCTTATAATCTGGTTTACCTCTATGGGTTTGATGTGTTTTGGAGATGAGCAATTTGAGTTGTTACTGAGAGGGCTATCTCTGTCAGGGCATGAGAGAAGGCTGTGGAGAGCATGGGCTGCAGCATAAACAGCAAGGTAGACATTATATGACACCCTTAGCTGGGAGATGTCAGTAAAAAGACTCTGCACTCTCTGTAGGGACTCTGTTCCCCTGCAGAGTGGTAAAGAAGCTTTCTGAAGAGATGATTTGGCAAAAGCTGAAGTAGAATTATTTGAGGGATGGCTAGACCTTTTTTGAGGTGCTACATATTTGAGTGGTGAAGAGTGATATGTGGCCTCAGTACTACATCCAAACTCCTGTTCCCAGAATTCTCTGAAGAACTCATTGTAAGGACCACGAGATGGGTTCAAACTTCTGAGAAAATTTCCAAATCCTGGTATAGCTGAACTTCGAATGGCCACACCAAGAACACCAGTTGCCACTTTAGAGGTGGCAAGATTCTGGAGAAGATCACCACTGGTGCTCCAACCTTCACTGGCCAGAAACTGTCTGTCAGTCACCTTGTGACAGCAAAAGGACAGACAAGCTACTTATAATGAAAAATGTTAAATAAAATGAATATAATAAACATTTTACACATTTATTTCAGGTTCTCACATTTATCTTGGCCAGTTGCAGAAACAGTTCCCTCACATCTGTATACCAGGCAAAGATCAGAATCACCCTTGCAACTGAGGCCTGAATTGTGAGTGCTGTTCGTTTGGCATCATTCACAATATTTTGCCTTTGCAGAGTCTCTACAAATGCCAGACACATCCCTGCCCCCTGAATCTCCTCCTGAAATACCTAAGTAAAAGGAATGTACAGATTACACAAAGGAAATGTATTAATATCGGAACATTTATATTGAAACATTACAAATGGAATCACCTTTAATGCTGCATGCCCATAATTATTGTTTGCTATCACTGCTCCAATCCAAGTCCAGTTGAAGCGAATGGCAAGCTGGGCAATGGCCCGGGCTTGGTAAATATCACTCGGGATGGTCCTGAAGAAGTTAGGAAACTGGTGTCTGTCACTCAAGCAGGGGCAGCTTGCCAGGTAACTGATCTGAAAGACACAAAAAAGTTACATTGTTACTTTCAGGTGTTTTATAAAGGAAGCAGATGTGTTTAAATTGATTAACATCCACTCTTTTTGTCTTCATCCCCAAATGTTTTTGTGTTATTTTCTTGCAGTGTACAGTGTGTAACAACAGTTAAGCAGAGGTTGTAAATAGTAAAGTGAAACATTGCACCAACCCTTCAAACCAAAGAGAAACATTTACAGTTTAGTGTTTATGCTGCATTTGAAACTCACCAAAGGTACAGAGAGTGGCCCCAGGATTCTGGAGAGTATCTGGGCTGTTATTGATGAGGCACCACCAATGATCAAGGGAACAGGTTGTCCACCTGATGAGGGCATTAAAACATGTGTCATTGAATTAAGGGTTTGTTGCATGAAGAATACAGTTTGCTTCTTTTTCAAATACAGCAGTGCATTCATTATACAGTCATCATTCAACTGGACAGAATTTCATTTAGGTAAAAACCAAGCTACAGGTAAAATTACCTCTCCTTTCTCCGTTTTCTTCTCCATAGCCATCAGAATAGTCCAGAGGAGCTGTCAAATTACATCTGGTGTTGTCTCCTCCAACCATCAACAGTGCTGACTGGAGAGCCCACAGGGGAAGTCCACAGCTATTACGTATATGGTAGCCCAGTTTCACACCTGGTAGCAGGGTTGTAAGATGATTGATTTCCTCCACCGCAAACACCATAGCATATATATACTGTAATGGAACATGTTCTAAACTGAAACAGGGAGAGAAAGAATGAGAGACATGTCATTCAAAATGTTGAATTGACTCTATAGACTATAAATACAAATCTAGATATTGAATAGTTTGGCATCTTAAATAGAACAGATGCGATATGAAAAAAGATCATTATTAACAGCAGAGTTTTACCCAGCACAAGGTTTGTAGTGTGGTAGCTGAGTGAAGTCATGGTCAATAGCTGGAGTTTGATGACGAACATTAAAGAGCCCACCAATAACCACATCTCCATCCTGGAACAAACGATGGGTACTTGGTGTAGCCCACTGAGAACAAGTCAATGTCTGAACCACCTGCAGTCCCACCCTGAGCCCCAACTGTCTGTCCACAAGCCCGACAAGGAGCAGGGACAGGGCTGAAGAGGGCCACAGAGTGAAGAGCCAGGACAACAAAGACATGGATGCAGCTGTTCTTGACACTTGAAATATGTACACTGCAATATACTCAGTTACGAAGCTTGTTTTTTCATTGGCAAAACAATCAGTATCTATAAACTGTCCCTGCAAAGAAAGAGTAAAATCTAATCTAATCTCTCTCAATAAAGTTTTCCCTGTAAGACATCCACCTGTGGAGCAAAACAAGATGCAGGTCAAAGTGAAAATGTTCATACAGTAGATACAACTTTGGCAACTAACAGGTTATCTACACGGTTACCTGCCCCCAACCCACCCTAAAGTGAACAGATAAACTGTTGGATATTTATAATAGATGTAAAGCCTTTATTACAAGCAAGTAAACACAATGGCACATGCACACAATCCCAAATCACTCCTCTCAAGAGTGATACTCAAACAACAATAGCATAATTGGCAGTGATTGGTGTTTGTGTAGGCAGATGTTAGAAATGGAGGGTGTCTGTGTATGTGCAAGTTAATGCACAATTAGTTCTTACTTTTCAAACAGGCCTGTCTGATGTAGAACAGTTCCCACTAACCTGTTTGGTTGGGGTGTTTACTGTAAAACAGACATGATAAGAAGACATGTATGAAGCACAAAAGAGATTCTAAGCAAAGCAAGCAAAATCTGAGACCACTTTTTTTTTAATAAAGACCATGCAGTTATTCCTTTTTGAAGAGGTGCATTTAAGGCAGACAAAAACTCCAACAAATAGGCCACTGAAATTGAAATCAATATGAATGTAACGGATGTTAATAACCATTGTCATCCAATAACATTCACTAAAACTGTCAATGCATAGTCGAAGCTGCTGCTGAGATCTCTGTCATGACAACACATTAGCTGAGGGGGAAATGACTTTCATACTACATTAAAAATCGTCAGTTTATTCAGACCATAGCTTTTTTAACAGTTAATTGAGGGATACACCAAGGCTATCTACTCTCTCTTAATTGTATTCACATTAGCATTAGACTAATTGGCACAAGCTTACATCCACATAACTCCACCATAACCATTAACATAACATGCATTTGTTTACCTAATATCAACACATTAGACCTTGGTCGAAATCTGTTCTCATGACTCAACAAAACACCTGCTCAACCTGTGCCAATTCCCTCATGCCAGGTTCAAATTGATGCTGCAGGTACTATTTTGGGATTTTTTTTTTTTTTTTTTAAAGAAGAAAATTAGACCACTGCAAATGTGATGCGATAATTTAATTCAGATCCACTGGCTGAAGAGGCTATGGTTTAACCACTGCAGCCTCAATGTATCAACTTTTCTTTAATCACGCTCCATAACAATAAAAATAGTATATGATTAATGGTGTAATAGTAATTTAGATATTATCCACACATTTTGTAAAATCCCAAAGTCTGACCACCTACTTATTACTTTCCCTACAATACATTATTGTTTCTGTGATGTATTCTAACATGATCACCTCAAAAAGTCAGTATTTCAAATTATTGTTATGTATTATCTGATATAACTCCTCAGAACTTTCATTCTCTCGAAACTCAAATCAAGATTCATGCCAGAGTCTGTGGTGTCAATAAAACAGTAGAATAGCAAAACAAAAATACAACCTTACTTGCTTTTATGTAAGTTTATTAATTATTCTTATGATGGTACAGATGGTTTGTAACATTGGTAATATTAGTAAATATTGAAGAAAAACAGATGTATGTTATCATTTTTAATTCGTTGGAAAATATATAAAATGCAATTTTTCCATACAGTATAACACAAACTATTCAGTGGTCTAATTGAATATAGTTGACATTATATGGTCAAAAAACGATATGCACTGTATGGTATCAAAAGAAATGTCACACTTTAAGTAAATCAAACAGACTGTTTTTAAGACACAGTACTGTGATAAAGATGGAGGAAAGTGTAAGGAAATGATAACTTAGATGGCCTTAAGTCGCTATTTAATTAATATCACTCTCATTCACATCTACCAAGTCACAGTATGCATTCTTAATTTATCAGTGCTACCTGGCCATCAAGTGTTTTTTAGTATTTTTCTCAGGCCTCAAAAGAATGATGAAACACTTTGGAGCAAAAATACAGAACAGTAAACCATAGCTAGAGGCCAGAATTGCAAAAATCTCCACAGCAACTGCATATTTCCCAGGAGAACTAACGTAAGCAGGGACAAATGCCACCCAGACAGCACAGAAGATCAGCATGCTGAAAGTGATCAGTTTAGCCTCATTGAAGTTATCAGGGAGCTTTCTTGCAAGAAAGGCCAAGATGAGGCAGGTGCAGGCCAGCAGCCCAATGTAACCCAGAACCAGAGAGAAGCCCACCACAGAGGTCATGGCACACTCCAGGGTAACCTTTAACCCTGGGACAGCCAAGTTTGGTTGAGGCACTGGGGGATTGAGGGATAGCCAAATGATACAGATGAAAATCTGGATGAAAAAAAGCATTGCACAATGTCAGGTTAATATAACATACTGTAATAATAATTTTATCATGAAAGAGGTGCATTTGCAACCCTGACCTGTACACAGGTAAAGAGGAAGACACTTCCTCTCTGTTGGCCTGGACCAAACCACTTCATCAAGGCTTCGGCACCAGGCCGAGCTGAGCGGAAAGCTGCCAGAACCACTATGGTCTTAACTTGGAGGCAAGAAACACAAAGTACAAAACTGATCCCAAATGCTGCTTGCTGGAACCGACAAGACCAGAATGAAGGACGACCAATGAACACCAGTGAGCACAGGAAGCAGAGTTTCAGCGACAGAAGAAGCAGGAAGCTTAATTCTGAATTGTTGGCTCGAACCTTCAATCAGAGAAAGCAAACACATGAACAGTCAATGATTGGTTGATTGATATTGACTGATATTTTAAACAATTTGTCCAGCCAAGCTAGCAGGGTGGTTCAAAAAATGACACTGCTGTTCTGTCTGGCAGTCCACTACTTTGGTCCAGATAGAAATAACTCAGCATTCAGATGGGATATCATAACTTTGCCAATTCTCTGACTTATCCACTAGCACATAAAACCTTTCACTTATCCTTTCAAAATATCTCAACATTTACTCGATGGACTGGCACAAAATTTGGTTCATACTTCCATGGTCCTCCAATGATAATAACTTTGATGATCCTCTGACTTTTCTTCTACCACCACCATGAGTTTGACATTTGTGGTTTTGAGTGACATACTATATCTCAACGCTATCAGTTTGGTGGATTGCCATGAAATTTGTAGCACTATCATTGGGCCCAAATTGGAATTTCTCCAATACTTTGGTTTATGACCAATTACTTGCAAAACCGATAGTATTCCCCTTAGCCTCTAGCTATACTTTGTGTTTCCTGCTGAAAATTGTAAACCTTTTACCTGCTGAACATCAGTATGGTAGCATGATCACTGGGTGCATGCTTGTATGCTGACATCTGCATTTAGCTAAAAGCACCACAGTGCATAAGTTTAACCTCACCACACTGCTAGCATGGCTGTAGAAGTTTAGATGTGATATTATACAGTAGGCAAGGCAATAATTTTGCCTTGAAGAAAGTAGAACAGTACATACATGTACCAACTAAAAACAAAGAATAATTTGTAGAAGGTGTAGATTTCTCTGGGTTCTTACCACAGGTGTTTGAAGGTAATAAAGAAAAACCACAAACACAGCTGTTGTCACCATGGTACCAGACACAGCTACTGTCGTGAGAGTAATGCCCAATGTCTCATTAAAGGAAAGAAAGTCCAGCTGGCGAGAGATGCAGGCAGTTCGGTTAGCATTGGACCAGAACTCAGGGGGACAACGCTCACAGTGGTGGGAAGCTGAGAGATTGAGATAAACAAAAAAGCAAATTAGGAAGAAACACAAATTGGAAAAATCTAGATAAGCTTAAATCATTACACACAGTAACAGTTACTGCATGTTGTGCTGCTATTGCAGTGCTGACTGAACATTATATGTTGCAGTTTCCTCACCTGATTTATTGCTTATTTCCCCTTCAGCACACAGGATACAGTCAAAGCAGCAGACAGGTTCCCCTTTCCTGTTGGCCATTCGGGTACCTGGGGGACAGCTCTCACTGCATACGGAAGTAGGCACCTAAAACATCAAGTCAAACCATGTGATCAAGTACATAATATCTTGTGAATCTTGTGTAAGTATTTAATTCAGTAGAAATTTTGGCATGGGCCTGAATCAGAATTCTTCATTTTTAACCACCTGACTAGATCCTGTGCTCCACTGAATAACTGATTCGTTAAGGTGTAGATTAAACCCATCCACACGACCAATCAAAACTAGTTTGAGTAGCCCCTCAGGAGTTGTCTGCCAGTTGACCAGGTCATACTTTGCTGGAATGTCAGCCCCTTGGAAATAAAACATTTCCCCTTGTGGAGTGGTGAAGTTTATGTTTTCCAACTGCTGCAACAGCTGTGAGACCATCAAAATGTAGAAATTGTAAATGCCTTAATTGCTTAAAAGCACATTTACAGTATCAGCACAAAAGTTTCTATATGACAAATAGAATGTCATATAGAATTTGACATTCAAATATGACATTAAACCATATTTTTGATGGCTTAATGTCGCCATCAAAAATATCGATCAGGATGTAAAGTGTCAAATAAATCTCATGGTTGTGTTGAAATAAACATAATTGTGTTTACCTCAATTGGTTTGATATGTTTGGGAAAGTAGCAGGTGGAACTGTTGTTTCTTAGAGGGCTGTCTGTGTTGGGGCATGAGAGAAGGCTGTGGAGAGCGTGCGCTGCAGCATAAACGGCAAGGTAGACATTATATGTCACCCTTAGCTGGGAGATGTCAGTAAATAGATTCTGCACCGTCTCTAGGGACTCTGTTCCTCTGCAGATCGGTAGAGAAACCTTTTGAAGCAAACCATTTGCACGAGTTGGTGATGAAGAGGCATGTAAAGCCCCAGGACTACACAGAAATTCCTTTTCCCAGAACTCTCTTAAGAACTCATCGTCAAGACGGCGAGATGGGTTCAAACTTCTAAGATAATTTCCAAATCCTGGTATAGCTGAACTTCGAATGGCCACACCAAGAACACCATTTGCCACTTTAGAGGTGGCAAGATTCTGGAGAAGATCACCGCTGGTGCTCCAAGCTTCACTGGCCAGAAACTGTCTGTCAGTCACCTTGTGACAGCAAAAGGACACAATCAAGATAATTGTAAATAATAAAGATAAAGGTTTTATTTATTTCATTTTTTAAGCACTGTCATTATTTACTAGATTTTATATACAATTGTATTTCAGGTACTCACATTTATTTTGGCCAGTTGCAGAAAGAGTTCCCTCACATCTGTATACCAGGTAAAGATCAGAATCACCCTTGCCGTTGAGGCCTGAATTGTTAATGCTGCTCGCCTGGCACCACTCACAATTTTTTCCCTTTGCAGAGTCTCTACAAATGCCAGACACACCCCTGCTCCCTGAGTCTCCTCCTGAAAAACCTAATACAGTTGAACAATGAAAGTATAAAAATTTCATTTTTATGTAGATTTTTGTATTGATGCCATAACATTTCTTCTAATGCTAATGTGACAACTTATGAAAACACCTTTATTGCCACATGGCCATAATCATTGTTGGCTATTACTGCTCCAATCCAGGTCCAGTTGAAACGTACAGCAAGCTGTGCCATGGCACGGGCTTGGTAAATGTCACTGGGGATGGTCCTGAAGAAGTTAGGAAATTGTCGCCTGTCACTCAGACAGGGGCAGCTAGACTGGTAGCTCATCTAAAAGAAAAAAAACTCATACAAATATAATTATTTTGAATTACAAATACAAATAAAGATTAGTGTAATCTCATTTTGAACCAAGGTTTGTTTTATATAAGAATACTGTGTTGGCAGCAGTTTACGGTAAAGTTAATTGGAGTCCTTTTTTCAACATCCTTCTTGTTAATAGAAAGCGGAAAATGAGGAGAAAACATAAATGGGCCACTATTTATGCATCAAAATTCCTCAAATAGTGTTTCACAAATTTTAAAAAACAACATAAAACATAATTTAACAATATAAGTGAAAATTAAGATTTTCATTTGGCTTTTAATATTATAAATGGTTTTAATTCCTCCTGATCATTTAAATTTGTTATATATGTGAATTCAAAATATACGCCAATAAAAAAATGGAGTTCAATATAACTCACTAAAGGTACAGAGAGTGGCCCCAGGGCTCTGGAGAGTATTTGAGCTGTTATGGATGAGGCACCACCAATGATCAAAGGAACAGGCCGATCACCTGATGACATTACAAGAAATAAATTCATTTGTTATATGAAAATAGTTCCTTGTTCTGCTTTAAACACAACACCACAGTGTTTATGCTGTAAGCATTTCCTTCAGTTGTTATAAATGGAGAAAAGATACCCATCAGGTGCATGTGAATGCAAGGTTTATTACCTCTCCTCTCTCTGATTTCTGGGGGTGCTGCTGAATTACAGCTGTTGCTGTCTCCACCAACTAGTGACAGTGCTGCCTGTGTAGCCCAAGGGTGTAGGGCACAGCTATCACGAATATGGTAACCAAGGCTAATACCTGGTAGCAGGGTTGGGTTTTGATTGATTTCCTCCAACGCAAACACCATCGCATATATATACTGTAATGGAAGATGTTCTAAACTGAGACCAAAAGAGAGAAAGAATCAGAGAAACATCAGTCAAAATATTGTATTGATTGTGAAGCCACTAATATACAATATGCTGCAAATAATATACATAATCATTTTGCATCATTTTTTAGATAAGCATTTATAACAACATATTCTTGACAAGTAAAATGAGCATGTGAACCAGTAGTTAGCAGCATATGGAATAGAGAATATACAGCTAATTATTTCTATGTTTGTTAAATATACATATGCATGTGTCATACAGTAATCACAGTAATCAACGCAGATCAGAGTTTTACCCAGTGCAAGATGTGTAGTGTGGCAGCTGAGTGAAGTCATGGTCTATTACTGGAGTTTGGTAATGAAGATTAAAGAGCCCGCCAATAACTACATTCCCATCCTGGAACAGACCCTGGTTATTTGGTGTACCCCACCGAGAACAAGTCAGTGTCTGAACTACCTGCAGTCCCACCCTGAGCCCCAGCTGTCTGCCCACAAGCCCCACAAGGAGCAGGGACAGGGCTGAAGAGGGCCACAGAGTGAAGAGCCAGGAGGACCAAGACATGGATGCAGAAATTATGTGCACTTAAAATATGTGCAGTATATTCAGTTAGATAACTGGTTTCTCATTGGCAAAATATACATAAATCAGAGATACAATAAATTCAATAGCTCTAAAGTGTTCCTGCAATAAAAAGTCAAATTAGATCAACTATTTTTTTAATGCAATAGGAGAAAAATAATATTGCAGCCATATGATATTCACCTGTAAAGCCAACAAATTGTAATATCAAGTTGTATTTTACAACAGACACAACTTGCTTTAAAAACTGACAGGGTAGCTACACTATGACATACCCCGCCTCCTACTATGCACAACATAGATGTTGTTCTGGCTATTTATAACAGCTGTACAGCCCATGGAGGAATGACAGTTAACAGATTGACACTGTACCAAATCCAAATCACTCTGAATGCAGGGTCAAACAATAATAGATTTAGACAAGCCCTAAAGGTTTGTTTATAAATCAGTACAGATTCTGACATAGTTACATGTAGACAGGGGATTTGTTTCTATACATTCCACAATCAGCAATGTGTGCATGCAGATGTGGTCCACATGTGCACATTAGAAAACAAGATGGCATGATTCAGCTGTCTCAAATAACAGCATATTATGAAACACTCCCTGATAGGAAAACGCTGCCCTAACCGATGGAGCATGGGCTCCCTATAGATTGCTTGCCACAGACTAGTCATAACTAGGCCCTCACAGGGGCCAGGACCTAGACCTTGAGCCCCTGAGAAAAAAACATGCAATTCCATGGGCCTAGGACAACAGGTCCAACCATACTCCTATCAGCTCCTAGAAACAGGGGTTCAATTACTGAGAACCTGGCCCATTCTGTGGCCAACTAGGGCCTCAAAGATAAGGTTCACTTCTTCAAATGGGCCCTCTATGGGGTGGGTGAAGAACGTTGAAGGGAGGGAAGGGGAAGTGATAGCTTTGCTGTGCCAGTTGGTGTCCAAAAAGACTGAGGTCAGCTGTGGCATCCTAGTCTGTGGAGCGGTTCATGGCTTTGCCAAAGCACATCCACCATGACCAGAGCTTGAGCATCAAATTTGCATCTTGCCCCAACATGGCAGATGGCAACACAGGCAGCCTATCATCTCCCCTCGCACATATGATGGAGACAGCAAGATTGAGACACCTCACCATCCAAAAGAAGGTCATGGCCTTATATGCTGTTTCATCAGTTTAGTTAGAAGCAAAAAAGAAATCTGCGCCTCAGATACTAGGTCTTAGCTTATCTAGCCTTTAAAACGAGCTATCGCTCATACAAGACTGGAATAGGCCTGTGTTGGTCATCTGTCCTTGGATTGTCACAGTCATGGTGACATCCATCGACCTCTACAAGACAGACTTGGAGGGGGACACCAAGTCTCACAAGGTCTGATCCTTAGAAGGCATTTGTCAACAACCTCCTCTCTTGAACACATAGCTGTCTTCTTATCTGACAAGCTATGGGCTTCAGATGGTTTAACAAATTGTTTTAAGCACCTCTCACCCTAGTGATACAATGATGATGGAGGGGTGCACCATGGGATTACTTGACTCTTTGTTCTGTTCAAGGTGACCTAATAAGAAATGTTATCAACACACATTATGGCAATGTATAGGTACTGAAACATTTGGCAACATAATATCTCACACTTGAAAGAGATTCTTGGCCTCAACATCCCCTTCTCCCTTCAGCTTAGGCAAAGATCATTCTAATGAACTGGAAGAACAGGCTCCATTTTAGTTACTTCCAGGCTCATATTACTAAATGACCATGTTTTATATGAACATATAACTGCGACTATGGACGATCGCAATTAAAAAGTCAACAATGACTTGTTGTACATCATGCAGGACAAATACAGCTACAGATTTCTTTTTTCACTGGTATATCTATGTACTTCTTTGGTACTTCCTTTGTACTATTCTTTTCTTGTTTCACCTACAAGATGCAACAATGCAAAACTGCATAAACTGGATCCTTATTTCCAATATACAACATACAAAACAAATACTGATATCTTTGTAAATCTGACATTTGTATTAATCTCATTATAACTCTCTTTGTATTATTCTATGTTAATCTAAGTGTCCACACTAAGGTGCAATCATTGCCATCTCAAAGGACTAAGTTGCATCACACTTAATTCTGGGTGGTTAAAGAGAGGAGGTGCTGATGAGCCACAGGTGTATAATTTCTTTACCTCATCATTTCACAAGCAATTATATCCCATTATACAGAGAGAGGTGGCACAGGGGAAATGAGAGGCTGTGTGCAAGTTTGTATTTTGTTTTCTAGGTTTTGCAAATCATTGCTACCATACTGCCATAATAAAAAAATAGACATAAAGTAGATAAATGATTATACTATAGCTGCTATATGCATATTTTGGTACAGACTGAGTGTTGTGGTCACTCAAACAATGGACCGATGTGATGTCAATGTCATTCAATAAAAATCTTAAAAGTGTCATTGTATTGTTTGTGGTCAGGAAACATGGTTTGAAGCATGATGATTTTATGGCAGCTAATTAAAATAAAATGCATTAGTCTTGTCGGTTTTGTTTAAGGTTTTTATACTAAAATGAATGGACAGAATAAATGGACAGAAACCTGTTCATGATTAAGCAGTCAGCTCCCCAGGGACCCCTCTGCACGGGCAGTGGAACAGCAAAGGCCACAGAAGGAATGACAGGAATCAACCAGGCTTTCACACAGACTTTTAGTCAGGGGCTAACCTCAATACACTCTGACTGGCATGAAACACAAGTGAAGTAGACCAACAACTCTTCACTAATGGGAATAGGTGTGGGATCAGTGTGAAAGTGACTTGCATGGATACAACCTATTAACACTAGTCCTTTTAACCCCCTAATGCCAGGTGAATCACATTTGATACTTTAGTTTTAGAGACCTCTAAATCATCAGTGTGATCATATTTTTTTCCCTGAAAAACCTGATGTATACAATCAGATACATTTAGCGCACAGATAAACCAATGCAATGTTGAATTAGTAAATATTTTGTATCTTATTTATGGTAAATTCTGTTGAAAATATGTGTATCAAATTAGATACAGTAGGTATAGAAGGTCATTCATCTGTAAATCTGTCAATTTTCATTTTATTGCATTTCATGCATTATGTATTATTATCATGCATAAAAAAAGTTTGAAGGTGGTGATATCAGCTTAATGCAGGACCTTAAAAATGTTGTATTCAATATGTGTTTGTGTGTTTGAAAAAACATGGTATGAAAAATAAACTCTCAGTGTCTTATTAAAAGGATCTGTCTGAGAGATTGTATCTGTTAGTGACATGCTGTTTATAAGTGGCACATGCCAATATAACAATATAACTAAAACACTCTCTCCATCACTGTTCCCATCCCACTCCTGTAATTCGCAATGACCCCCATGGTCTTTGAGACGTTCAGGGAGAGGTGGCTGTCCTGGCATCATTGTTCCAGGATGGTCATCCCTCCTTGTAGGCTGTCTCATTGCTGTGGGAGATCAACCCCACAACTGCTGTGTGATGCACACTTTCTGCTGTTTGGTGATGGGGTTGGTGGTCCAGTTGGGACAGTCCAGAGGCAGAGGGACAGGTTAAATAGGTCCTTGAATACCTGCACCGCTGGTAGGTGGTAGGATGTGTCCAGAAATACCGTTTGGGTCAGCCGCCTTGCATTGGTTGATCTGTATGAACAGCTGTTAAATATATATATATGTATATATAATATTTTTTATGTATTTATTTTTTTAAATTTACATTCTTTTTTCATCATACATTCTTTCAATGAATCTGTCCCCTGTCCCCTGTCTAAGTCCTACAATACCACTTTCTCCACATTTTCTTTTATTTGACTACATGATACACAATCAGTTACAGTTGCCTGTTTACAAATTGTTTAATGTAAAAACAGGGTCACTTCAACGCATCTTGACAGAAAATGATGTCCTATGAAGTAGTTAATCGCCAGTACTAGGTTACTATACAGCAATCATAGTGAAGTAGTGCAAATTACTATTAAAGCAAATACATGAATTGGCAGTTGTGTTAAGATGTTGCATAGCAGCTAAGCACAGATTTAAGATGTCTGTTTAGACCAAAAAGGAAGAACCTTGTTGAGAAATGCAGAAAGACGTATTAAACTATCATTAAATGGTACAATATGGCCATCTAGTGGTCATTATTTGGAACGTGTCCATGCGGTCAGCCTCTATAATCACCATCATCATGATCACATCTTTAAAGTGATGAGTATATTAACTGCTGATAGAATTATAGGTTGCAGATTTTTGAATATCTCTCAGAAAAGATTTTTATTTCTACATTAACTATTGTGATGAGTCATTCTGAAACCCTGTTTATATAATAGCTATTATGTTATGGACATTTAACACATCAAAAACAATTTTGAGAGTAGAGAACCTTTATTTGAATTTATGCATGTATATAATATAATAAACATGCATTGTATGGTACACATGCTACATTATATGTAATTAATACATTAACATAATTTATTTTGTATTTAAATAGTGTGCTCCCAGTAAAACTGGAGGATCCCCTTTTGATATCAAGAACAATATTTAATTTTAATGTTTGCACTGGATGAGAAACAGTCACACAGCAAAACAGAACAATCAAGCACAAAATAAATAAGTCAGACTTTTAGTTAGCAGCACTTGATTAAAATGTGTATTTTAATTCAATGGTTGATTAGTAACATCATATTTGCATTTAATAACATCTAAAACAGCAGAAATGTTCATAGTAATTCTGTTGCCAATTAAAGCCACAACTACAATATGTGTTGCTGAGAAATTTTTAACTTCATGCTGCTAAGAACATTAACAATTTGACTTAATTGGATGAGAGGAATTAATAGATCAATAGACACATGTGCCTCTCTGTGGCAAGTTAAATCTTGTGCTATTGTGCTAAAGAGGAGGGCTACACAAATATCATGAAGAGTTATCTAACATTCAAGCCAGAAACTACTATCTTGCCATCAGGTGTTTTTTAGTGTTTTTCTCAGGCCTCAAAAGAATGATGAAACATTTGGGCGCAAAAATACAGAACAATAATCCATAGCTTGAGGCCAGGATTGCAAAAATCTCCACAGCGACTACATATTTCCCAGGAGAACTAACATAAGCAGGGACAAATGCCACCCAGACAGCACAGAAGATCAGCATGCTGAAAGTGATCAGTTTGGCCTCATTAAAGTTATCGGGGAGTTTCCTTGCAAGAAAGGCCAAGATGAGGCAGGTACAGGCAAGCAGCCCAATGTAACCCAGAACCAGAGAGAAGCCCACCACAGAGGTCATGGCACACTCCAGGGTGACCTTTGACCCTTGAAAACCCAGATCACTTCGAGGCACAGGTGGATTGAGGGATAGCCATATGACACAGATGATAACCTTTATGAAAAATGAAATGATTCCAATATTATTTAATATCAAGTGTAGTTATTGATATATGTCACAAAATTTAATAATGTAACAGATAAAACAATATTCACACCTGTATACAGGTAAAGAGGAAGACACTTCCTCTCTGTTGGCCTGGACCAAACCACTTCATCAAGGCTTCCGCACCAGGTCGAGCTGAGCGGAAAACAGCCAGAACCACTATGGTCTTGACCAGGAGGCAAGAAACACTAAGTACAAAGCTGATCCCAAATGCTGCTTGCTGGAACTGACAAGACCAGACTGATGGACGACCAATGAACACCAGTGAGCACAGGAAGCAGAGTTTCAGCGACAGAAGAAGCAGGAAGCTCAGTTCTGAATTGTTGGCTCGTACCTTGACGCAAATCAGATTAACAGGCAAAGATGTGGGCACATAAGCAATACAACAATTTGATTTGCCATGTTCCAAGACAAAATAATGGAAAAAAGAAATGTGAAAAAGAGGTGAATGCTGAAGGCATCCAACAAGCTCTGTCACGTTACTCTGGGTTATTACCATGGGTGTTTGACGGTATGAAAGAAAAACCACAAAGACAGCTGTTGTCAAGATGGCACCAGACACAGCTGCTGTAGTCAGAGTAATGCCCAAGGTCTCATTAAAGGAAAGAAAGTCCAGCTGGCGAGGGATGCAGGCAGTTTGGTTAGCATTGGACCAAAACTCTGATGGACAACGCTCACAGTGAAGGGAACCTAGGAGAGGGAAACAGAGGAGGGAGAGAAGGAAAATAAAACAGAAAGATGAAAATTCATGTTGCAAACATGTTTTTAAAATTCTTTCAACATAATCTCCTTACCAGTTTTATTACTAATCTCTCCTTCAGCACATGGGATACAATCAAAGCAGCAAACAGGTTCCCCTTTCCTGTTGGCCTTTCGGGTACCTGGCGGGCAGCTCTCACTGCACACTGAAATTGGCACCTAAACAAAAAAACAAATCATATCATCAAGTGAATCTTGTGAATTGACAACACCATTTATTTCAACTGCAAATATGTAATTAGCTTTAACACAATGTTGACTACAACTATGCTGACTACCTGATTGGATCCTGTGCTCCACTGAATAGCTGACTCATTAAGGTGCAGATCAAACTCATCCACACGACCAATCAAAACCAGTTTTAATGGCCCCTCAGGAGTTGTCTGCCAGTTGACCAGGTCATACATGGCTGGAATGTCAGCCCCTTGGAAATAAAACATTTCCCCCTGTGGGGTGGTGACATTCACTTTGTTCAAGTGCTGTAACAGCTGTGAAATCATGAAAAGTTGAAGAAATGTTTGACAAAAAAGAAAAGAAAAGAAAATAGCATTTGAAAATTTCATTTACAATCTTAACAAACATCTAGAGCTATCAGTCAGAGATAACCATGTTTACCTCTATGGGTGTGACATGTTTTGCAGAGGAGCAGGTGGAGCTGTTGTTTCTAAGAGGGCTATCTCTGTTGGGGCAGGAAAGAAGGCTGTGAAGGGCGTGGGCCGCTGCATAAACAGCAAGGTAGACATTATATGCCACTCTTAACTGGGAGGTGTCAGTTAAGACATGCTGCATGCCCTCCAGGGACTCTGTCCCATTGCAGGTTGGTAGTGAGTTTTTCTGAAGGGACCTCTTTTCAGGGGATGAAGAAGAATATGAGGAGGAAGGTGTTGCATGTGACTGTGTAGCTTCAGGGCTGCATGAAAACTCTTTTTCCCAAAAATATCTTAGGAATTCATCATTGGGACGATGATTTGGGTGCAAATTTTTGAGATAATTTTCAAATCCAGGTATAGTCGAACTTCGAATGGCCACACCAAGAACTCCATTTGCCACCTCAGAGATAGTTAGATCTTGGAGAAGATCACTGCTGGTGCTCCAAGCCTCACTGGCCAGAAACTGTCTGTCAGTCACCTATAGTAAGAGGACACTGAAATAAATTACAGAAAAACAGCTAGCATTTTCTCGTTACATAATTAAACATGGATTTGTTTAATGATGAACCCTTAGTCTATACAAATGTCCATGCCAGTTACTCACGTTTCTCTTGGCCAGTTCAAGAAATAGTTTCTTTACATCTGTATACCAGCAAAAGATCAGGATCACCCTCGCAGTCGAAGCTTGAATTGTGATTGCTGCACGTCTGGCATCACTTACAATAGTTTCTCTGTGGACAGTCTCTATGAAATCCAAACACACCCCTTTCCCTCGAATCTCTTTCTGAAATGTCTGAAATATAGAGAATAAAACAACAAATATGTACATACATACATAGTGTTTGTTCCATATTTTAAGAAGGTAGTTGAGAGATTTTTTCCAGGAAATTTACAACATAACAACAAAAAGACAGACCTGTATTGCCCCTTGACCATAATCATTGTTTACTATAACTGCCCCAATCCAAGTCCAGTTGAAGCGTATGGCCAGTCTTGCAATGGCTCGGGCTTGGTAAGTATCACTGGGGATTGTTCTGAAGAAGTTAGGAAACTTGAGCCTGTCACTAAGACAGGGGCAGCTCGCCAAGTAGCTTATCTGAGGGAAAGACACAAAACTGTTAGTTTGACACTGCTCTTCCCTTATGCATACTTTTTAATGACAATTTGTCAATGTCTTACTGTAAACTGTATAAAAAAGGTTAATCAAAGTTTTATTTCCTGGGGTAGTGAAACTCACGATAGGTACAGAGAGAGGCCCCAGGATCCTAGACTGTATTATGGCTGTTGAGGATGTGGAAGCGCCAATGAGCAACGGAACAGGCTGACCACCTGGTAATAGTGTTAGATATAGTATTAAATAATGACAATGTTTTATACCTCAGTCATATCAGTTGTTGTTTGTACAAGCAGATTTTAATTGTATACAAATGTATATTGAGTCATAGCTACCTGTTGTCTCTCCAAGTTGTTCATGAGCTGCAGATTGAGACATAGAGGTTGTTAAGTTGCAGCTGTTTGTGTCTCCTCCAACCAGTGACAGTGCAGCTTGCATAGCCCAGGGGTATCGGCTACAGCTATCAAGTATACGGTAGCCCAGCTTCACTCCTGGTAGCAGGGTGGTGTTACGGTTGATTTCATCCACCGCAAACGTCATAGCATACATATATTTTAATGTTAGTAGATCTAAACTGAGATGGAAGAAAAAGAAATTAACTACAATATCAATCAGTGAAAAGATTCAAAAATAGACACGGACAGGATTTTAAATTCAACATAAATTATTAATGCTAACATTACATGACTTTCTAGCTTATCATTACATAGATTCAAATTCCAAAAATAAATCTGTATTTTAAACTAAATTTTCAACCATGACAAAAGAAAAAGATAAAAAATACAGACAGTCTGCTGTCATAATATGAACAACATAATAACCACCAAACATACTGTAACAATACAAGTTGTGATTAGGTTTTACCCATTGCAAGGTTTATAATGTGGCAGTCTGGTGAAGCCCTGCTCTATGGCTGAGGGTATGTAAAACAGACTAAGAAGTCCACCGATAATCACATCTCCATCCTGGGAGAGGCCCTTGTTGCTCGGTGTACCCCACCGAGAACACAGTATTGCCTTTACCACATGCAGCCCTGTCTGTCTGCCCAGCACATTGAGAAGCAGCAGCGAGGGAACCCACTGAGTGAGGAGCCAGTGAAACCAAGACATGGATGCAGCTGTTCTGGACATTTAACACATGTCATGTTAACTCATTAGTGTTAGACCCTCAATGTTAGAATATGCATCAACCAACAGTGCAACAAATTCAGTTTCTGTAAAATATAATTCACATCAAACCTGCCAATGGGGTGCAATAAGTTCAGAGAAAATGGTGTGGTACCTCATAGACAACATTCAACAGTTCCTGTTACCAAAGACAAAAGTTCCATTAAGTGCTCAAATGTAAGATCATAGTTTCAAGTCAGCATCCTGCACAGAGAAAATTCATTAAACAGAATCATGATTCACCTAAGCTCAAATCACGTTAAATTGTCGTCTGGTAGGTATGTTGACTATAACATATACCTAACTATGCTCAAGTGAAGTGTTGATGTGAGTATTTATAATAGTTGTAAAGCCTTTGAGTAGGAAGAAAAACTGATGACACGAGCACACTACCTGAAATTATTCCTCTCTAGAGTGATGGTGGAAAAACAATCAAATGCTAGCAAGTGATTAGCGTGTATGAAGTTAGCAGTGATGTGTGTGTATGCGTTTGCAGTATGCTTCCTATGAATTCAATAATATTTCAATAATTCTAATGATGCAAGATCACTTAAAATAAGTAAGTGAGGAGTTTTGGTAAGCTTCTTAACTCTACATTGTAAAAGCAAATAGTAGACCATAGTAGAAATAACGTGGTACATTTTTTAGATTTTAACCAAAATGTTGAATTTACTATCAGTGGTTAATTATTGTGATAATAAAGGTACTAGCTCCAATATTATTATTTTGATGAACTTACTTTGCTTAGGCTAAAGATGGAGCTGGTGACTCCAGCCAAGTTGCAGTTGCAGTGCTTACAGTCATCCCTGAACAAGAAACAGGGCCCAACTCTGAATTTCCTACACTTTGAATTTCAAAGAGCGGTCATTCTGGAGGGATGGTTCATGTTAAATAATGTGTGAGATCTGCCAAAAGTTGTATGTGTCTTATTTGGCTTATTCTATGTTCAGAACTTGGACTATCCAAAGTGTGTTGGTTGAGTGTCACCTAGAGCTCAATTCTGCTTGAGGTGTCTTCCACTTAAAGGGGAGCTTTTCCTTGTTGCTGTCGCCAAATTGGGTCTCATTAAATTGAATTAAAGAGTACAGTCTAGACCTGCTCTATATGAAAACTGCCTTGAGATAACTTCTGTTGTGATTTGGTGCTATATGGAATTGAACAACAAAGTTAATTAAGTTGAAGTTATGGTGTAATACCACACACAATAATCTTTGACAATCTTAACTAAGATAACTGAAGAAGTAAACTTGAGTAAAATGAACATGTTAGAATTAACAGTGTAGCCTTTATATGTCTCTCTGATATTTCTGAAGATTCATGTATTGTGATTGAGCCATGAAACTTAACAAAGTGTGACAGTTTAGCCTGGAACTAGTATGGGGAATTTAATACCCAGAGCAACAGGTGTGCTATTATTTGTCAGCTCTATTACAGTAATTCCATGAGCAATTACCTCCCATTATGCATAAGGTTGCATATGGGGAAAGAGGAGGCCATGTTTGTGACTTTCAATAAATATGTAGTAATGTTACATTGTTGCTATGTAACATTTTGAGTACAACAAGAAATTAACATAGAATTTGTTGAAATCAAATATTTCAATATTTTATTGCATTGGTAAGTAAATGCTCACACTTTAATGAGCAACAATAGAAAGAAAAAAGAATGGACACTGAAACAATTAATAAAACCTGCAGCTTTGTTGCTCTCCCTTCTTTGCCAGGTATGGATGTCACTCTGTATTTTTTCCATTAAATTATACAAAATACAAAATATATTATAATAAAATTACAATAATAACATTAAAAAACAACCATAACCAACCAATCTAGGAACCCATTTAGAGAGAACCAAAGTTCCCAAGTACATTAACACATTAAGCAGAATATTGACAATACACTGCCAGACTAGAAAGACCACCGACTATTGAATAGTGGACATTTCATACAGGGAATTCATGCTGTCAGATCCATTATACGTTTGATTATATGTGATGTTTCACCTATATCGTACAGACTGTATCCTTTTCTAGAAATAACCCTGAATAAGATGTATTTGACTGCTATAAATTAAACTGAATTCTCTGAGAATATAAGAATGGACAATGGTAAGTATTTATTTCCTTGATCATCTGGCTTTTGGTGTAACCGAACATTATCAAGAATTACACTTGATCCTTAATCTCATTTTAGGTTATGGTCAGGGCTATAGTCTGAGCAAAAAGTAGACCTCTGGCTCTGACGGAAAGTGGGATGAGTTTGCAGGTGGAAGAGAGTCATCTGTACAGTAGAGCCTTTTGCTGTCTTTCGCAGGCACAGCTGTTGTTGTGACGAACTTGACTTAGGCTTCGAGAGGATAGACAACTGGTAGGACGTGGAGGGGAATTGTTTACATAGCTGTTCTGTAAGTGGATCACAAGACTGTGATTGGGAAGTTACTTCCCCCATGGTACCCATCCTCTTTTGTTTCCTCATATGTTGAGTGATGAAACTGTGACTAATAATGTGCTATTTGCTCTGGAAGATGCATGATATATCCTCAGAGGTCCAATCTCCCAGTGACTTGGACTTACATGGGCTGGGGATGTGGAATCTACCAGACTGAGGAAGTTGAAGGCCCTAATTTGGAGCACTGTGCTACTTTGGTTTCAGGGTTTGACTGGTTCCCATTATCATTGAGGGAAATATTTTGGGTCTATGACTGCTTTGGGTTTGTGCTTTATGATTGTGTTTGACTTTGGCTTTTTGGTTGTGTGTTTCCAGGAGCTGGGAATCCCAATGAGGGTGTAATGCAGTCATAGTCCAGGTGGCTGTACACTATGTCAAAGTCCGGAGAAGGGGAATATAGGCCTCTACCTCCACTGGCAGATTGGCCAGGGAGACTTTCAGAAGAGGAGAAACCATTGTGGAAACACCTTTCTTACTCCCTCTCCATTTGTCTATACCCTTGCCTATCTTGATGAGGTCTGTTCCGCATCTGGCCATAGCTCCTCTGTTGTGTATAGGATATATTGAAGTCTCTGTTGTTAAAAGCCTCAGGATTGCTCTGAGAGATGGGGTAGCAGTTCTGACGCAGTGGGCTGGGATTTGAGGATCTAGAGTCTAAGGGTCTGTGGAAGGGAGAAAGCTGGGAGTTGGAGATGGACAGTGGATAGGAAGGCTGATTAATTGGGTAGGGACACTGTGAAAATGGTACACTGGGTGCATGTGATGGGTACTGTTGTTGAGGATGATAGTATGACAAAGGCTGTTTTTGTTGGGAGTATTTGGGAGTGGACTCATTGGCTTGGTAAATAGCATGGCGTTTAGTGGGACTTGTGAGCCTTTCCCATGGGTGGCCATGAATTGGCGAGGTCAGCATGATCTCCCAAAGAGCCTTATCAACATTTATCTCCACTTCTGCAAAGCATTCCCAGCTGAATAATGGTAAAACTGTCAGTCAGTTTACAGAGAAGCCCGTAACTTTTAGAGATACCCTTTTCTACCTCCAGTATTGGTGCTGGTGGTTTAGACAATAACATTTTTTATTAAATGCACTATAATAAATTCAGTGAAATAACGATTAAAAATAACATTAAGATAAAAGATTTCTAGATAAGAAAACAATATTAATTAATGATTAATTTGGTGTAGATCGGACGATGTCTGTAGGATTTATAAGGATTTCCTGCCTGTGTCCACTATGTGGCGCTAGAGATCACCCACCAATTATATGTCATGTTGTAGTGTATGATGTGGAGAAGACATTCTGTAAATTTCATATAAATCGGATAATGTTTGTCATATGAGGCTGACTTCCTGTGTCCAGTAGGTGGTGCTGTGTATATGACACAGTATTGATGCATAGACGTGTTAGGGGCGGGACCCTCTACATGCGTGATTAATTTGGTGTAGATCGGACGATGTCTGTAGGATTTATAAGGATTTCCTGCCTGTGTCCACTATGTGGCGCTAGAGATCACCCACCAATTATATGTCATGTTGTAGTGTATGATGTGGAGAAGACATCCTGTAAATTTCATATAAATCGGATAATGTTTGTCATATGAGGCTGACTTCCTGTGTCCAGTAGGTGGCGCTGTGTATATGTCACAATATTGATACATAGATGTGTTCAGGGCGGGACCCTCTACATGCGTGATCAATTTGGTGTAGATCGGACGATGTCTGTAGTAGTTATAAGGATTTCCTGCTTTTTGGCGAAGGATCGAATGGCGAAGGAAATTGTCGGTGCCGCCACGCCCAAACCGAATCCCTAATCAGGAAGTTTTTGATAACTTTTCATCTCCAATGTCTCAAGATGATTCTGTGCAAATTTGAAGTCGGTCAGATAAAATCCCTAGGAGGAGTTCGTTCAAATACGATACGTGGAAAACACCAAAATGGCACGAAATTGGCAAGTTTGATTCAAAATGGCCGACTTCCTGTTGGAGTGAGGGTATGGGTCCAAGAGACATTTTAGTGCGTCTTTACACGGTACATATGTGTACCGATTTTCGTTTGTCTATGTCAATCTGTGTCGAGGTATACAATTAATAATACAATCAGCTCCTTAGTATACAAAACATTATTGTCGAGTTCCCATGAGTCTGACATACAGTGAGCTGTGAAAGTAAAATAGGCATGGCCAGTGATATCCACCTGTCTGTTGTAAAATGAGTGTTTTACAACAGCGCAAGTGTTTTGTCCTCTAAGTCTTTATGTTTTATGTTTTCTTTATGTCATACAACTTCACTATGTGGGCTGAGGTTGTGGTACAACTGGGAATTTTATATTGTTGCTCCAGTTCCATAATGAGATCCTGAAACCCTTCTCCTGAAATAACACCAAGGGGCTGCATATCCTTAAATCTTTCTATCTTATCAGTGATGGCCTTTTTATGTGCTCCTGGCAAGGGGCCTGCTGAGGCTGGGTGTGAACAAGGCTATAGACTTTGTGCTGCTTCACTTGTCTGTGGTGCCTCCGCTGGCTCAGTGGAGTGGTAAGCTAGCAGGTGAGCCTGCAGATTTGTTGTCGTTGAAGAGTAAGGCAGCTGCCTTTTACAAAGGCCTTATCTTGATGGTGACTTCTCCATCCATGGTCAAGAACCCAAAATAATTCCACACGCTGCTTGTCAGATGTTTTCCTATCCCCTTTCTAAGTCCTATAATATGATTTTGTCCACATTTTCTTTTGGTTGACTACGTGATGGACAATTAATTACAGTTGTCTATTTAAAAATTGTTTAATATGAACACATGCTCACTTCAACCTATCTTGACATTAATTGATGTCTTAATTTCAGACTATGGAGTAGTTAATCGTGCACAGCCAGTGCTAGGTTACTATACATTAATCTTAGGGAAGTACTTTAAATTACTATTAAAGCAAATACATAAATTGGCAGTTTGGTAAAGATGTTGCACAGCTGCACAAGCTAAGTGTGGACTTTAGATGTACGTTTAGTCCAAAAAGGAAGAGGCCTTTTCGAGAGATGCAGAAAGACGTATCAGACTATCATTAAATGGTATAATAAGGCCATCTAGTGGTTGTTATATGGAATGTGCAGTTAACGCGAAATAGTTTCCATGCTGTCAGCCTCTGTAATCACCATCATCATCATCATCATCATCATCATCATCATCATCATCATCATCATCATCATCATCATCATCATCATCATCACTTCTTTAAGTGATGAGTATATTAACTCCTGATAGGATAATGGGTTGCAGATTTATTTTTAAATATCTCTCAGAGAAGATTGTGATTATTTCTTCTATTAACTTTTGTGATGATTCATTCTGAATAGCAATTATGCTTGTTTAAATATGCAGTACTTGAAAAATGGGACATATAACCCATTGTGAAAGTACAGAATCTTTATTATTTACTTTGAATTCATGTATGTATGTAATATAAGAAAACTACATGGTTTGGTACACCTAACCCTAACCCTAACCCTACATAATCTTTTATGAATAAATTAACAGAATTTATTTTTTGTTTAAATAGTCTGTTCTCAGACAAACTCAATGTGACTCTTCTTGAGATTAGGAACAATATTTAATTTTAATGTTGGCACTGGATTCAAAACAGTATGACTGCAAAATATATCAAGCATATTAATACAAAACAAAGCAGAGCAGCATTTTATTGAAGTATGTTTTACTTCAATGGATATTGGTCAACATTATATTTATATTCAATAATGTCTGGAACAGCGGAAATGTTCTTTTTTTTCTGAAAGCCATAACTACAATATGTGTGGCTGAGACATTTTTAACTTTGTACTTTATACAACTAAGGACATTAACAATTGGTTTGGATGAAAGGAAGTGATATAAAAAACACACATGTGCCTGTCTGGGGCAACATAGATCTTTTACTACTGTCCACCAAACAAATATCTTAAAGCGTCCTATGCTAACATTCAAGCCAGAAACTACTATCTTGCCATCAGGTGTTTTTTAGTGTTTTTCTCAGGCCTCAAAAGAATGATGAAACATTTGGGGGCAAAAATACAGAACAATAATCCATAGCTTGAGGCCAGGATTGCAAAAATCTCCACAGCGACTACATATTTCCCAGGAGAACTAACATAAGCAGGGACAAATGCCACCCAGACAGCACAGAAGATCAGCATGCTGAAAGTGATCAGTTTGGCCTCATTAAAGTTATCGGGGAGTTTCCTTGCAAGAAAGGCCAAGATGAGGCAGGTACAGGCAAGCAGCCCAATGTAACCCAGAACCAGAGAGAAGCCCACCACAGAGGTCATGGCACACTCCAGGGTGACCTTTGACCCTTGAAAACCCAGATCACTTCGAGGCAAAGGTGGATTGAGGGATAGCCATATGACACAGATGATAACCTTTATGAAAAGAAAAAATATTCCAATATTATTTAATATCAAGTGTAGTTATTGATATATATAATACTGTAATACATAAAACAATATTCACACCTGTATACAGGTGAAGAGGAAGACACTTCCTCTCTGTTGGCCTGGACCAAACCACTTCATCAAGGCTTCAGCACCAGGCTGAGCTGAGCGGAAAACAGCCAGAACCACTATGGTCTTGACCAGGAGGCAAGAAACACAAAGTACAAAGCTGATCCCAAATGCTGCTTGCTGGAACTGACAAGACCAGACTGATGGACGACCAATGAACACCAGTGAGCACAGGAAGCAGAGTTTCAGCGACAGAAGAAGCAGGAAGCTCAGTTCTGAATTGTTGGCTCGTACCTTGACGCAAATCAGATTAACAGGCAAAGATGTGGTCACATAAGCAATACAACAATTAGTTTTTCCATTTTCCAAGACAAAATAATGCAAAAAAGAAATGTGGGAAAAAATTTGAATGCTCTAGGTTATTACCATGGGTGTTTGATGGTATGAAAGAAATACCACAAAGACAATTATTGTCACAATAGCACCAGACACAGCTGCTGTAGTCAGAGTAATGCCCAAGGTCTCATTAAAGGAAAGAAAGTCCAGCTGGCGTGGGATGCAGGCAGTTTGGTTAGCATTGGACCAAAACTCTGATGGACAACGCTCACAGTGAAGGGAACCTAGGAGAGGGAAACAGAGGAGGGAGAGAAGGA
This sequence comes from Scomber scombrus, assembly GCF_963691925.1. Classification (NCBI taxonomy): domain Eukaryota; kingdom Metazoa; phylum Chordata; class Actinopteri; order Scombriformes; family Scombridae; genus Scomber; species Scomber scombrus. The sequence goes on from NC_084974.1 coordinate 16,673,384, forward strand.
AAATAAAACAGAAAGATGAACATTTAAGTTGCAAACATGTTTTTTAAATTATTTTAAAGTAATCTCCTTACCAGTTTTATTACTAATTTCTCCTTCAGCACATGGGATACAATCAAAGCAGCAAACAGGTTCCCCTTTCCTGTTGGCCTTTCGGGTACCTGGGGGGCAGCTCTCACTGCACACTGAAATTGGCACCTAAACAAAAAGCCAAATCATATATCATATCATCAAGTCAATCTTGTGAATTGGCAATGACATTTATATTAATGTGTTATTAGCCTTAAGACAATATGTTGACCTGATTGGGTCCTGTGCTCCACTGAATAGCTGACTCATTAAGGTGCAGATCAAACTCATCCACACGACCAATCAAAACCAGTTTTAATGGCCCCTCAGGAGTTGTCTGCCAGTTGACCAGGTCATACATGGCTGGAATGTCAGCCCCTTGGAAATAAAACATTTCCCCCTGTGGGGTGGTGACATTCACTTTGTTCAAGTGCTGTAACAGCTGTGAAATCATGAAAAGTTGAAGAAATGTTTGACAAAAAAAAGAAAAGAAAATAGCATTTGAAAATTTCATTTACAATCTTAACAAACATCTAGAGCTATCAGTCAGAGATAACCATGTTTACCTCTATGGGTGTGACATGTTTTGGAGAGGAGCAGGTGGAGCTGTTGTTTCTAAGAGGGCTATCTCTGTTGGGGCAGGAAAAAAGGCTGTGAAGGGCGTGGGCCGCTGCATAAACAGCAAGGTAGACATTATATGCCACTCTTAACTGGGAGGTGTCAGTAAAGACATGCTGCATGCCCTCCAGGGACTCTGTCCCATTGCAGGTTGGTAGTGAGTTTTTCTGAAGGGACCTCTTTTCAGGGGATGAAGATGAAATATTTGATGGATAGTCAAACATTGTTTTCAGTGGTGAAGAAGAATATGAGGAGGAAGGTGTTGCATGTGACTGTGTAGCTGCAGGACTGCATGAAAACTCTTTTTCCCAAAAATATCTTAAGAATTCATCATTGGGACGATGATTTGGGTGTAAACTTTTGAGATAATTTTCAAATCCAGGTATAGTCGAACTTCGAATGGCCACACCAAGAACTCCATTTGCCACCACAGAGATGGTAAGATCTTGGAGAAGATCACTGCTGGTGCTCCAAGCCTCACTGGCCAGAAATTGTCTGTCAGTCACCTATAGTAAGAGGACACTGAAATAAATTACAGAAAAACAGCTAGCGTTTTGATTTTACAAAATAAATGGATTTGTTTAATGATGAACCCTTAGTCTATACAAATGTCCATGCCAGTTACTCACGTTTCTCTTGGCCAGTTCAAGAAATAGTTTCTTTACATCTATATACCAGCAAAAAATCAGAATAACCCTCGCAGTCGAAGCTTGAATTGTGTTTGCTGCATATCTGACATCACGTTCAATAGTTTCTCTGCTGAAAGTCTCTATGAATTCCAAACACACCCCTTTCCCTTGAATTTCTTCCTGAAATATCTGAAATATGGAGAATAAAACAACAAATATGTACATACATATATACTGTTTGTTCTATATATAAAGAAGGTAATTGAGAGATGTTTTCATGTAATTTACAACATAACAAAAAGACAGACCTGTATTGCCCCTTGACCATAATCATTGTTTTCTATAACTGCCCCAATCCAAGTCCAGTTGAATCGTATGGCTAGTCGTGCAATGGCTCGGGCTTGGTAAGTATCACTGGGGATTGTTCTGAAGAAGTTAGGAAACTTGAGCCTGTCACTAAGACAGGGGCAGCTCGCCAAGTAGCTTATCTGAGGGAAAGACACAAAACTATTATTTTGACACTTTCTCTTCTTGTACTGATACTTTTTTTCATGAAAATCTTGTCAATGCTTAATGTAGACTGTATAAAAAAGGTTAATCAAAATTTATTTCCTGGGGTAGTGAAACTCACGATAGGTACAGAGAGAGGCCCCAGGATCCTTGACTGTATTATGGCTGTTGAGGATGTGGCAGCACCAATGAGCAACGGAACAGGCTGACCACCTGGTGATATTGTTAGATATAGTATTAAATAATGACAATGTTTTATACCGGCATATCAGTTGTTGTTTGTACAAGCAGATTTTAATTGTATACAAATGTATATTGAGTCATAGCTACCTGTTGTCTCTCCAAGTTGTTCATGAGCTGCAGATTGAGACATAGAGGCTGTTAAGTTGCAGCTGTTTGTGTCTCCTCCAACCAGTGACAGCGAAGCTTGCATAGCCCAGGGGTATCGGCTACAGCTATCAAGTATACGGTAGCCCAGCTTCACTCCTGGTAGCAGGGTGGTGTTACGGTTGATTTCATCCACCGCAAACGTCATAGCATACATATATTTTAATGTTAGTAGATCTAAACTGAGATCACAGGAGATGCAAGAAATTAACTACAATATCAATCAGTTAAATATAAAAAATAATCATGGACAGGATTATAAATTCAAAAAGGGTCCAAACATTTCATGCATGCAAGCTTAAATCTTTCGAGACAATTGTGTTGTGTACAATAAAGTATGATCTCAGATATACAGGATATATTTTTTTCTAAATAATAATGTACCTCATATAAAAAACACAGACAATCTGCTGTCACAATATGAACAACATAATAACCACCAAACATACTGTAACATTACAAGTTGTGATTAGGTTTTACCCAGTGCAAGGTTTATAATGTGGCAGTCTGGTGAAGCCCTGCTCCACAGCTGAGGGTACGTAATACAGATTAAGGAGACCACCGATAATCACATCTCCATCCTGGGAGAGGCCCTTGTTGCTCGGTGTACCCCACCGAGAACACAGTATTGCCTTTACCACATGCAGCCCTGTCTGTCTGCCCAGCACATTGAGAAGCAGCAGCGAGGGAACCCACTGAGTGAAGAGCCAGTGAAACCAAGACATGGATGCAGTTGTTCTGAACATTTAACACATAAACACATTAGTATTAACTCAATGTTAGAATATGCATGAACAGTGCAACAAATCAAATTCAGTTTGTGTAAAATATAATTCACATCAAACCTGCCAATGGGGTGCAATAAGTTCAGAGGAAATGGTGTGGTACCTCATAGACAACATTGAACAGTTCCTGTTAGCAAAGACAAAAGTTCCATTAAAGTAGTCTCAAGTCAGCATCCTGCAGGGAGAATGCATTAAACAGAATCATGATTCACCTAAGCTTATATCATATTGTAAATTTTTACGTCTGGTTGGTATCTAGACTATAACATACACTCCACTATGCCCAAATTAATTGTTGATGTGAGTATTTATAATAGTTGTAAAGCCTTCGAGTAGGAAGAAAAACTGATGACACAAGCACACTACCTGAAATTATTCGTCTCTAGAGTGATGGTGGAAAAACAATCAAATGCTAGCAAGTGATTAGCGCCTATGAAGTTAGCAGTGATGTGTGTGTATCTGTTCACAGTATGCTTCCTATAAATACAATTGTTTTTCAATAATTCAAAAGACCCAAGATCACTTAAAGTAAGCAAGTGGGGATTTTTGGTAATGTTCTTAACTCTACATTGTAAAAGCAAATACTATAGCTTAGTAGAAATAACATGGTTTGTTTTTTGATGTGTGTGTGTGTGTGTATAGTAGCCTATGCTTCCTATAAATACAATTGTGTTTCAATAGTTTGAATGGCTCAAACTTAAGATAGGTATGTGAAGAGTTTTGGGAAGCTGCTTAACTCTAATGTTAATGTGTATCTTAATGTGAATTTTGTATTGCGATTGATCCATAAAACTTAACAGTCTAGCCTGGAAGTAGTATGGGGAATTTAATACCCAGAGCAACAGGTGTGCCATTTGTCAGCTCTATTACAGTAATTCCATGAGCAATTATCTGCCATTATGCATAAGGTGGCATATGAGGAAAGAGGAGGCCGTGTTTGTGACTTTCAATAAATATGTTGCAATATGTTATTATATTATTGCTATCTAACATTTTGAGTACAACAAGAAATACACATAGAATTTGTTGAAATCAAATATTTCAATATTTTATTGCATTGGTAGGAAAATGCTCACACTCTTCCGATGAGCAACAATAGAAAGAAAAAAGAATGGACAGTGAAACAATAAAAAAAAACCTGCAGCTTTGCAAACCTCCCTTCCTAAGCCTGTATAGATGTCACTGTTTTTGTTCAATTACCGTAAATTATACAAATACAACAACCAGAACCAACAAGATATTATTTTTGCAGTCTGTATCAAAGCAATTATAAAAATAAAAAGCTTTAAATTCCAAATTTAAAATTTGCAGTCAATTTTTAAAAGTCTACAAATCATAGAGAGCAGTAAGTCCAAGCACAGAAGTTTACTGTATTGCAATACAGGCCTACATCCTCTGTTGTTTCCAATGCAACTACTGTATTTGTTCTGTGCAAATGTTGTTGGGCAATGCAACATCTATTGTATAAATTGGTGCATAGTCATGCTTGACATGTTCACAGGTAACATGCACAAAAACATAAATGTACAGTTAGAACTGGTTCTCAATTAAAACCCATCTCAGATTACAAACAATGACAGGAATATTTACACACAACACAAATAAAGAAATACCACTGAAAAGAGAAGGAAGACTTACATTTGACCTTTGAAAAGATGAACCCCAACTATTAAAATTAGCTGATTGATTATTCTACACATCTAAATGATACAAAGAAAGACATTCCCTCTCTGCTTAAACTTCAATCCTTCTTTTTTTGCTTCATAGTCAATGTACACAGTTTGGACAGTACACCACAGTACATTTACACATGAAGCAGAATATAGACAATACACTGCCAGATCAGATAGACCATTCACTACTGAATAGTGGACATTTCATACAGGGAATTCATGCTGTCAGATCCATTATATGTTTGATTATATGTGATGTTTCACTTATATCGTACAGACTGTATCTTATTCTTGAAATAACCCAGAATAGATTTATCTGACTGCTATAAATTAAACTGAATTCTCTGACAATATAGGAATGAACAATGGCAAGTATTTATTTCTTTGATCATCTCATCTGGTTTTTGGTGTTACCAGACATTATCAAGAATCACACTTGATCCTTAATCTCATTTTAGGTTATGGTCAGGGCTATAGTCTGAGCAAAAAGTAGACCTCAGGCTCTGACGGAAAGTGGGATGAGTCTGCAGGTGGAAGAGAGTCATCTGTATAGTAGCGGTCTCCATAGTGGTCCCCATTTCCATAACGTAATGATGTACAAGCTCCTTCAGGAAGTCCCCTGTCCTCCAGCTGGCCAAGATAACCTGCTATGTAAGAGCCAGTAGAGTGTCTGTTAGCTGGTGGATTCTGTGAGGCTGATTTATTCCTCAATACAACTCCACCAATGCTGGCGGTACTACTCTCTACTACACCCGGCCGAGGCTTAAGTGCCTCTAGCTGTCTTTCACGGGCACGACTGTTGATGTGACGCACTCGGCTTTGGCTCCGAGAGGATAGGCGACGGGTAAGGAGTGGAGGAGAATCATCTATATCAATGGAAGCAGAGGTTGCTTTGCTTGTTGTCTGTGGGTGTTCCAGTGGGAATTGTGTTTCCTGACACAACAGAGTAGGCTGAAGCCTTACTTTTTCACTGTCATCCCCCTCTAGACTGACCAGTTTCCGTAGCTGTTCTGTAAGTGGATCACAAGACTGTGATTGAAAAGTTACTTCCCCCATGGTACCCATCCTCTTTTGTTTCCTCATATGTGGAGTGATGAAACTACGGCTAATGATGTGGTATTTGCTCTGGAAGTTGCATGATATATCCTCAGAGGTCAGGTCTCCCAGGGACTTGGACTTACATGGGCTGGGGGTTGTGGAATCTATTGTACCAGGCGGGGGATGAGTTGAAGGCCCTAATTTGGAGTGTAGAGAAACTTTGGTTTCAGGCTTTGACTGGAGCCCAGTATTAATAAGGGAAACATTTTGAGTCCATGACTGCTTTGGGTTTGTGTTGTATGATAGTGTTTGACTTTGGCTTTGTGGTTGTGTGTTTCCAGGAGCTGGGAATTCCAATGAGGGTGTAATGCAGTCATAGTCCAGGTGGCTGTACACTGTATCAAAGTCTGAGGAAGGGGAATATAGGCCTCTACCTCCACTGGCAGATTGGCCAGGGAGACTTTCAGAAGAGGAGAAACCATTGTGGAAACACCTTTCTTGCTCCCTCTCTATTTGTCTATACCCTTGCCTATGTTGATGAGATCTATTTAAGATCTGGCTATAGCTCCTCTGTTGTGTATAGGACATATTAAAGTCTCTGTTGTTAAAAGCCTCAGGATTGCTATGAGGGATGGGATAGCTGCTCTGATGCAGTGGACTAGGGTTGGAAGATCTAGAGTCAAAGGGTCTGTGGAAGGGAGAATGCCAGGAGTTGGACTGATGTTGGAGATGGTTGGACAGTGGATGGGAAGGTTGATTAATTGGGGAGGGACACTGTGAAAATGGTACACTGGGTGCATGTGATGGGTATTGCTGTTGAGGATGATGGTATGACAAAGGCTGTTTTTTTTGGGAGTATTTGGGAGTGGACTCATTGGCTTGATAAATAGCATTGCGTTTAGTGGGACTTGTGAGCCTTTCCCATGGGTGGCCATGTCTCGGCGAGGTCAGCATCATTTCCAAAGGATCCTCATCAACATTTATCTCCACTTCTGCCAAAGCATGCTCAGCTGAATCATGGTAAAACTGCAAACAATCAATGTTTACAGAGGAGCCTATATGCCTTTTAGAGGTACCCTTCTCTTGCTCCAGTACTGGTGCTGGTGGATCATACACCTCCTCATACACACTCTCCTCTGCCTCCCCAACTTCTTCACTTCCACACTTGTTTCTGTGCATACCATCCCAGCCCACATTGTGTCCTTTCCCTAAACCCTGAACCACCTTTGCTGGAGAGGAGCCCAAGCTGTTTGAGGGTGTACCATCCATAGTGTCTGCCTGAACATGGACTTTCTGTTTCTTCAGGTTGTACACTGATACAGGCAACAGTACCTCCTCATCCAGAATGGTGTACACTTCCTCAAGCTCAGCGGTTTCTGGGCTCGAAAGAAGGGCAGGAGCAGGCAGGTCTGCCTGGCAAATCTTATGTGGTGAATGGATTTCAAGGTTTACATTATTTGTTGTTTGAGCTAACATTTGGGGACTTATCATGTGTTTCTTACTAGCAGATGCTGTGTTGGTCTTGAGAGGAAACTTAACATCTTGCAGCATTTTAGGGGTGGTAGGCCTAAAGTTTGAGTTAAGAGAAGGGGTATGATCATGGGTTAATGTGAAATTATTTTGGTCAACAGTGCTTTCAAACTGACCAATCAGAGCAGAAATAGAGCCACGTGTGTCTTGCTCATTGCCTAACGACACAGCATCAATGAGTCTGGAGATGGTGCTGTCATGCAAAGAGCTGGGACTCTTCAGATCACAGTCCATACTGATAGGGGAAAGAGGTGCCACAGAGGAAGGGGCAGAGGAGGAGGAGGAGGAGACTGAAGGTGCAACTGTGAATGTTGTGCTGTTTGATGATGTTTCTGGTTTATCTGGTCTTATCTGTTTGCTTTTGGAAGGTGAGCTGAAACTATTTTTTTCTGTCTCTGTGAAGATCATCTTTGATTTGTTGACTTTATTGCCTTCTGACTGGTAATTGACATAGTCTTCTTCACTTCTTACTTCTCCTCCACCAATGACCATATAAGAAGCCTCCTCTGATTGGTCAAGTTCATTATTTTTGTTAATGCATGTTTCAGAAGGGGCAGAGATGCTTTGTTCAATAGAAGTTGATGATTTGATGAGAAGATCCACAGATGATCTGGGCCTGTCGAAGGGGAAGGTTCCTATGGACACAGATTATTCAACATACAGATTAATAAAGAAAGGACTCATAAAAATACAACTTAATGTAGAACAACCAGCCAACCAACAATTAAATGACAACAATTAACACTCGAGCCAATACAAGGCAATAGCGATACACAGACAAATGGATCACCAAGTACAACTGTGAAGGGGAAGCTGAAAAATGAGGCTGTGGACGTTTAAAAAAAAAGGAGGAATCCATGTATGCGAACATCAGAATAGGAAAGAGATGGTCAAATGGGATTGTTTTGGTCAGATGGGATCAAATGACACAGCAATATATTTCTCAAACCACTTCTGAACAAAATACACTGGGTGGACGTAATACTGGTATGTTTTTGAACAATGCAACCTTCAGACAATAGGTATTTTAGATTACCTGCAGGAATATCCTAGTCAGTTCTCTACTATAAAGAAGCACAACAAATGAAGATGGGACAGAAAAGGCATGTTAAGGTATCATGGAGAGTAGGATGTAGTCTGTCAGTTCATATGGTTAGTGCACAAGTTTTTTTTAGATAGTTAATCAGCATGAAAAGCAATTCAAGTCAAAATACGGCTTTAAGAAATGTGAACTCCATTAATTTCAACACAAAATCAGTGGCACTTTTGTAATACAGTTTTTAAGAATTACATGGATAGCAACTCAATGTTATAATTAATGTCACATATTACTATGGCTTGTTTTGTTTTGGTACTAGATAATGAATCACAAATCTTACAAAGTTCTAATGCAAACTAAACGGAATGGATGTAATGTGGGTGTAATTTGCATAATTCCAAAATATGTGTAAAATATTTCTTTTTACTAGGATGACTTTTAAATACCCACCAATGACAGTGTCTGCACCCATTTCATGCTGTTCCTTGTCCGAGGAGCAGAGGGATAGCTGCCCTTGCAGAAGCCTGTCTAACGGCATGGAGATAGGTCTGTGGGTGAGGGGGGCCCGGGGTTGGTAACGCTTTTCCACCACTCTTTCCTTCCCTGACATGTCCTCTCCTACTGCACCTGTGCCATTCTTGTGGTCTGATATCGAGGCCACTGACTCTGATAGTGCCATCTTGGTTTTCTTCCGACCCTTTGCTGGGGCACTGGCTGTGCGCCGCAGAAAGTGATCACTGATGGAGCGTTTCCGAAGGCCACCGGTTGTATCCACACAGGATTTGGAAGAGCGGTTAAACAAACCCCGGATACCTCGCAGCTGATTACCCTGTAGGCAGGAGGAGCAGAACAGCAAGGAAAAAATAAGTGAAAAAGGATATCAGCAAAGATGGTGAAATCTGATATGGACTAAATATAACTTTTCACAAATTAAACTTTGAAGTTAAAGTGTTAATTTTCATTGAAACAATGAATAAGATATGCCATCTATTGAACTCAGTTTACAGTTTACAATTGCATGCTTTTACATGTATTGCCTATAGATGGCATCCTTACCCCTTCAGTTATCAAAATGTGTAAGTGGCCATTGTGGATTATACAGGCAAGTTTACATTGCAAATTATTCCATCTTTGTTGACAATTATATCACAACAGTAGAAAGAAATGTAATCTGAATTAAAAAATGACTTCATAAGTAAACTGTATGACTCAGTGGTTTCATGTCACACACACAAACAAGTCAGAGCAAATACAACTGAAGACAAACTGCACTTTTGCACTCATGCATTACTGTTTCATGCAGAACCACACAGAGCGTAGGCTACCAGGATACCTTGTTAGCTCCTAGAAAGTGCATTATGGTAAAGCTGGGGTTCAGGACTAGAGGGCTCCACTAGAAAGACAAAGAATTAAAGAAGCATAGCCTCAACAGATTGATACGTTGAAAAAAACATGTTTTTTTCTGTTTACCTCCAAAAAATATTCTCAAGAGGTTCCCGGGGAGATCACTACAGTGAACACCTGGAAAATATAGCACTCACCTTCCCATAGACATCATGCACTGACACATGCACAAAGATGGAAGCCTCTGTCAGTCCCTCCAAGTAAACATGTCTGTAACCTGTTGTTAGAGATGAAAGGAGAAAGCATGTAACCGAGAGAATGAGTGGTAGAAGAAAGATAATAGCTGTCATCAGGTTGCTGATTGTGTAGTAGGGGCCTGAGGAAGGGCATCAGTGATTCAGGGACAACTCTGATGGATGTGGACAACAAAAATAACCTCCAACCACCTTTCACTTTACAAATCAAACAAATCATGGTTCACTAGACAAATGATAATGTGTCCCATAACCATAGCACTGTTAAAGCCATCAGGGAATTATGTGTTTAAGAGTGAGTCTGTATTGGTGAGTCTGTCCATCTATTTGTGTTAAATAGCAGAACTATAAATAGTTTTTTTCAGATATAGCTGAAATAGTTGATGAATTCTGCACAGACCAGGCATCAGGCTGCTGAAGGCAACAGTCCGTTGACCAATAAAGTCCCGTCCAATAGGGTCATGGTCCCAGACGAGGAAGCGCACCAAAGCTACCTCAGCCATGTGGAGCGTGAAAGACAAGGTCTCTTCCCATACTGGATTAAAACCTGAGGAAAATATACAAATATCATATATGCTCATTAGGATGTGCTTCATCAATATGTCCATCAAGCACAGATGTAAATCATGAAAGACTGAAAGTGAATGTAAATCTGATGAATTGTAAAATATGTTGGTAGTAGTGGTGTGTCAGATCATAGTATTTCATGGATTGAATGCCCCGCAAAGTATTCTTATAATACTGTTGAGCTATGATGGCTCCATAACCTTCCCCAGGGGAGGCTTTTCCCCTCCCCCTGATGGGTGCCCTCATCTATGGAGATGTGTTAGCAAACCCCTCTGTTCTGCTTCTTTCATGCCTCTTATTAATTAATCTGACTTTTGATCCCAGCAGCGCTCCATAACCAAAAGTGTGTAGCATCTGTGGCTAGAGCACTGTTTAATACCCGTTGTTTTTTCTAAGGATTGATTGCAGTCATTATTAGAAATTAAGTTACTTTTGTTTGCGTGCCATAGTGTGTATACTATACTATATGTATAGTGTAATATACACATAGTATGTACAGCATATGGCACCTTTCAAATCCCTTTTCAGAGAATAGAAAATAAAGTGCAAAAATATGTAAGTGGTACTGTATCACAACAAAGCAGTAGTCATTTGCATTGCATTGTTGCAAAACAGTAATGAATAGGTCATAACATAAAATCAAGCCATTGTAAAATTGTAATAATAATAATCATCATGATTAATATGTGGTGCAGACATTTATTCCATCCCTTGTTAGGGCAGAGCCTATTTCTCAGAGATCAGTCTGTCCAGTCTGTTTTATATGGGCTAAAGGTCTGCAATAGAATTTGTTGCATTTCTGTAATTGCGATCAATTAAAATGTTAGATCAGTAGGCCCTTTTTTCCACAGCAGACATTTTGAGTGGTCTCAGTAGGAAAAGCACAGGTGTTACTGATAAAATTAACGGGGACTCTGTTCTACACTAATCTGGAACCCTGAAACTGAAGCAGGTAAACGGAATTCAGCCATCATTCATTCTATTGAGCTCTTCCTACTGTGACATGTTAAAATGTAGTCCATGAAAAGGGCTTCTTTTTAAAATACAATAACAAAACTTAACATAAAGATGATACAATTGAAGAAATCTGATATTTTCTACAATAATATTCTATTTGACGGAACTATGCAGCCCTGGCCAGATATGACATGATATACTCAACATCTCACCAAAAGGAAATAATCAGTCAAACTAAAATTTGTAGGCAGTTAGGAAGCTGCGATGGGTTGATGCTAATCAGATCATATAGTTCTAGGAATTTAGAGTAACTTCTGGTCATTTTCTGTTGTGCAAGAGATGACATGTTAAAACATTCAGTAGTTCAGTGTGTTTACAGTATTGCTGTTCAAGTTCATCTGTGTGTGTCTAACCATTGTCATCAACAACTCGTGTCTGTTCCTTGCAGCAATCAACTGGCAGACCGATGATCTCCACTTCAACAAATGGATCAATAATCTGATAGAGAAGGAAGAGCAGTGAGATGATAAAAAAGGCAATACAATTCTGTCATATTACACGACATTAAATTAATTTGACAGTCTTTTTAGTTGTAGTTGTTTTTAAAGATGACACATAAGTATTATGACTTTAAATTAAATTTCATGCTGTTGAATATATATTTCTGATCAAGAGCAAGATAAACATATCTAAGAAGGCAAGTGTAACAGTGCATGTTTATTGATATGTGTGTGAGACAGAATCAGAGTTCAGTGTGTTTGTACCTCTCCACGGTCCCCCAGCATGGAATCTGGAGGTTTGGGCAACTGCTGTCCACTAATGATTTTGAGAATGAGCTGTTTTTTGGGGTAAGCTGGAAGTGGGTCAGCACTGAATGGGTTGAAGGAGCCTGGAGGGAATGAAAGACAGCAGAGCAAGGACTTTGATTATGTCATCACTTAATCCAAAAAATCCAAACCCAAATATTTACACACAGGATGTGCATAGGAACAAATAACAGACAGAACTATATAGACTTTGCTAAATTTACATTAAACTCTATTACTGGATTCACAATTTATATGCTTCTTTTGAGCATTACATCATGAACAGCTGATTGCTCATCAGTGTTTATTTATATGAACATATCAAGCATTTGTTTGCATGCTTGTATTTTTATTGGTTGTGTGTATGCAGCATATTTGTTGTAGTACCTTTACACATGGGAGGGGGCTTGAGGACATAGCCAATACCTCCATTCACCATGAACTTGGCTCTGTTGAGCTGCATCATTCTGCCTTCAGTCTGGTAGTTCAGGGCCACTAAAAGAGAAAAAAATAGTTTCATTACTAAATGTCACGTAACCCCTACACATCAAGCTATTGGTGCAATATAAATAAGCTAAAATGAGAGTGATTCTTCACTCTACTTACTTTTGCATTTATAAAATGTTCCTCTTTTGTTTATCAATTCTTTTTTATTCAATAAAGGAAGGAACATAAAAACTGATTAGCAAAGAAGTACTGTAAAAACCAGTGTATAAGTTGCACCTTTAACGCAATATTTTTTCATTTAAAAGTGGGGTGTGTCTTATACACCGGTGTGTCCTATTCACCAGTAAAATACAGAGAGGTTGGATCTGCATATGATTATAGGTATATAAAAGGCTGTCCACACTGGAAACGATAACTATAACAATAGCTATAACTTTAAACATAATGATGTGAGCGTCCACATTTCTGTTTTGGCAGCTGATGAAAACAGATAGATTATTGATGACCCATTAATGCTGTATTTTGTGCGGAAAAATGATTGTGTGTTGATCAGAAGTATTTGGGGACACTAGTTGCTGTGATGTTTCAATATTTACAGACCAGATGTTGAAGCACAATGTGCAAAAGCGTGACTCGGGTGCAGTAGTCTATTTACGCACAGCGACAGCTCTGATGAAGAGTTATTGGGACTCGAGTAAGCATACAGGTACACACTGTATCAAATATGTAAAGTTATTGTGTTCTTTTAAAAGGTTTAATTGAAACTCATAGCCTAACCCGAACCCAGTCAGAGTTAATATACCGGTCCAGTTTAGTAAAGCAAATCATTACCGGACCATTAACCATTAAACTGACACACTGTTTCAGGTGTAATATGTGTGTTTTGATTGTGTTTCAAATAAAAGTAAATTGAGAAAGTTTTGGAGTATAAACGCCTGTGTTTATAAATGCATAACTACTGGTGCATTCAAATAAGTCTGTAATAGTATGTAAAAGGAAAGTGTTTTTCCCAGTATGACACCCCCCAAAAATAGTCTTATACACCGCTGCGATCTTGGATTGTTTGACTTTGACATTGGATTGTTCAGTTCCTGTGCAGTTGATAATATTTGGATCCAGACATTTTTTTAGTTTATCTATATATATTTATACTTGATCTTATTTTTTTATTTATCTAGGCCTATATACTGTATTTCTGCTTAATCCTCACAAATTACTATTCCAACTGTAACCCAATAAATACACTCACACACAATCACAGTTACACACATGCAATGCTGCACAACTGAGTTCACACTCTTACCCATTAGGCCCTGCAAAGATGACCAAATCAGGAAAATAGCAAACCACAGAATGTGATATGCATACATGAAGTATATGATGAAGTATATTTATGTGTATGCATTTATTATACAGTGTCAAATAATGAGAGTGTATGTTGCTTCATTAAAAGATAAGCTCCACACGAGTCAAAAGCTTTGAGTGACAGACAGCGGGCTCACCCAACTGACAGCCCACATTCCAATAGAACTGGGGGTTGAAATTGGACGAGTCAATGCGATAGGCTGAGGGGTAAATCCGTGACAGCTGCCTCTGGTTGAACACCAAGAAGTCTTCAGCTCTGTGATTGACCAGAGACTGGGCTCTGGTTTCACTGAATGACAAAACATCACCTGGAGTACCTGAAGGGAAACATGGGTTAGGCATGAGGTAAATGTTTTTAAAGGATATTGCAATACGCTTATTTGTACGCCTATGTGTGTGTGCAGTCAAAACTAAATGTTTCACCTTCATTCAGACACTCCTGCGAGGCAACAGAGTTGGTGAACACCACCAGGTTTGACAGATCTCTACTCAGTTTCATCGTCTTCCTCTTCCTTCCACCCCTAAAACAATTGCCAGATGAAAATTGCAAGAAAGGACAGAGGAGAGTGAGTGAGATCATGTATGTATATATGAGACAAGTAAGATGGATGTCTAGGAAGCCATGAACACACTCAAATACCCATTCAAGCATTTACATTGGCAAAAGCATAACAAGCGGCAGAGGGATGTCCATCAGTGAGGCAGGTGCAAATGGCAGTAAAGGGCATCAAAAGCAAAAAGCTTAATAGGGACCAGAGCGCATGCAGTGCAGCAAGACTCACATACAACTACACATACACAAAGTCATGCACACGCAATCTTGCAGAACAGCCAGTCACACAGATGCGTGCTTACAGGAATGTGTATTGTGACAGTTCTCAAAGATATGCATATATGAATATGCAACCAGGAACAGATAATGGAGGAACAAAGAGGGAGACAAAGGCCTGATACACAGAAACCGACTAAAGGAGGGGAAAAAACAGCTGAATTTCCATACTTCCTGCCCAGTGCTCACACACAAAGAAAAAAGAAAAAGGAGACAGAGCTGCTCAAAGAATGTGCGTGAAAGAGAACTGGGTTGTATTCAAGTTGCTATTCCCTCTACGTGTGTATTTTTTCCCACATTTGTGAATCAGATCTGTATTTTTAAAACCATAGTATGAGCAGACAAAAAACACTGAATCCTGATTTTGGCCACTTTTGTACGTGGTTCTAAATATGATGAATATCTAATTTACATTTGATGAATATCCATCTTAACACTTAATAACTGAGCGCATTTATTTCAGTCCAATGAAACATTTGTCATAATCACACAGTGGCATACTGGAGGAAAGAATGAGGACAACTACAACGGAGGTTTTCAGCAGAGGAACAATGAAGTGGAACATTTGAGATGCAGTAGAAGCAAAACTCAAAGTGACATGGGAAGTAATGGAAAGTACATTTACTCAAATATAGTACTTTCATACAATTTTAAGGAACTTTACTTGAGTACTTTGAGTTTTTATATTTTGTACTTTCAACTCCTCACAACTAGAAATACATTTCCAATTAAGATTTTACATACAAAGCATTTAATCAGTGAATGAATAACTATTATTAAAACTACTATGTATAAAGATTAGCTCCACTTTGACCAACTACAGCGTTTACGGTAAGTGCCACTTACATGTTATTACATCAATAATAATGCTGCAATAGTATAATAACTCTGGCATACTCTGGTATTATTCACTTTTGCTTTTTAATTTCATTCTGTTGCCGTAATTTTGAATGCAGGAGTTTTTATTGTAATGGAGAATTATTAATGATGAAATATTGCTAATAAAATAATAAATATTCCTCCACTGATCACAGGAAAAACTTTGTCTAAACAAAACATTAAAACTACATTTAATAAAAGTAAGTCTTTAGCACAAGAAGCAATATGTTTCCTATATTTTATACAATACACCTAGCTATGATTTAAATGAGTTAATGGAGCAATATGACAACACCATACATGATGCCCCTGGCCATGGCCTTAATTTCATTCATCACAGGAGTTTTGTCTTTAGTATTTTGGGCATATGAGTCAGTTCAGTAAAGTTTAAATTTAGTAGATTAAAAATATTATGTGTCACAAAAAAAAATCAGTTCTGAGCATGAAGTTATAATTGTATAATTAAGCAATATTTGCAGAATGAATGTAGCCTAGGACTTTAAAAAAAATATAGAAGTGTTGATGTTAGACTTTTTTGAAGTCCTTCATCTGACAGATTATCAATTTTACATGAAAGGAGAACAAATCAATAGCAGCCAAGCTACAGGCTTCAAGTCCAAAATTGTTTTCCTCACTTAAACAGAAATTATTACTGAGAAAGCTACTAATGCCTTGATCACCTGTTGAATTGTCCTCCAGCCTCTTTCCAGGACCTCTCCGGACTGTCGTCCTCCTTGTCCACACTTTGGCATGTCAGCCTGGATTTAGAGTGCCTCTGGATAACGAACAGACACATACACAAATATATTAACAGACACAGAAGCAGCACTGCAAGGAAGGTTTAATTTACTATTTCATTTCTATTTTTGACACATTGAAAAGAGGAAAAATAGTGCCTACATTCTTGTTGCAAATTATTTTCAACTTAAATTCTGATAAATGTGTTAAATACACATCATACATGATACCACCCACACACAAACTTATGTGGGTTCTTTAGTGGGCAGAGGTTGCTGATAGTCTCTCTTTTGAAATTGTATGTGTTTCATAGATGTGTTATCATAGAGTGTTGTTATTGTTTTTGAGTTTTTGCATGTCGGTGAGTGTTTTAGGTATAGCTTATGTAATTATAGAGAGTGTGTATTTGGTAAAGTGTATTCTTCTGTGAGAGAAGCAACATCCCTATTAGAGCTAAAGTGGAGTTGAGGAGGGGATGAGGGTCACAGTAATTACAGGTTTTAGGCTGCTTGCCAACAGATTACATGCACCAATGCATGCACATATACACATGCATTCACACGCATACACACGCACACGCGCACACACACACACATGTGAGAGGATGCAAAATATGCAAAGACAGAAGCATGAAACAATGAAGACAAGACGAGAGTGGGTAAACAGAGGAGGGGAAAGAGTGCAGAATGGAAGGTTAAAAAGAAGCAAACGGGTAGAGGAAGAAAATCAATGGAATAACCAGACTGAGAATGAGAGAATGTAGAGAAAAACAAAACCAAATAACCACTCATACAACATTTATGCACAAACCTGTCTTAATTATGACCCTGCTTCCTACTACAGGCTTAAGATAATTCTACAAAGGGTGTAATATATTTAAATTTCCAATGTTTGATTTTATGAAAATAGGTTTCTGTTTCCCTTCCCATAAGTGATGCTAATCAGTTTCTTAATCTTACAAAGATACTCTTGTCTCTACTGTTTGAACAATGTACTTAATGGGCAGTTTATTATGTACACCTTGCTGTTCAGTGGTATTTAAAGAGCCCTGACACACTAAGTGAGATGTAATTGCTAACCTTTGCTTGTGGTATTTTTTGATGTTTCCAGCTCTATTGGATCTAGTCGGCTCTCTCAATGGTCATTTATCAAGGTTTATTATTTGTGTGGTTTAAAGTATCGAAGTATATCATTACCAACCAATCTGAAGCTGAACACAAATTCCCCATTTGAGAACCCACAAAAGATCAAAAATGCAAAAAGCATCCTCTCTTTCCATGCTCCTCACCTTATGTTTGAGCGTCGTGATGAAGGATCTGCTCTGGGATTTCTTCAGTACACCTTTGGAGCTCTAGATACAAGGAGAACACACTCAGAGGCTATTTTACATGTGTATTTGTGTATGCTTGTTTACTCTCATGTGTTAAGCATTTGGTGTGAATCTAATAACAACCAAATTAGCACCCAGTGAGTCACTTAAACCCGAAAGCTCAGTAGCTGGAGGGGCTGCAACAGACATCAGCCAATAAACCACAACACAGCTGAAGAAGAGAGTGGGGGAGAAATAAGAATAGGAGAGACAGAGAAAGAAGATAAATTATGGTAAGGAAGAGAGTGACAAAAAGAGCTTTGGAGACAGAATGAGGTAAAGGGAATCTCCAGCAAAGCAGGAGTAGAAAAGGAAACTCTGAGGCACGACACCCACTGTGGGTGTTGGGAAGTGGCTCTCAGGAAACTAAAGCTTCTAAAAATAGCATGAGAGGCAAGGAGGGAAATAAAATATTGAGTAACACTGCAGACATTTAGTTTCTCATCACTTTAGGTCTGTTTTGACATGCTTTAGATGAAATACCGCCCATGCATGAGGAAATAGGGCATTCCCTGCAGAGTGGCCTGAGGAAGTGCTGTTTGTCTGTGCATTGTTTGTGTGTTTTGTGGGTACATTTGACCTGTGGGTGGTGCAGTAAGTAGTCTTTATTTTCTCCCTCCGTGACTAATACCATGGCCTAGTTTTATCCCCCCTCTCCTCTCTTTCTTCTCTTCATCTGTTGACATGTATTACTCTGCTGCATGCATCTCTACCCATTGCCTTGGGGCTGTACCTGCCGCAGGTTCTTCTGCAGGCCCTGGTGTGTGGCTCGGAGCAGGGCTCTGATGCTGAAGCTTTCCGTATCTTCCTTGTCTCCAATGCGAGACTCCTTCAGCAGAGAGTCCAGTTTCTTTCTGATGTCAGACTCCACCTGGTGATGACCATTCCCCTGTTTGAAAGCAGAATGGAGTTAGCAGGTTAGAGAGCAAGAAAGGCAAGGAAGCGAGAGACACAAAACACATTGCAAAAACACATTTATGGACAGGAGATTATGGAGAGTATTACTTTCACGAAACAAGGACACACAGTGCCGGTGATGCGAAACTCCTGAAACCGGGCCCAGCCAATATTAACGAATTGCAGAGCTGCAGCACCAACAGTCAGACCTGCTGTGTTGCCTCAAAAAGCGCAAGAAAACCAACACCAGTAAGACTTTATGCCAGGGGGAGTGAAAACTGATGCAATTTTGACTTCTGCACAATCGGACAGTGAGTGTAACCACTTCAGAAGTTTTTTTTACAGTACGGAAGAGAAATATTGTGTTTAATATTCAAGATGCTATATTTTAAAGATCCAAAATGACAGTAATAGGAGTATTTTTCCTCTGCTGAATATTGTGAAGAATACACTGCTCTGAGTCTGAGTGCTAAAAAAAAAAGAAGTATGCCCTCTTTGCAAATGTTTACACATAAATGTATATCCGTTTAAAATACAAAATGTGCAGTAAAGTATATATAATCCATCATTGTCTAATATATATTTAAGCAGGCTATATAAACTGCACAGACCCACCTACTGTATGTATAGTACCAGTCAAAAGTTTGGACACACTTTCCCATTCACATAAATGAGAAAGTGTGTCCAAACTTTTGACTGGTACTGTATATAAAGCAATTTATTAGATTACCCACATAATATTTACTTCAGCACACCTTTGCACCTTTACTTGTATCCTGTTTACGATTTACAGGGCTTTAACTTTGCATAAACATTGTATGTTGCTGTCCATTTGTTGTTTCTATATCTATATGTTTTCCCTTACTTGCTTGTATATAATAGTTATTGTAATAATAATTGTTTGTTTGTTGTGAGAACATTTATAGCCACTAGAAACCGGAGTCTAATGAATAATACATTCTTAAGAAAGATCTTCAAAATCAAACTGGCACATGCTATAATGTATATGAAATGTGATACATTCTCACGCTTCATACTCACCAGGTAAATATAGTGCACTATACAGTAAATAATGATTGATTTTGAGGGCTATAGTGAGCTGTAACACTGCCACAAGTGTTCAAATTGCAGCAGCTATTACTTTTCTTACATCAACATTAACACATCTACATTTGCATGTCTAAACTGTTTCAGGTACAAGTTGGTGAGTAGGGAACTGAGGACGCCACTTCAAGGCCTGCAACAAGACGTATCGGGGGTCACAAAGAATTTAACAGGCCTTCTGAAGACTGTGTAGCTTGTACATGTTGGCCTGAGCCCATGATGGGAGATCCATGATCTTGGAACATGTACTGACAACATTATGTGTTGCCTTCTTATCGGAACATTAGTGCATTGGTATTTACTGCTGAGAAAGCTTACTGTACAGCCAAAGTTATGCTTATCCCTAGTTAGTTTAATGAGCTAAATACAAAACCTCTCAGTGGAAACCTGCCACCATCCCTTTAAAATGGGGATGATCATCCAAAGTGGCATCTGTGGCCTCATGCCTCCAGCTAAATGTGGTAGAATGATGCCATACTCAGTCACACAAGTGAACCATCTGGAAAATAACTGGAGTGCATTCCTGCTTTAAATGTGATAAAAAAACGATAAAAAAGAAAACCCTGGAACTACAGTTGCATAGATTTACATGTAGCTGTATTCATCAATAAATAAAAACAGCAAGTTCTTTTTCTTGTTCTTTTTACACTTGTATTGGCTTAATACTCAGGGATCTGCACCATTAAACATTGATTATCCCCAAACATTACTGCGGCGATGATAAATAAAACTTTACAAACAACAACATTACAACCCAATTAGTAAACTCATTACCCTGAACACAACGAAATCATTAAGATCTGATTATCTAACTTCTCTTTGTGTTGCATATGCATAGAAAAAAAGGGTTTCATTTTCTAAGATTAGTTCCTTTTTTCTTGTTTTTGCTGCCTTTTATTGGATGAACAAACTAAGAATAGAGCCACACAAGGAAGCTGCCCAAACAGACAGCAATAAAGGAAAAAGGCAGGTTCAATTAAATTACGTTTGCCTCTTTATTTTTATAATAAAGTATTTTAAAGGTTAAAAAAATAATAATATTACAATTTAAAAAACACCCTTTTTGTATTCTCACATCAATTACGCTAACTTTTATTGAAGTGCCTAATTCGATGTTTTTTCATATAAATCATTTTGCTACTCCTCTGGTTGGAGCGGCATGTAGAAACATTTGGCAGAGGTCTTTGTAACAATAATAGAGATTTCACAGCTACTTAGGTGTCCCATTCAAATGGTTAAAGTTCTTCGAGAGTGACTTACTAACATTTTACACCGTGTCTAAACAGGAGGCGTAACAGAGCAGCAGTAAATGCTCCATTCTGTCTAAACAGGAGGCGTTCAGGCACCGTGTTGAGTGTAGGTCACCTCTGTTTTGCCAGTGTTCAGAACTCAATTCACAGTCACTGAAGTAACAAATGTAAAATGGACGAAAACAGACTTAAAGTATGAAAATATGCCTCACATGTAAAGCATGAGTGAAACATGATTAGCTTTTTGGCCTGTGTAGAAAGCAGCATTAATTACAATAGGAACATATTTGTTCTGTCAGGCACGTGACACAGATGACAGAAAGATGTGGCTGACACTGTTAGTTGTCTTGCTATTAGGATAGCTCATAAAATAAGAATTGTATTAAAAAAATGACGATGATTAAAGTGGACATAACATGTTTTTTGTGATTTTCTGTCATTTATATACTGTTATGATGTTGGATGTATATGTTACACACAGTCAAAGTTCCAAACTAACTAAATGTTAAGGTTGTTACTAAGGTTGTTCCATTGGCTGTACGTATCGTCCACTCGCATATTTCAATTTGATTTCGGCTTGTGCATGAAGTATTTGAGAAGTTTATATTTCAAAAAGTAAAGAAGAGGGATGAGAAGTGAAGTCCATCTACTATTGTTTGTTTATATAACCTCTTTTGTACACTACCTTAGATCAAGGCTAACACTAGCTCACTAGCCCTGTCTCAGACAGAGGCATTTAGGGCCAGTACAGGATGAATAAGGATTTTTTAAACTGTAAAATCATGTAAGGATATTCCTGTAGAGCCCCTCAATAAAAATGTAGACCTGTAAATGTGCATGTTATGTCCCACTTAACAAACAATTAACAAAACACTCCTTTATCTATCGTACATTACTGCTCTTGAGCTTAAAGTCGTCCTCAATTTCATCAGCGCTGTCATCATCGGACACCTCCCCTTCCTCAGCGTCTGCAGACAGATAGGCAGGCAGACGCTTTCCCTGGAGAGAGAGAGAGAAGACAGACAAAGAGACAGGAGAAGAGTGACAAACTTACATTTGACCCGTGCATAAACAATCCTTCACTCTTCGCTTTTAACACTTTGTATACTCAATAACGCCCACACAGGTTGCACCCTGAAGATAGTCCAGGAATAACACCGGAGAATGCAATATATATTTCACAGACGCATTAAGGTATCCTCTCTCAAAATTCTTTATGTGGCTCCTTTTCCATACTATATAGGTAGAATTAAAGCCATTAGTGCCACATATAAGTGCAAGTAAAAGCACAAAACACGCATTCCTGGACACACAAACACACAAAATGTACAATCAGCTGTGGATTCTCAGAGAAGCTCCCTGAGCAGCTCTTTCAGCAGAGTGGAAGCCCATTAGTGAGCTATTCTGACGTGTGAGTGGGAGTTGAGATTTTCTAAGCTTCAAAATCAATGGCAGACTCCAAGCTTTCTGCAGTACATCCAGTCTCTCACTGGCTGATATCACCACCCTCGCTTTAACTGCT
This sequence comes from Scomber scombrus, assembly GCF_963691925.1. Taxonomy (NCBI): domain Eukaryota; kingdom Metazoa; phylum Chordata; class Actinopteri; order Scombriformes; family Scombridae; genus Scomber; species Scomber scombrus. The sequence continues at coordinate 16,695,987 of NC_084974.1, forward strand.
GCCACAAGCAGTCTATCCCCTCTCCTTCTTTTTGTGACCGTCTAAAACCCTTAAACCATTTTCTTTATTGTGTTGTGACCCTCTGGCCTCTTGCTCCTCTAGGGGACGCAGAGAGGGGAAAGGCTCTCAAAAGAGGGCAGAGAGGGGGAGGAAAACTGTTAGAGAGGTGTAAAGGGCTTTATAGAAAATCAATAATGCTCTTTTACTTTCTAGACATTTGGCTGGGGGGACAGGGCCAAAGCTCTGCTTATCCAGGGGAATAATGCAGGCTTTCTTCACATTACAGATAAAGTCAATTTGATCTGGTTCTTATAACAAAAAGTCCAATAAATTCTAAAAGCTCTTGCACATCCAGAAGCTCTCTCTCTCTCTTACACTCCCTCAGTCCACATGTCAAAGTTTCCTTGGGCAATACACTGAACCCCAACTCTTACTCTTGAAGGCTGTGCCATTAGTGTTTGAATGATTAGTTCTTCCTGATGACATGTGTGTTATGTGTGGTTCCTTAATTTCAAATGAATGGAAAATATATTCTTTATTTTTAATTGGGGGACAATTTCATATTGAAGCCACTGAACTTTAAAATCCTACTAAATCATTCAAATTAGAAATATGACAGACACAATGGTGCTGTTGCTGCCAATCCTGTGGTAAAGTTGTATGTTGTTCAGTCACTTGATTATTTTAACCAGATATTTGGGGAATATAAGATTATTTGTGACTCTGCTACAGATAAAACACATAATATATTTTTCATGGGATGCCAGTATATTTTAAAAGATTCATTTAATCATGGTTAACTACAAAATTGCTACAGCTAATAGAAATCTAAAATGCATGTTTTTTGTACTTCTGTTTGTGTATATGTTATGAAATAAATCTGTCAGTCTGTCATCACATGCCAGCATCTCGTCCCTCTCTTATTTCCTCTCTATAATATGATGGCCTAGTCTTGTCCTCCCCTCCTCCTTTTTATTCTCTTCATCTGTTTATGGGAGTAATTAGCTGCCTTGCAGTGCCCCTCCCACTCCCCGTCCTCAGTACAGTAGCGCTCATGAAGTAAAATATGGAGCAATTACAAGTGCTCCGTTTTCTTCACTGAACAAAGAGGAATGAAACTGAGAGAGTGTAATCTAGAGGCTTTCATTCACAAGTGCATTAAATGACTGGGCATATTCTGTATTTATTCATTCATTTAAAACATAAACGGTTAATCTACCGTCCATCCATCCATCCATCCATCCATTCATCCATCCATTCATCCATCCATCCATCCATCATCAGCAAACCTGTTATGTATTCTTACTTTGATGAGTATCTTGCCCAGCAGGCTGTTAGGACTGGGTAATGTTTTGGAGTCTCTGTTCAGTGCATCTCCCACATCCAGTTTGTCAGCAAAGATTTCTCGGAGATATTGAGCAATCTTCTTCTGCTGCTGGATGGTACAGTGGTTCTCTATTGACAGAATTACTGGGTACCTGAAAGAAAGAAAAAGACTTTCCATAAATGATATAAAACCTGTCAACAGTTATAAAATGTATCTTGAATGCAGTCAGTGGACTGAAGTGAAACTGATCTGCCGACATGAGTGTGAATGACATTTCAAACTGTACTTCAGTTTCTCAAGAACACAGAAAGTAAATGATAAGAAATGAAGCTGCATAGACACCTCTTCACCTCTGCGACATGGTGTGTGTGTGTGTGTGTGTGTGTGTGTGTGTGTGTGTGTGTGTGTGTGTGTGTGTGTGTGTGTGTGTGTGTGTGTGTGTGTGTGTGTGTGTGTGTGTGTGTGTGTGTGTGTGTGTGTGTGTGTGTCTGGCAGAGGTGGTGTGTGTGTCTGTGTTTTCATTTAGAAAAGGTGAAATGACTTGTGGCCACAAAGCAGCACAGCTCAAATGTCACGTTTGTCAGACTGACAGCTCTCCCTCAGGGGACAAAGCCCTATTCTCACCTCTACCTCTGATCCATAAAACACACATACATATATACTCACACATATGCACAGATAGTTGAAGAGAGAGAGAGAGAGAGAGAGAGAGAGAGAAGAGAGAGAGAGAGAGAGAGAGAGAGAGAGAGAGAGAGAGAGAGAGAGAGAGAGAGAGAGAGAGAGAGAGAGAGAGAGAGAGAGAGAGAGACCCTTTAAAAAAGACAAAAAGAGACAACAGAGACAGTAACATCCAAAGTCATTTCATTTCCCAGACAGTAACATCCTGGAGATCCTCTCAGGTGAAACAGTGAGGCAGCTCAATGAGCTGTAAAATGTGTGTGTGTGTGTGTGTGTGTGTGTGTGTGTGTGTGTGTGTGTGTGTGTGTGTGTGTGTGTGTGTGTGTGTGTGTGTGTGTGTGTGTGTGTGTGTGTGTGTGTGTGTGTGTGTGTGTGGATGTGGGAGGGCACAGAAACTCGCTCCATTTCAATACAACCCAGGGGCCATTAATCATATTAACAGGTGGCACCAATGATAAAATATTATCTGAATGTAAAAGGCGAGAACAGCAGCTGGAGAGACAAGAAAGAGAGAAAGATAAAACACAGAACGTTCCGTTTATTAATCTGTTCTTGCTGTCTGCATTATTACAGATTGCTATTAAAGAAGGTGTGTGAGAATATGTACATTGCAGTTATTTTCTGATGAGCAAGCGTGAATGTTTGCTTTCAGAAGGCTACACTGAACACATGTTTTTTTAAATCATCATTTAAATTTAAATCACAATGGAACACCAGGATCATTAGTAAAGCAGTCGTTCAGACAACTTTGTAAACCATAGTTGTAACTGTATACATGCAAATTTATAAAATAAATACAAAAAAGGTAAAATGAGGTAAAGTGGTGTAAGTTTTCATCCATGCACTTAAGTAGGTTTGTTAATTTGTTGTGTCTTTCCTTCTGCCTTAGACTTATATGTCTTCCTGGTGATTTGTTTTGTTGCATAGTTACTGTGTTACTTCATTTTGTTCTGTGATCAGTTGCCAACAAAAGAAAGTTGTTAGCAAAATCATTGAAGATATGCTATATGTTTATCAATTTGAGCTTTAATTAATTCAAAATGTTGAATTACAATTTACTTGTATTTTCTTTATTTTCTCTTAAATATGAAACTACACTCAGGAAACGGTTAGCTTGGCACGAAGCTTGAAAACAGCGGAAGCTAGCCTGGCACTGTCCAAAGATTTTTTTAAACCTGCCTTCCATCCACCTCTTACTCTCTGTAATTTACATGCTGTAACTAATTTATTTAACCCATACAAAAAGCAGTGTGTGTAAAAACATCAAGTTGTGGTTATATGGGGTTTTGTGTTAAATTAAGCTAAGCTCCTGCTCCAAACAAATAAGACTGATCTCAATCTACTCATCAAACTTTTGGCAAGAAAGCCAAGAAGCGTATTTTCTGAAATGTCTTCAAGACCAATACCAGTTATAAATAACATTCCACAATGCCACAAAAAAATGTTTAAAAATGAACGACTACAAGTTAGGGTTATGATACACAACCTAATCTTATTGTAGTTAAAGTTCCAACAAGCTACAGCCAAATGTATTTACACCTCTGGTTTAATTACATAATTTATATCTACTCCAGTACTGTCAGTGCTTTTAAATAAAATGTGTGATTTTTTAACGCAGTTGCTGCCATCATAAGTAAATGCAATAGCTGTCAAAGTGAGCATATGTGGCATAAGGAATATGCATCATTCACCACTTTGTTTTGGTATTGTTGGACCCAGCAGAGACAAACAGTAGCTCCTCAGGGGAGCCAGAGGAAACGTTACTAAGCAGATGGCTCAGTAATGGGTGCTAATTACTGCCAGGAATCAGAGTGTTCTCTGAAAAACACCAACCTGGCAGTCTAAATTTTGCAAATGTTGTTAAACCTTGTGGGGGAAACTTCTGTCAAATTCATAGATTTTTTATTAAAGTGGTGTCAGAAATGTTAGTTTGAGACTAGTTAAAAAGCAGTTCTGCAGCTGTGTTGATGCTATTATATCTCATTCCATACTGGAGCATATACAATTAACTATATACAATTAATAATACAATCTGTGTGTGCATATAAACATAAACCCTAAACTGTGTAGAAATTTTTTGCTGTTTTCCCTTAAGCAATATTATTTTCTTAACTGAATGTCAATGAGAAATGATGCTTAAGTCACATTTATATCAGTGATTAAACTAAAGGAGAAATAACTAAAAAGCATTTTTATTGGGCACGCTATGCCATTTTTCTCCCACTACAATACATTTGGGAGAATGGAAGTGCCTGGTGCCTAGTTTCCATAAAATTTCTCAAACACACACACACACACACACACATACAATCACACACACATAGGGAGTTTCAACTCACTGGTTATTTATGAAGGCATATTTATTGATGGTCTCCAAGACAGACTTGAATGTGATCTTGGAGGTCAGAGTATAACCGTGCTGGACCATTGGCTCTCCGTCAGGTCCGTCCCAACAGTCCACTGCAGGACAAGAAAGAGGCAAACAGGCATGAATATGGAAAATATTTCTATCCTGGTCTCATCCTGATATTCAGCATCTTGTTACTCTTGTCAGTTTTCTGTTTCTTCTCACTGGTCCTCTTTGAATTTAAGAAACACAGTGTTTGTGTCAGAGCTCTTATTCTTGGCAGTTTTGTTTTCCACTAACAAATACTGGTCTTAATTAATTCTGGGACACAAAATAGTGTGAATATAAGTGTGTGTTCAAACAATAAAAGATGCAAGATTGTGCTACATTGTGTTATGGTTTTTTTTCAGTGTTGCTGCATCTATGGGCTTGTTTATTATATATTATGACTTAATATAAACACAGCAAAATGGGCTTTAGGTTTTAACTTGATAGCATTAACACAATATATGTTTACAAATTGCAGTAAAAAGCATTAAACATCCTTCATATCCATAAACATCCATATCTTCACATGGTTCTATTACATTTTTGCTCAAAATGGAGTAGAGCTATTTGGGGTGTTGCAATTACAAAGACTCACAAAACCCATTGCGTCCAAGCACAATAGGCTTTTTTTCAATAGCACAGGTGTTACTAACACAATTAAAAATGGTTGTGTTCCCAAGTGTCCCAGTAAGTTATGCAAGTATCACAATGAGCCAGCACAGACCCTGAAACTGAAACAGCAAAATGGAGTTCAACCATCCTTCATTTCATTATTTACAACTGTGTTTTTTTCCAGCGTGACATGTCAAACTGTCCTCCATGACAGAGGTCTATGCACAATCAGAATAGTCTTGTATGGTATTTAAATATAGACATATTCTTACCCTCCACACAGCGGCAGCCGGACTGCAGCACCCAGGCATACATGTCAGTCTTGGAGTGGGAGAGAAGCTGGTCTCCAGTGAGATATGTGTTGTGAGAGGAGGCGACGAAGTAGTTACACAGAGGCTGCTCCATGTCTTGATTCACCTCGTGGTGCAAAGGGTTGAAAATGTCACACGTTGGACTGCGCATGAAACTCGTAAAACCTGATGGGAAATACAAACATGTGAGAAAAATTAGTTAGAATAGAATCGCAACAAGTGGTCGGTCGGTCCACCACTTTGTTAAAAACTGAAATGTCTACTATTGAATGAATTGTTGTGACATTTGAAATGGACATTCATGTGCCCCAAGACATAAATCCTACTGATCTTACTGATGTTTTTTATTTTTTTTATGCCACTTTGAGGTTGAAATTTTTCATTTTTATTGAAATGTGCAGGCAGCTATTAGATGGATTGCCATGTCATTTGGTAAAGATATCTCAGGGGATGAATTTTGATACTCTCTTATCCACTTTTTCTCTAGCACACCCATCAGGTCAAAAATGTTCCTGTGCAATATCTCATCACATTTATTTGATGGACTGACATAAAAAAATGTGTACAAACATTCATAGTCCCACGGACCACACTGATGTTTCCTCTATCGCCACAGGAGGTGGATATTTGTACTTTGGAAAATGAATTGAAATGTCTCAACAGTTTTTGGATGGTCTATGACATGTATAGAAAAAATGCAATAACTTTGGAAATCTCTTAACTTTTCATGTCACCTGTAGTGCCATAAGGTCAAAATGTCAATTAGTCTAATACTTTGGTTTGTCCAAATACCTGCAAAACTAATAACATTCCCAATGCTAGCATGCTGACAGACCAAACTAAAATGGTGAACATGATGAACTTTTTAACCTGCTAAACATCAGCAAGTAAGTATTGTCATGATAAACGCCTAAGTATGATCATGTCAGCATTAGTTTGCTTTAGTTTAAAGCAATGCTGTGCTTAAGTACAGCACCTAACAGAGCCACTAGTGCAGCTTTAAACTCTTAGTATTGTTAAGTAACAAACAAATATTTAAGTTAAGAATTCAAAGGTGGTGAAACACAACAACAATGTGAGCTATTTTGAATGTTTAAAATAAAAGTGAACAGTAAAACACAAAATCTCTTATATTTCAAATGACCAGCCAAATCATAACATGCCCCTTATAAAATTTCGAAAATTACCAAATTTGGATTTAGCACACTCTTCATGAACAGTTCAACAGTTCAATCTTTTTATCAGCAGGTTGACATCCAGGAAAATACCAAAGAATGACAGGAATTGCAGGCAAGCCCACTAAAACCACAGTGGTGTGGTTTGAAATTGCATTCGAGGTAGGTATACTTCACACAGCCAACTTTTTTTTTAGATGGTGCTGAATGAAGAGGAATGAGAAAGGAGAAAGCATACTTTCATCCACAGAAAAGAAATAAAAAAAGAGAAAGGAATACCAAGGGAAGGAGAAATCAGCAAGTAAGCAGAGGATGGAAAAAGCAGCCAGTCAATGTGGAAGAAGAAGATTGGAGAGGAAATGAGGAAAAAAAGGAGACGTGATGCAAATACAGGAATGCTTTTTGCTGTGGAACATCAGTAATCAGACAGGACATGCAATCTCGTCATGGTACCATCATGGCTAAATCCAGACTGTAGCAGTGCACTATGCGTCATAAAATATACTGAACAGACGGTCGCATAGAGAACAAATGCCGTAGGTAAGAGCTCACCACACCATAAAAATTTGTTTATGTGAATCTGTGTGTGCATTACTGTCACATCTGAGCACCATGTATGTTTAAATACACACATTTCAGGCCTTCAGGGAGGGCATCATACTGGTCTGATCGGACAGACACATGTAGTATTCATGCCTCTGACAACAAGATTAGTCTCACCTCTCCTCCACTTCTCATCTCCTCATTTCTGTCACTCTCATTTTCTCTTTCTCTTTCCTCCCGTCCTCATTTTGACTTTGCAATTTCCTTACTCCAGCTACCCTCCTCAATCCTCACTCCTTTTTCTCCCTTAAGCAAACCCCTCAGTTACTCAAAATGACACTTAGAGATGAGCACTTCACGTAGACAGAATCCCAGAGCATTCAGGGTCATTCTTCAATCTTGTCAGCCACTTATTATCAGGATTGTGTGATTATTGTTTTTTTTCGGGGAAATTTCACTGAGAGCAATGCTTTATTTTTCAGTTAAGCCCTGATAACATTCACACAGTTACACATTCATATATGGAAGCTGTCCAGTCCACTGAGCAGCTCCACTGGGCTCAAGGGCCCCTTAGTGGTGGTAATGATGGAGGGACCATCACTGCTTCCCCACCCAGATTTATCCTGTCAATCGGAGGGATTTGATCATGTGATCCTCAGGCTACCACTGCCCCATTTGCAGTTAACTGTTTTTTTATCTGATGAATTTAAGTACCGAAAAGATTTTTATAAATCTAACAAAATGATGGAGTTTCAACCTGATGGTGTGCCATGACAGATGCAGGGAGAGGAAATTAATGGAAGATCTGAAAAAAATTGGTGAAATGGGAGAAACTTACCTTCGATCCCCATGACGCGTCTTTGTTTATTCTCATCACACAACTCAAACTTGCCAATGACTTCTGCAATGTACTCTGGAGTCACATTGACCATCTACACAGAAAAGAGATAAACAAACTCATCACCATCTAGCTTTATTTCAATCTGCAGCACATAAAGAAAAATGTAAATGTTTTTAAACCGGAATATATACCAAAAAGTACATTTGACAGAACTACTCAACAAATCCTCTTAAGTAAGACCGAAAAGGTGAAGGCTGAAGCTAAAGCTTAAACCCCTTTAAATTCACCAAGACACCAAGTACTTCATACACACTTCATATACATTCAAAATAAAGCAGAGCAGGATAGACGGAAATAAATCGATAAGTAACTGGATACTATTTCAATGAACACAACATCACCACCATATTCTTGTACTTATTCAATACATAATTTTTGAAAATGTTGTTAAATACAATGATTGTTTTACACATTTTAAATTCATCCTTAAGTTAAATACATAAATTCACCCCTTTAACAGAAATTCAACTGTTTTTCAAATTTGTTCTACCTCTGGTTCTCTTCAACATACAACTTCCTTTAAGATTATATCGACTGTCATTTCAAATGTTTTGTAGTTTCTTAGATAGTAACTTATTGTGAGCTTAGCAACAATTGTAACAATAGCAATTTTTCTAGTCTATAATATCATCATATTTCACTGTCTGTAATTTAAGAAACCAGAGGTTTGAGGGTTCTTGTACATTTGTTGATAATTCTTAGGGATGTCTTTTGTAAAATGACAATTTGACTAATGTGAGTTTTACATGCATTTCCACAAAACCCTACGCAATAGGTTACATATATGTAGGTTTAATTAAGCAGGTCCTTAGCTTTATACAAAAGTAGATTTGATTTTTAAGACCTTGCTTAGAAGCTTTGAGGTATAACATATAACAATGATCTAATCTCAGTGGAGAGACTAAATGAAAACAGAATAGTTTCCAATTTTAAAAATAAACTTTTTTTGCAATAAAATTAAGTGTCAGCAGTGTTAAACAAGCAGCATGTTCAGTGAACAGTTTTAACACAGCATTGCATGGTGGAGGCGGATAATACAATATGATGAAAAATGACACCATTGCAATGTGAGAGAGAAAAGAGAGTGTCAGAAACGCAAAGAAAAACTGTAAAGAACAAGACAAGGGCTCCAAAGAGACAAACCAATTTTGGGCGTGATAAATTGGCTTAGTGGAGCAGAGTCCTGTGGGCAGACAGGTGAGACAGAGGGAGTAACATCTTAGACTAAGGTGGAATATAATCAATCTTGACTCTTTTTTTGTGGCTCCAGCCCAAATGATGATGATTGGGGAGAAAGTAGTTTGCATACCTCGCCATAAAAATATGTCAGGTTCAACATCCCTAAGCTGAGCATTTAATTGTCTTTAACCCGAGATCAGTGTGACCTCTTACCTTCTGCTCGTTGTGCAAAAAGTTGGCCAGTTCCTCCGCTGTCAGGTGGTCCTTCCTGTCACTGTATGCCATCATTAGCAGGAAAAGATCCCGTCTCAAAGACATCATCCTGTAGAAGACGGAGAACTCCTCGTACGTCAGCGTGCCCTGTTGATTGTCTGTGTCTGCTTCCTGTGAGGAGTGAAACAATTATTTTGATGATCAGAGCTAACAACAAAAAAAGAAAAAAGGCTTAATATATCTTACCAGAAGTTCTTATTTTGCCCAAAGTGAACCAATGTGGCCACTTTCAAAATCTAACTCAGCAGTGCTTTGTGACGACTGAACTAAAATAACGTTTTGATGATTTATTTATGTGGAAAATGTGACATTTGTGCACATTTAAGCAAAACTAATACGCTGAGGCCAAACCCAACAATGATACTTGAGAATGATTACAATTTGATAATGCAATAAAACACAATGCATAAACATATTGGCAAGGACCCTATAAACATAAGGCAGATCAATAAACTTAAAAATAAACAAGAAATATCATAAATGTTGAACTGCAAACTTCACTTAAAATTAATTAATAAAAACTTAAAACATATTGTAGCTCCACTCCTCTGGACATAAGCCTCATATGATGTGTTTCCTGCAATGATTGTGTGTTACACATTGTATTTGCATTCTACAACGCTTCAATAGATTACACACTTACATAATTGCAGAAGGGAATGCGGTACGACTGCGAGTGATGTTGTGCATACATTTGTTTATTTTCCCCCACAATCTGAATGTAAATAGGCTGTTGCTAAATTGACAGTAAGGTAAAATTTTAATTTCACTGAGTTCTTTCTATCTGCAAACCCTATCTGCAATGTTGTTCTCAAATAATATGCATATAGTCTAAAATTAGAAAATGTGTAGACCTGTCAGCTGTAAAGGCAGCTGCAGACTGTCTCTTCTTTTTCTTCGATCTCATATCATGTCTTCCCCTCTCTCTATTTCACATTGATACAAACATCAGTACTAGTCTTTATGTCACAGACAGATTACCTCTCCAACCTTTTTTTTTTTCTTTCTCACTTCGTATCTCACTACACGTTGCCCGAGGACACACACAGCAGGGCTCACTGCTCATTTTATCCTACCACCTCGCTCTGTCTGCTCTCCGGGATCCAGCGTCTCCTATTACCTGGCTCTCACGGGGGCCCATTCAACTCACACCAAATCTAATAATACCAGCTAATGCCTCCATCACGCTCCCATAATGAGCTCGCTGTGGGCATTTGGGGACTGGATCACAGACAGAATCTACACACAACCAGCAGGATAAATCTCTGTGATGGACTTCACCAGAAATGCATGGGTAGAAAACAAACAGAATCAGTAGTATTTTAGGTATTTTAAGCTATTGCTGCACAAGCTGTTCAGGTGGCAACATTGCTATCTGCCCATGCTTCAATGGAAATAAATGAATCAGTTAAGTTTTCTATCTAATTTAAACCCTAAAAATGAAGTGAGTTATAGAGAAATTTGCAGTTTAGTTGATTTAGAACCCAGAAACACTCAAACAAACAAAATGCTGTATAATGATTTTAATTACACGTTTTAAAAACATTCTGACGTGAGAAGACTCTTTATGCGCTCAATATAATGTAACAAGATCCATTTGGAAACTTAAGAAAAGATTCGGTAAAAACTATTGACACTCTAATAGCATAATGAACTATGTAATTAAAGGTGAAGTGTGTAGAATTTAGCGGCACCTAGCAGAACAGAATTGAGAGAAATTCATAGGTATTCATGGTGGTTTTAATTAGTGCATAATAACTTAAAAATAAGAATGAGAATGAACCCTTTATATCTACATAGGCAGCCGGTCCTCTTCTATTGAGCCTGCCATGTTGCACCGCCATGTTGTTATGCTAGCCCAGCACAGATGTAAAAAAACGTGGCTCTATAGAGGGCCTTTTGCATTTTTGCAGGCACCATGGGTTCTACTACATGCTTGGAAGGGGGGGGGGGTATTCAGTGGTCTGCAACCTCACCACTAGATGCCACTAAATCCTAGCCCTAGTACTAGTCCTTTAAATTAGTTGTTCAAAGTCAATCCTGCCTGCTTAAACAGAAAATTGCATTTGTGTTCAATGGATAAACCAAGAAAATGTAATAGTTGGCAAAATTGTCACCAACACGCCACTGTATTACTGCACACTATAACTTACCTTAGAAAAAACAGTAGATACTATGTGTGGATCTCCAAGACCAATTTTTCAATGTGACTTCTGTTTTAAAAATTAAAGCAGCCTTCCTCTACCACTACTTTCATCCTTTTCCTCTAAACGTGTCTCCCTTGCATATGTACATTGCACATTTTTTGAATTACACAAACGCACATAAAAGTTAAAAATGCAACAGTAATGTGACATCAGAAACCTTAAATATTCATATATAGGCAATTGTAATATGCTCAAGTGGAAAAAAATCTCTTTTTTTTACCGAATGCAAAGGCTTGTTACATTTGTGAAGAAGCTAATTTAATGGAGCAATATATTGTTCTGATATAAAAGTTGTAATCAAATATTATCCAAAATTCAATAAAGATTGTATCAAAATGCCTCCATGTTCTGACCTGGAACATTTGCTTGACCTTCCTGCGAGGCAGATTAACGTTCAGCTTGTGGAGGAGTTGGTAGATCTCGTCGATGTTCAGGAAACCATCTCCATTCTTATCAGCCTCTTCAAATGTCTGCTTCATCCACGTCACACAGCCTTGTTAAGGAACATTTGGTCTGTATCTGAGAGATTAAAAGAGTTAAATCTGTCTGGATTGGTCCAGGTGTTGTTTATGACTAGAGCTTGTATGTAGAGCATTGACGGTACAGAAACACCCCTGACTCCTAGACTTTTATTTTAGGAAGATCCAGGACATATATTGCAGAATGTGTCTGACCAAGGTTAGAGGTCTCAATAGTATCTCTCTTGCCAGATCTAGTGGTATTATGTATTTTTATTGGCAAGAGGTTTGCGTGAAGTGAAAAACTTTGCAATTCACATTGTGTTTTTAAAATAAAATAAAAAAAAATTTTTGTTTCCCACTGAGCTGAGAAAAAACCTCATGATAGTGATACATGCATTTCTGTTTATAAAGGATATTGGTCATGTGTACGCTGCCGTTTGGCCAGTGAGTCCTCATCACTGATCCCGGCCATCAGGTAGCGGAGGCCAGTTATCCAGGTCCTGGCCTCTTCGGCATTTGTTGTCACCAAATCGAGGGACTCCATGTGATTTCCGTGGTACACTGTGAAACAGCAGGCTGGGTCGAAGCTGCCCTCTGCATGCCGATGGAAGATGTTTGATTGACTGCCCTCTGTCACTTTGTACAGTGAATCAATGGTGACTAACGGAGAGAGGAAGTGGGATGGAGATGAAAACAAAAAAAACATTACGGTATAAATCAGAGGAAACAGAAACAATATAATACACTGGAATTAAGTATAAGACACAGTGTTGTACTGAATGTCATGTTCCTTTATTACCATTAAAACATCATTATAGTCATCAGCGATCACCCACAAGATGTCTGAAGATGGCAATAGAGGCCGATCCTTGATTTGAACTGATCTGAGTAGGTAAGGAGTGCATTACCATATCTGCATACTACAGTTCCATGGTAGTTGTGGAAAGCACTCTGCTTTTGGCCTTAAACCGCTTAAGGTTTAGGAGCCTTCTGTCGGTCCTGTAGAGGACTTGGACACCTTCAGGGAAGTTGTTGACAGTAAGAAGGCCAAGTAAGCTGACCTGCCACCATCTTCTAACCACTCCACCACTGAGGTCTTGGTTTGGATCTTGGTCTGTACCTTCCCCCTCAACCTTACGATCATGGTTGGCCATACCAGGAACAGTAGCTCCAGATGGCATCACTCATTGTTCTCTGGGTAAACACAAGCATCTCCACCACAGCAAGGTGGCAATCGCCAGAGAAGCATCAAACACCGTCAACACTGTAGTTTATTTTGAGTCAATCCCACACATATCATCCTGCTGCAATAAAATTTATATTAACCCACTACTGAAAATAGACCCCCAATAACGCAGTATTTATCCCTGTTTGGGTAACGTAAGCTAAAAACAATAGTGCCCAACTGTATTAAGAAATGATTTAGCCTTTTTGTTATTTATTTATTTATTTTATAAAAGCATATACAGTATTTATGACCTGTTTTTAAGGATGTACATTTTAAGTAGGAAACCAATGAGGCAAGACATTGTTGGTTTTGGTCTTTTCATTAGATTTGTTGGCTATAAGAAAAATAATGAATAAATACTAGCCTTTAATGTTGTTGCCAAAAGCTTGCCTATCATCATTGTAATATAATGACAGAATAATGGAGCATTCAGCAGAATAATCATTTCAGTGTAAAATACGACAATGCATCACTTTTGACAAATAACCAAAATATGTAAGTTCCTTACTCTCTCTGATTGTCTTTATTGTGTAAAAATACACAGAGAAGGCATTTCTTGTAGGCCTCAGAGTGTATCACGGTATAATGAGATTGGAGTATGAACTTAGCTATTTTTGACTCTGCATTAGGAGACAAAATCAGCCTCCAGTAAACTGTCCTGTTGTGCACGTATGTGTACACCCTCAAATGGTTGCTTCTCCTCACTCATTTTTCTCCTCATGATTCTCAGGTGTGGTTCTTTAACTCCTGTTTAAATTCTAATTAATTAATTAATGACCCTCATCAATGCACTAATCTGTTTTCTTACAAAGGATGAAGATTTATGTTTGTAGATGCACCATTTGCTTATATTAACACATTAATGATGAATTTATTTATTTAATTCTCTTCTTACCCACCCAAAAATATATTTTTGTCATAATACAATCCAAAATTGTACAGTGAAAAAATCACAGTACATGCTCTCTTCCGTTTACATAATCTCACTGGAAGTAATATACAGTAGCAGCCTTAATGTGATCCTGCATAGTACACACACGCACAGATACACTCACATACAAATTCAAAGAAAAAGATTTGAGCAGCTGTTTTTTTTTTTTTTAATCATGTCAACGGAGAGGATCTAAGAGGCTTATTTAATGTTGACACACATGCTGCAATTTATACACATGTACAGTGGGTTGATTCTGTATCAACCAGTAAAGTAAAAGAATTGATGCTTCTATGGGTCCATGAAATGTATAATGATAATCCCTCTCATAGCCAGCAGTGTGGCATGCTCAGTTTTTCGAAATTCATCAGACATTATAGGAAAAATAGGTTTCACACCAGAAAAAGGAGACACAATCTGTGAGCTCATGAACTGTAAATGATATTTATAACGGTTTGGTTCATTTTCTCAGTCACCTATGTTTGGTGTTTTGATTAAAACCTGTATAATCACCACAGTTGGAGACGTTGCCATGTTCCCATATCTCAGCAATTTCCATAACTTGGTGAGTTACCATTTAGAAAGAAATACCTGAGCTATGAAAATAAGGCTTAAGTTTAATAAACCAGAACTGTCCTTTATGCAATTTTGATGAGCAGCAGCCACAACGGCCACAAGTGACAACTATGGGATCATGTTAAATTCCATGACCTATTGCAACAGTAGCAAAACATTATTTTGATAAGGTCAGTCCAATGACTTCATAATGTCAATTATACAGTAATATCCACCTTAAATTTGCCAACATTGGCATTATTGGTTGCTGGTCCTACCAGAGTAAAGGTAAGGCAAGTAAGGCTTTTGCCTTCGGAAGTGTTTTTCTTTCTTTCAAGAGCTTTAAGTGTTTAAGGAGGAAAGTAGTACAGACACACAGTGACAGTAAGATAATGTGTATTTGCACTAATATCTGTATGTGTGTGTGTGTGTGTGTGTGTGTGTGTGTGTGTGTGTGTGTGTGTGTGTGTGTGTGTGTGTGTGTGTGTGTGTGTAGATGCGCGTGCAAACTCACTCTTGGCCTTCTCACTCTTGCGTGAGGGCTTCCAGCGGATGCAAGAGCAATGCTCATCCAGGTAGAAGAGTCTCACCAGCCCTTTGGATCCAGCCTTCAGCTTCACCATCTGTGTCCCGGACTGCATCACACTCATGCATCGCTCCACTGCAAAAGACAAAACAAAACACACACAAACACAAACACTGGGGTCAGCAGAGAACTTTATTAAGACATAAAGGAAACAGGTGTCTGGCTTTATTTGTCTTTCGTGAGGAAAGAAGTGAGACGAAGTGTCACAGTGTCGCACAATTAGCTGAACAGCCAGCAGCTGATGTGGGTCAGAGTCCAAATTGAAACAGAGATGCTACTGTTTGACCACACAGAGCTGCTTTTCTGTTACCCATGGACCTCCTGCTGAAAGCAACTCAGAGAACGCAGAAAGAGAGAGATCGTGTCATGAAAGAGAGCTAATGAGTGTCTCTCTGTTCTAAGTTTCACAGAGGGCTTCTGGGCTGTACAGGAAGAACATCTCAGCATCACGCTGAGGCAGGTGGAAGCTACATCTGGGCTTCATTCAACACTGCCGGAAACATATCAAAACAGTTTTAAAATTGCAGTGAGGTTTTTAAAGGTTGATTCAACCAAATTACAATTTATATATGTTTAAATGGGTGGAGGCACAAATGAGAGACAAATATATATTTGTTTCTCAGATTACTGCCTCCACCGAGGAGGTGGATATAATTTGTTTGTGGTGCTTACAGCATTTGACAAACTACATTTCAAAAGTTGACATTTATTTCCAAAAACAGTGTTCCGCTCATCCTCATACTACACATTTCCACACTAAGTGCATTAACAGTATGTATGTCCATCATATACACGCAAGGGAAAACACCATACCTAGCAGTTATAATAGGCAAAGGTTCAATTAAAGATACTTGAAACGAACAGGAGACAGCTAGAGAGAGAAAATAATGGTGCAGCGTTTTAAAGAGAACAGAGGGAGTGAAATGATGATTGTGTTTGATGACTTGACTGCCTGGCACTGTCCAGCATTGCGAAAGGATGAAAGACAAAACTTCAAACTTTTTACTCTTTGTGACAGCTGGTGGCAGGGATACAGACAAGGATGACAGCAGAGAGACGGTGAGATTTCCATCCTCATTAGTGGAATGTGTTCATGCATGTGTGTGTTTGTGTTTATAAGTAAGTGTGTGTTGTTATGTCTCAGCATGCATTTGTTTTCATGCCCATGTTTACATATATCTCTAACATTTTACTTTCGCCTGCTCCAAGTCTCCTGTATAGAATTCATACAAACATTTAATAAATGGTTTATTAAACACTTTAAGTCTTTTTAATGTGCAGTGTTTGCCAGAAATTATAACTTCTGTGACACATTTTATATTATTACTATATTTTCATTGATTATCTGTTTTACACCAGCTTGACTAACCTTGACTAAAACATTATTCAACACATATCTGCTAATTATATCATAGTGTATATTGCCTATAAATGCTAAATAAGGGGACGTTAAGTAAAATGCCACTGAGAAAACGTCTAAAAAAGCAGCTGGATGTTGGGATGCTTATCAAAACATGAGATTGAGCCAAGTCCTCTAAACTGAAGGACAGGTACAGATACAGATGAAAAATGTCTGTACACTACTTGTGCATTCACAATTATTTTTATTCTGTGTAAAAACAATTAACAAAATTCAACCGCAGATCATCTCATTCTCTGGGGAAATATAAGAGTGTGATCACACCTGTACAGTATATGTACACAATATGTGATAAAATGTCATACCCTTATATCCTTATTAGATCATGTCGGGTGCAAACCTTGTACATCTAAAACCATTACTTTTCAGGAAATGGATCCAATGGAGTAACAAGATTTAGTCACAAGCTTGTTTTAATACTACTCATTGGTTAAATGTTTGTGAAACCCACAGACAGGCATAAAGGGAGATCAATAGCATTTATGTATGAAACAATAAAAATAAAAATGATGAAATATGGCGATACAAGGTTTCTGTCCAACAGCAATATTAATTAATAAACAAACTATGAGGACAATATTAGGCCACACCCCTGCTTACAGCAATGGGAGGTTTCGGATAGTTGTCAACAACTCCAATCCAATCCAGAGCTGCTAGAGAGGAAGGTGTGTATTATAAGAAATCACAATCCTCTTTGACAACACAAATTTGTGACATCACAAATTACACTTTAAGGTAGTAGGCACAGTTACAAAGACTGATATGAAGCAGCATACACACATGCAATGATTTGTATAATGACACCTGTGAACACCTTTGTTGACTACAATTATTTCATAAACACAAACCAGACCATTACCTGGTACAATAATGTCAAACACAATCCTGCCTCTAATTTTAATCCCAAACCCAAAATCTGTGTGTAATCAATAAAGAAAATAAACAGCAGAGACAACATTTACACATTAACCTACTATTTGTATTGTGTTATTTGTACTGTATTTAAACCACTCATTAATGGTATATCAAAACAAAAAAATATATGTTTTCCAAAATTCACAGTTAAGATATTAGGTATAATATGTATCCTACAACTAATGTACACATGTTTCTGGCTTATGAACACAGTAGTATTTTCTGCACAAAATCAAAACCCTGTTGGAAAACAAGCATGAAAAATCTGGCGAAGGAGTCTAATGACTCAAAGTCTTCAGGGCTTACAGCTACAAACTCTTAACCCTTAGAGAAATTGAAGAAGCTAAATGCTTTGACATTGTGTGACTTTTGTCAGCTATATTAGGACACACACAAGTGCACACACACGCACATGCATAAAAAATGCATATCTGGAGAAGACATGGGTGATTATCTTCAAAGACAACTACAGTCACATCTCTCAGGGCTCCAAAACACTTATTTAAGAGTACTTAACAGAGCACACACTGAGCAGAGTACTGGTTAACAGGCTCTCTTTCCTGAAGATAGGCTTAGCAACGACACAAATTCTGCTCTCGATATGATCCTCCAAGGACACATACTCATAATACACACAAGCGTCTCCCAAAGTGCAGGACAATTGGAACAACTTGTGAAAAGAAGAGAAACAAACTGCCATGTAATTAACACAGTAAACTTCTTTTTTTTAATTTCCTACATTAAATAAAGACAACAGAACTGTCTTGCAGCTTTCTTGCATTCAGTGTTAGGCCTCTTATGAAACGTGAGGGATTATAGATAGATGACGCAAAGGTTCCCTTTTTTATTGCATACCACAACTCTATGCTTAAATTTCTGCACAGTATAAGGCATTAATGATGTGAACATCTGAAATTATGATAATATGATTTATTTTTCTGAACCACACTTGGTCATATTGGTGTAATGGCTAAAAGCATCATGAATTTATCTTTTTAGTCACTTTGGGGCAAACACAACATTGACATATTGCAACCCTGTCTCCTAGAAATGGTCATATACATCTAAACTATCCACATTATGACTCCAGCACCAGAGACTGGGTTGTGGTTAGGTTTATGCAATAAAAACACTTTGGTTAAGAATAGTCAAAGATTGTTGTTTGGCTCAAATGTTCAGCTCAGGCAAAATCTTTAGTCAAACATTGGGAGGTCCAAGTGATATGAGGCAGTAGGCTTATCTCAGACTTTCAAGTACTTTAAAATAAAAACTTCCTGACAGTACTGATGGAGCACAGGATTCATCCATAAGTGCTGCTTTATTTTAAACAATTCCACCATATAAACCTGGAATCTGTGTGTAACAGCTGACCTGTGTAGATGTGCAGCAGAATATGAATTACCATCATATCCTGACTGAGCCGGTGTTAATGACGCAGTTTGGAGATACACTTATCGTTTGAGTTGCTGTGTGATGCTGCAGATATTTAACCCTCCTTTTATCTTCCTGCCGACCATGCAACTTTTGTCCGACCCAGTCTGGTTTGACTGTTTATAAAGCATATTAATTATCACCTAATTCTGTGTTAGACCTTTTTAGCCAACTTCATTCCAACTTAATACCACAGGTTCTATACATACTTTTGGAAATTATGGTCAATAGGCCACATTTAAATGAAATGTTACCTAATTTTTGAGTTAATGCCCTTAAAAGTGACCACATCTTATATAAAAAAAAATTATTATTCTGAAACAAGAAAATAGGCAGCTGCATTTTTTTTTATCTCAAGTAACCTTCTGAAAGCCAAAGCTTCATTACAGACGGGTTTCAATGGAGGCCACTCTCAATTGTGAGTATATTGTAGTGTATTCTTGTCAAAATACAACTTAAAAGTGTCAACTTGATCCCTATCGTTGCCTTCTCTTCCATTTACCCCCATTTTTCTCAAGTCTATCTCTATCAGCTCTCCTCATGTATTCTTTAACCAGAGTCAAACCAGAAGTGTCAATAATAAATGTAATTTATGTATATAACTCATTTTAAAAGAGTTACAAAGTGCTTTACAAAGGAAAAAACAAAAGTTAAAACAATTCAGTATAGAGAATTAAAACTGTAAAAAACAAAAACAAAACAATAAATAAAGTACATAAAACATTGCAGAACTGGAAACACAAAACTAGAAAGTATGTTTTGAGAAGTGATTTAAAAGATGTAACCAAGGCTCTTCTGCAAAATGGGGAAGGACTCTGGAGGACCATATACAATTATTTGGGATTTATTTTCATTTAACTGAAGAAAGGGACATCCGAAACTTGATTTCCAATAGACAAGTTATCAGGCTTGTGTTGGTTTCCACAAAGGTTTTAATGGAACATACAGTAGATCTGCATGTCATCTGCATAACAATGCTAATGACACTGGAGTTTACAGATAATGTGACCTAGTGGAAGCATGTGTATGGAAAACAATAGGGGGCCAAGGATGGAGCCTTCGGGAACACCACAAGTCAGAGGGGCTACTGACTACAACTACTGAAAAACAAGTGTTATTTAAATCAGTTGTATCCCTGGTGCCAACCCTTTTTTCAAGGCATATATAAACCTGAAGATTGAGAGGCAAGAGGACCATTGGGGAGATGCATTAGGGTTAATATCTGCTCAGGACAGTGGAGTTGCCTTTTGACCAACGATGAGAACTAATGTAAGTGGTTCTCAAATGACCAGTGATGGTTGCATCATTTTGGTGAATACAAAGTATGTGCATGTGCGATTGTTCATTCACTGCTTTGTATTTGTGTTTATGTGCGTGTGTGTGAATGTGTAAAAACTCATCATCTCTGTCGGCAAAGAGCAGAGACGGCAGATCAAAGCTTTGTCTTGCCACCGAGGCCCAGGCAATTCAAACATATTTTAATAGGGTAGGTGATGGAGACGCCTCTGTGATAACCTGACGAACAAAGCCTGTCCTCACTTAGATGCATACAATAAAGGTTAGGCCGGGACAGCAAACACATAACACCTGGCATCACATTATCACCAACAACAGTTTTCATTCATCACTTTTAACTGTCACTTTGAATCTAAACTGGCCTGTGAATCTCCTCTGCCATATCTGTAGCTTCATTTCAATGAGTTTTTAATCAGCTAGGGCTAATATTTCAATTCTTGCTCTGAGATCTCAGTTAAGATTTGGTATGAAGATGATGACTGGAAAGAACCACAGTCGAAAGGTTTATTATAATTTATTCAGAACTACATAAATTCATATTCAGCAGCATCTGGCCAATCCTTCATGCACTATTCATGTGACACAAGGCTCGACCATCCCGACTATCCCAGTCATTTCTGCTGCTGATGAAACATAACAAGCAAAGCAATTAAACTAAAATAAAAAGGTCTGAATGAGTGGGGGCATGGCATTGTAATTTTTCACTTACTGCTCTAAGCTTTCATGACCTGAGCGTTTGTTTTGTGTGGTGAACTTTAATCAAGATGTGATTCAGTTTTGGTTGATTGACTGTCCATAGGACAAAATGAATGACATTTACATGTAATTGTCACTATGATGATTGATAAAGCACACAGAAATCAATTTACAAAAAATCTTCTCTTGCATGTAATGAGCAACACCTCATTAAAACAAGCTTTCTGTAGGATCAAAGTAATGGTAACAGAGAGTGAGTGATTCAATCATCCTGGGGATACTCTGATACATAAACATGAGCCCTGCTATAAATAGCAGCAGTAAGCAATATGTTCAATATACAACAAGTTTGTCCACATTCACACCCTTTTTACCAGTGGAAAACAACCTGCACAGTATAAAAGTAAGAAAAAGAAAAAAAATTCAAATAAATAAATAATAATAATAATAATAATGTTTGAACCCTTTCACGCATAGTGGTCACTGCAGTGGACAGATATTCAAAAGCTGTTTTCTTATGTATGAAAGGATTTTGATGGCGTAGTTACACTTCAGCCACCACAGTGGACACTAGTACGTCATCCCATACACTACCACTAAACCCGCAGTAATGTTTTTGGTTATAGATCAGTTGATTTATGTTATTATAATGTAATAGTATATCATTTGGTGAAAGAAAAAAATAAGTTCAAATATGTTTTTTTTCATGCTTAAAGAGAAATGAAAAAAATGAGGAGAAAAATCCTGACGGAGGTTATCATAATTCATGCATGAAAGGGTTAAAATAAATTATCTTGAGCAAGATATAAGTCAATCATATCAAGTGTAAAAAGGATATAATGCAGATACAGAGTTTATGAGTTTTCTTACTGTAAGGCACATTGATTTATAGTGTCTAGACAAACATGCACTCACACCGGATTAACTTACCTATCTGTGTAAGCCTACATTTCTGTGGTACAGCCACAGTGCCACCAATATGGTAGACGTTCCGTGCCAGCAGCATCTCTACAGTTAACACAGCTGATTTTTCTGCAGGACCATAAATAAAGGTGGATTGTACTTTAGGAGCGGATAAAGCAGTGGGACCAAACAGTGAAGAGCAAATTTACTCCATTTGCTCTGTGGAAAATAACGAGCCAGTTAGATTCCACCTCAGCTCAGTCCCAGTATGTAACACACTCCACCTGTAGCTACAAGCTCGGAAAATACAGCTTTTTTTCTCACATCAAATTTGACAGACACTCCAGACTTGCTTCAGACCATAAGTTTCAAACTCCAAACAACAAGCAAAAACTCCAAAACTCCTGCTGTTCATCCTCCTCTGTACTGTGTTCTCATCTCCTTCATCTGACGGTCTTCTCCCTCAAAACACACACATACATTTCCACTTATCTCAGAGTCATCCGTTCTCCACTCCCACCTCCTGCTCTTTCCATCCAGCTCTCTCTGATATTCGCAGGTCTCTCAGAACGTGTGTAGCTGTGTCAGTGTGGTTGCCAACATGCCACATTCGGACGGATTTAGTTTTAGCATCCAACAGCTCAAGTATTGTTGTGTAGTTTATGCCGTGATTATGAAGAGCAGGGGAGGAGAGTGCAACAGATGTGTGTGTGGCTATGCTTATCAGCAGGTCAACCAGTGGGATACGGGGATAAGAACGATGACATAATGTTCATGATAATGCACTAGCGAAGGTAAGACTTACAGTAATAGGTTGACATGTGGGGTGTGTCTGCTACAGGAAGAGCCACTGAAATACTCAGACAGCACATCTGTCCAACTCTAAATACCCTTCTATTTCACAAAAGCTTTTCCCTCCTCAGGGTGAAGTCCTCTCCGCCCACGCTCTACTCTGTTATGTCATTTCCACCCACATGATCAGCAATCAGGAAAGTCTTTTATAAACTTTCAGAGTAACACAATACCATAAAAAAGAGAGTACAGGCTTGACTATGTTATTTCTTTTTGCGTCTTAACTGATGTGTGCACCATAATGATCTGTGCAGCGTAAGCAGATTTAGCAAATGGATGGATGGATGGATGGATGATCTGGTGGGCTCTTTCATTCTTCATTTTGTGCATATGTAACATCAATCAGGTCAGCCTTCCTGTCCCATGTGATGGAGGATCGAGGATTGGATGCTAACCACTCAAACAATACTGATGAAATAGCATTGTATGTGGGGACTGGGACAAATTACTACTGATCAATATCCAGGCAGATATGTGGTAATAGTGCCTTTTTTTTTTTAATGGAGACTGCAATTAATGGGAACCTGAGTCTGCTGACTTTCACATCTCATACCTATTCATTTTTAAATTGTGATTAAATGAAGTGAAATGTAGAGAGGGTCAATGTAAAAACACATGGTATGTTTAGGGAATTGTTAAGTAATGTCAAATGATTTTGACTAAAGACTAGTGTGGCCCCTCTGAATAGAATGAACAGTAAATCCGTTTTGAGGCTATTTTTAATGGTGACTCAGAAATAAGCATTATTACTATCTGGCCACTGTCTGCATGGTAAGTCTGCAAGGTTTTATATTTAACAAATTAATATTTTTTATAGTTGGTTTCATTTAAATTCTATTATAATTTGGTAATATGTTGAAATCAAATTGCTTGCTTTTTACAAGCATAATACTGCACATGCACAAAAAATATGAAATGTCTCTTTTTCAGATTAAATAAACACACAGGATGATTTTTAATATCACTGCAGAGGTGTAAATCAAGGATGATGAACCCCAAATGATACTTCATTTAATCCCATCATATCTTCTTCTTACCACTAAATTTGGGGTTACATCATCCAGTCTCAACCCTAATTCGCTGTTCCTCTCAGGACATTCAACATCTTATGAAATCAAATTAGTGACATGCACAGCTCTGTGACCAATGATGACTTCTGGATAAATGTGTGGGGAAATCCAGCTGCATCGTGGTGGGACGAAATGCTGGCAGCATAGATGTGACAGACTGAACCTTGGCAAAATCAAAACTCTGTCACCTGCTCCAAAAGTGTGATGGCCAATAAAGTGACCACTGGGTGGCCATATTTACTCAAGCATAACAAACAGACCAACAATATAATGAACAAGCAGTGAAGTGACATTTCATTGCCTCATTTTGTCTGCTGACTTGTTCCTGTTCAGGGTCACAGAGGCCTGGAGCTTTCTGCAACATGCACTGGGTGGGGGGCAGGGAAACAGCCTGAACCTATTGTTAGTCGGAGCTGACAGAGATAGACAGACACTCAAATGCATACCTACTGGGTTGCTTCAGGCTCTAATCCACCTGATGTGTGTCACTGGAAGTAAACTCACATGAATCCAGCAATCACATGCAGGCTCCTCTACAAAGGAGCAGAACCAGACTCTCAGCCACAGTTCAATTAATCGCAATCTATTCAAATATTGCCTCTAACATTTTTAGCAACTGTTAATGCAGTAAATGAATCTTCTATTGTGTTCCTCTTGTGTTACTTTGCATCAATGTGTACAATTATATTAGCAATAATCCAAGTTTAAATAAAGGAAATAAAACATCATCTTTAACACTCAAAAACTGAGATAGTCAGATTTTGGGTGGCACCCATGAGTAAGTATTGATACCTTAGGGGACAAATTCAAAATTCTAAACACTTTTTAAAACAAACTAATTACACAAAACCTGTACAGAAGAAGTCAAAAAATATTTTGGCAAACCTTATTGTTAATGACATAAAGAGTGAGGAAGCACAGGGAAATGATGAGCAAAAAGAGGAAAAACACATGCGCTCTTATCGCATAGTCACTCACTTCGCCTAATTAAGAGTGCTCAAGGCAGCACTTAAGTCCCCAGCTCTCCCTAGGGTGCAGAGTGAGAGCGGTGCCGGAATAAAAATAAACACATGACAACTGCAGCATGATAATGCATTCACCAGAGATGCTACAGGGGGCTCCCCAAGTAGAGGAATTCAGCCCTTACATCAAAGCAGGGAACTGAAGCCTGCATGTGTGTGTGTAGGTTTTGTGTGCACATATAGTATATAGTGATGTCAGCTTTCCCTACAATATTCAGGCTTCTTCTTTCTTCCTCCAAAAGCCTGCATGGCAGGGTGACTTTAAGTGGATTGAGATACAGTATCTTTGGCAGCTGTGCCAGACTGCACTGTAAACTGTCTCATCTCAAATGCTTCACAAGAAATGTTAAAAAGAAACCACAACTGCCTGCCGTTTCATTCCGGCACACAGGAGAGGCCTTCCAGGGTGTTTGCTACGTAACTAAATGGACCAAACTTCTGAGTAGCTTATTAATTCCTGAGTGGATGGAGGGAAGTGAAATAAAAGCCAGTAGTTATGGATAATTTGATTCCTATCTCTCTCTTACACAGGTATATAGAACACATATCTCTATATGAACTTGCCAACTGCACAGATACAGCTTTATGCTCATGACAACCTAAATAATCTCATTCTGTTTACGAAGCTGAGGTTTTACACTCACATCTTATATGCTTAATGCTTCGAAAAAAGTGACATACCAGCAGCTCAAGTCAACATGCGGGAAAATACAGTAACTCGTCATCACTGAAATTCTATGTAAATACAAATGGTTCTCCAGGAAGACTTGGGAGAGACATAACAATAATTAACATGGCACTGTTATTTTTTTCTGATACTGCCTGAGTCTTAGTGTCGATATCAAAATGATACTTGTTTTGATACCTTAGTTTGAGAAATGTGACTACATAGTCTAAAGTTGTTAAGATATTTGATTTAAATCAGGATATCTGTAGATAAATTTGATACCAGGAGGGGAGAGGAGAGGAGAGGAGAGGAGAGGAGAGGAGAGGAGAGGAGAGGAGAGGAGAGGAGAGGAGAGGAGAGGAGAGGAGAGGAGAGGAGAGGAGAAGAGAAAATGTGTTCCCTCCCATGGTGTCTGTTAGCTGTTTCTCTGCCCTGGAGCTACAGAAAGGAAGAGGTAGAGACAACAGGGGAGAGAGACAGAGAGAGAGAGAGAGTGAAAAGAAAGGGAACGTGCTGAGATTCATCATCAGCAGTACAGGAAAGACACATGAGGAAAAACACATTTTACATGGAAAAGCCATTTCCTCCATGTGGAGGAGATTAGCAGCCATGCATGCTCCTCCAAACCTTTTCTCCCTCCATCATTTTCTCTCCTTTTCTCTCTCAGCGAGAGCTCATGGTGCCATGCAAATCTTCTTCACAGAAGTGTTGCCAAAATGAATAAAGAGGTAGCCCTTTTCTTCATTGAGGCTAGCAGGGGCCCTCCTTCTCACACCCTAACACGAACATCGTGAAAGAAACACACAAACATGGGCGCTGCAGGAGAAAAGACTGACAGTTTGACACATCCTGCTTTCTAAGTGCCAGGGATGCACCATATTTTTGACAGCGTATGGGAGATAGCAAAAGGGTCGCTCTAGCCCAGGGACTGCTGGGGCTTCAATTTTGCCATCAAAGCTGGACCCAAAGCTCTGTCATAATATGTAGTGCTCAACATATAAATCCACCTTGGTTATTGAGCTATGGCATGTGGTAAAGCTATGTGGTGTGTCAGTCTGTCAGGCATCTTCTTACCAAACATTGCAGTGACAGAACATCTCCAGAATGGTTTGTTCAGGATCAATCTATAATTTTGTCGTCTTGTTTTTTTCCATGCTGTTTTTCTGTCATGTCTGTCTGTCCTGGAAGAGGGATCCCCTCTGGTGCTGTGAGGTTTCTTCCATTTTTTTTTTGTTGGGTGGAGTGGGGGTTCCTTTTCAAAATCGAGGATCTTGGTATAGAAGAGGTATTGCTGTACAGACTGTTAAATTTGCGATACAAATTATTGCATAAAAAATATTTAACACGGTTTCTCTGAAAAGTGCATAGGATGCAATACTGCAAATGAGGTGGCACATCTATGTGCTGGATGGCCTGAGGGCAGAATAAGTCGACAAATTAAGAGGCTTTTCTGCCCCCTGGTGACAAGTACAAAGGGGCATTTTCAGCACCAGGGACAGTTTCCCGCTGTTCCACTACTACTCCTCATTAAGAGCTCTGACAAACTGACAACATCAGCCATCAATTTATTCACATGAAAATATATCTACTGAGTGATATTATGTAATTAATTATGACGTTTTTTTAGCCTTGTATCGATACAATTACTGAACCATTGATGCAAATCAAAATAGTCTTAAATTAAGATTCCTTTTTCAAATGTTTATAGCGGCGTGGGTGATTAAATGTCTCCACAACAAGTGCAATGGAGAATTTACGCATGGACATCAGCCTGTTTGCATTGCATGCTAGCTGCCACCCAAAAGAATGCTTGCAGCACAGAGTAATCCTCTCCATGTGAGACTAAAGGATGAAATAACCAAAAGACAATAAGCTTAAAATTGAACACTTACCCCTTTCCAAACTGAGATTTCTGCAAACTTCAAGTTCTGCCATTTAGGATTGGAGTTGCTGGTCTCACAAGATCCCTCCATGCGCTTTGGACATGATTTATATTCCCTTTTTGTTTGACATACTATTAAAACATACCCGAGTTGTCAATATCTCCATCATGATTGGACGCTCAGAAGAAGCGCGCTATGATGGTAAAGTGTCACTTTATCCCAAAAACAAGCCCCAGACAAACTGTTCCTCCGCGTCTGCCTCTCTGTGTGATCTACGGAGTGGATTTACAAATCACCAAACCCTCTCACATCCACAGCCTCTGCGCGCACAGCCTCTCCTCTCACCAGGCGCACAGAGGCAAAAACGATAAGCCGATTTTTCGCACGCTCGATGGACCGACAGAGAGGGGTTGCTCATAAGCAAGCGCTTAATACTGGCGCGGAGTGAGCGAGAGTGAATGCTGTGCACAGCAGTGGCTTAAGCACCAGAGTTGGCCATTTGGACATTTCATCAGCTTTTCCAGACAGTTTGGCTCTGATGTTTGGTGACAGCGCAGCTCCGTTTGAATTCCCCACCAAAAGGAACTCGTGCCACATCCGTTTGTTTGTTTTTTGGCAGCTATTCCTCGATGTGTATTCTCAGGAAGAAAAAGCCAATGCTATGACACGCGTTACGCTCTCAGACTCTCTCTATGCAAGTGTAAGTGCTTCCTCAGATACCCAGCAGGAGACACGATATCAGGGACACACTGTGATACACATGTTGAGGGTCAGAGTCTCACCAGACAGAAAGAGAGAGCAAGTTCTATATGTTGTTGTAGATTTTATGGGGGGGAAAAACAAGCCCCCTTGATGTAAATGATTCATTTTTACAGTGAAGACTTTGTTTAAAGTTAAGGTAAATTTAGGGTTATGTTAGATTAGGGAAAGTAATGGTTATGGTTAAGGTTAGGATAAATCTCAATGAAATGTGTGTGTGTGTGTGTGTGTGTGTGTGTGTGTGTGTGTGTGTGTGTGTGTGTGTGTGTGTGTGTGTGTGTGTGTGTGTGTGTGTGTGTGTGTGTGTGTCAAGGCTGGAGTGTATCATTCCATTGAGTCATTTTCCAAATGAAAGTAAAATAGGCACTAACAGATTAGTCTTGTTCATTGGTCCAAATTAAAGCCATGTAATTTAAGATTGGAAGAGAAACCAAGCACACGCACACTACACATACAGGCCAGCAAACACAGCTTTGTCCAAACACCAAAGAGCCAGAGGCAGAGGTTACCAAATCGATTAGTGCTGTCTGGAGGAACAAAAAGTAATATCTGTCACCCACAGCTGATTGTGTGTGTGTGTGTGTGTGTGTGTGTGTGTGTGTGTGTGTGTGTGTGTGTGTGTGTGTGTGTGTGTGTGTGTGTGTGTGTGTGTGTGTGTGTGTGTGTGTGTGTGTGTGTGTGTGTGTGTGTGTGTGTGTGTGTGTGTGTGCCAGCTATAAGCAAGTACCTGGGGCTTTCTAGTGATTGCTCACTTTAAGTGTAAACTTCTCTTCATCCACACCTGCCTGATCACAGACAGTTTCCAACCCCCACTTCGAACCCACTTCCCACACTGATTTATGTACCATGGCCAAACAAAAACCATCACCCCACTCTGTCATTCACAAAAGACTGGAAGCAACTGGGAGGAAGGGGAAGAGGCAAATTGAAGCAAAGCCATGTGGAAAATAAATAGGAAAAGAAAAGAGAAAGAGAGAGGTTTACAAGGTTGTTTTGACTGACAAGAAAGGGCAAACTGTCCCAGGAATTAATTAATGAACACAGACAGAGATAAAAAAGGGTAACCCTCCTTTATTCACAGACATTATGCTCTGTTTGTTTTCTATTTTCCCTTTGAGAAATAGCGCATCAGGATTTGTTTTATGGTCATTTTATGTTCAGTATGCTATTCATTTTCACTTTCATTTCATTAATTAGCCACAGATCCTAGAAGAAAAGTCATTTTGGGCTTGAAGAAATGGATTTAAAAGGGGGAAATGGGTGAAATTCCCATTAATATGATAATATCCCTATGACAAAAATCTGTATTATTCTATGCATGAATCAAGTCAATCCATCATTCACAGAGTCAAGTCTCATTTCCACTACGGTTCACTGACTAGCAGAAAGTGCTCACTTGCATGTAACACAGTCTGCAGGGTGGGATGTGGATGCTGGCTGTAGTCAGTTAGGGTGAGGCTTGAAGTAGTCTGTCTGCTTAGGTGTGAGAGCCACAGAAGCAGATCGACGTATCAGAGATTTGTCATGGATTTGTCTGGCAGAACTGTCAGTTTGCAGCTGCCTCATGAATCAAGATCAAACTGATGTCATCACATGTGTGGATTCCTTTCAGCTTTATGCAATGTAAAAAAAGGGGAAAATGAGC
The DNA here is from genome assembly GCF_963691925.1 of Scomber scombrus. Taxonomy (NCBI): domain Eukaryota; kingdom Metazoa; phylum Chordata; class Actinopteri; order Scombriformes; family Scombridae; genus Scomber; species Scomber scombrus. Next base: position 16,725,908 of record NC_084974.1, read on the forward strand.
TGTGATTTGTTAAATTATATCTGTTAAAACATACTGGTATAGATGGGTATGTCACATTTAGTTTCACCATATGTGTACTGAATGTGTGTGATGTTTGAAGAGCAAAAAAATTCAGGTGTTGCATCTTATAAGTGCACATATTGTGTTTCTTTACTCTTAACAAACACATTATGTAGCTTGAATGCAGAGCACAGACAACATCTTCAAGACTGAAGCTTGATGCAGCCTGTAAGCTTGACTTCTTCAAGGCACAAAAGTGAAGACGAGTCTCCCTCTACTGTCCATTCTCATGACATACAGTTCATAAGTATCAGAGGGAAAGTACACAATGTACATTATATTATATTGTCATGTCTTATATTTACCATGAAGTATGCTGTTGTCTGTCAGGAAGTGGCGGCGGTACTGTGGCTCTCCTTTCCTGCTCACCACCCAGGAGCTCATGGTGAGAGGATGACGACAATAACCTAGAGGATCTCTGAAAGAGTTAAAAAAGAAAGCATAAAATCAGACTGTGTTTTTAAAGGATCTTGAAACAGTTCCATGAATTTTAGGGGTTAATAAGTAAGTAATAAGTTAATAAAAGATAATATATGCAAAAGAAACAATCTCTAAGAGATCATCATACCATCATATCACATCAAACCAGAAGTGTCTTGAGATTTGAGCTAACTACTAACTAACTGCTAACTATGTCAACGCAAACAGTACAAGAGAAATGGTTATGTTAATATTGCTTCTTATTCAGAAAGGAAGAAAAAATAATTGCTATATAAATCCTAATTTTCAGTGCTTGACATTTTGCTGTGTTTATTTTAGTTACATTTTAGAATAAAGTGGATTCTTTGGTAGGATTTTATTAAAACACACATTTTGCAAACGTGACTGATGAAAAACATTTCAAAATCTGGTGCTGAATATGAAAAAATGTGTAATGTTATCCTGTCTTGGTTTCATTTTTGTATTCTCCTCACTGTTTTTTACTGCTTCATTCTTTGTCATACTTTTAAATTATTCTTGTCATCTAATTACTAATTCAACATATTTTACTGTTTACTCTGTATGGTGAAGCACTGTGTAACTCAGTTCAGAAAAGTGCTATATAAATAAAGTTATTATTATATATCTAAGGAATGTTTAACATCTGTAGAATTGCAATGACTGACAAGTTTAATTTAAAAATATAACTGCAAGTGGCAATTATTGGGTTCAAAGCTTTTTGCAATAAAGAGAAGGAAGCAGTTCAAATGCTGAAAATTAAAGCCACAAGCAAAAACAATCAGGTTTCAGACATCACAAAAGTGAGAAAAATCAATTCAGCAAGTTTAATTCTGTTTAACGTAGGAATGAGATCAACTATCATCACACAGCCTGCATCATTTCGATAACTGCACGCTCAACATTCCACCATTTGTCCCACTTTCATCAGATTTGAATGAAACTGGTGTGTATGTTCAGGGGATAGTGCAGGATGTTCCAGTGAGTTTAATCAGGATTGTTTGAAGGCATCTTGAGTTATGAGCAAATATGTAATAGGCCACGCCCATGCACCAATCAGCATGGCAGTCAAGATTTTGGCTAATACTTGCCCCCAGAGCATGCACACCAATTTTTGTGAAATTCTGACCACCAGGTTTTAAGATGCACTTTTCTGGCATTTGTAATGACCTATATGGGTCAAAATTACCAACCTATAACCATATTACCATACAGGACTGAAGTTATGTACTAAGATTTATGATGATTGGACAATTGGTTAATGAGTAATATCCAATAGTCTCTAAGCCCCACCCATTGAAGACATGTTTTGGTTGATGACGGCCATGTTTTCCGACTGATCTTGCTCATTTAAAGCTGCAGTTGGTAAGTCTTATAAAAGTAACTTTTTGTCATATTTGCTAAGACTGTCATTATGTAAAGACAGCATTACATGAAACTAGTCATCTGTAAAAAAACAAAAAACAAAAAAACAGGCTCATTTAGCCCCACCTATTGCTCCTACTGCAAATTGGCAAATTGACAGAATCAATCGCAACCAGACAAAAAGAACCAATCAGAGCCAGGATGGTGTCTGATGGAGTGTCTGACAGCTGTCAATCACTGCTCACGCACACAGCCCCCTCCCCCTTCCTCCTCAGCTCGGGAGAGCGGCTTCAGGAGCGTAGAGAAAGTAATGGCGCAGCAACAACCATCAGCGAGGACAAAACTACCTATACCTCCGTTACCAACAACAGCATACACGGCACATTCATGGTCGCGTGCAGTCGCGCGCACATCAGCCTCTTCTGGGGGATGGACTTTGGAGGCAGGGCAGAAGTGCTGCGGAGAGGGAGGGGGAGTGATCTGAAAGTTGTACTTTTTCAAATTTGATGCTAAGTCCTCTCTCTCTCATCAAAGTTACCAACTGCAGCTTTAAAGTAGAATTATGTATTTCAGCTGCCAGCTGTATAGTACATTTGGTGTTATTTGAGTCAAAACCCAATAAGCAGATGTCACATTACTGTATAATATTTATGCAAATTAGCAAACAATCTAGCTGCCACCCGTCCCACCTCGCTGTTCAGTATGTGATTAGTATTTCCTCAAAGGTTTCACATGTACACTCAAAATGAATGACAGTAACAGCCTGTGGCTATTCAGGCCATCTATGAGCCAGTATCTTCACTGTCTCTATATGATCTCTACCATGAAAATATTATCTGATCTTCCAAACTGTTATCCCACCAGATCCCATCCTTGTAGCCATTTCTCTTTGTCGACTAGTTTGTAGCTCTTTGAATCTCTCTCACCAGGTGTTCTCATTTATCTTCTTTCGGTTTCTCCTCACCATATTCCCGGATTCCCAATTTTCCACCACTTCCTCCTGATCGCTTTTCATCCCTGTCTCTCATACTGCCGGTTTCACTTCTTAGTGTTTCCCCACCTGTTGCTTGTCTGTCTTCCTGTGATTTATTATTTTCCACAAAACGCACTACAAACACACACACACAGGAGATGAATTGATCTGGAAAGGCTTGGAGCCTCTGGGACAGTTATTGGTGTCTGGTGCCAGCTGACCTAAGGAGAGGTGACTGTCTGGTTGAACACCAAGAGCTTATGGGTCAAGAATCTTTGGGGTGAAAGTACTTTCTTCTGACCCTTGAGACCACCTTAAATAGAAACCTGTGATCTGTGTGGTGTTTATGACAGACCAGATGAACAGAAGTGAACTCACTTTGTCTGTTTGACAACCATTTAATGATATAAGAAGCCTGAAAAATAAGAATACAGGACTTATAGTACAGATCTGTAAAAAATAGTGGTTCCTTTGAATAATGTACAAATAATCTTTTTTTTAATTATTTGTAATTGTTTATCATTTATCAGTTAATTATTAGTAATACTGTAATACTCTGATGACCCACAGTTAGCTCTGGTGCGGACAATTTAACTTCCAACAAAATAAAAAAGATCAAATATAATTGCAAAACATGAACAGTTGATCAAACATGAAAGTTACATTCTTACAATAAGACAACCTGCCTTGTTCCAAAATATTCAGTGAAAAAAAAAGAAAGAAGCAAGAAAGAGCAACAAAGTATAGTTTTAAAAAAAGGGACATAATAACCTTCCAGGCATTTAGGTAGTGATATGATGTTGGATATGTATTGCTAAACATGGTCAAAGTTCCAACTTGAAGTTAATGTATGTAAATGCTACCCGCAAGTCAAAAGCCCAGGCTTCATGGCTCTAAACGACATTTCAAGTAAATAACAAGATAATGTGGTGAAATCCTACTACTATACTTTGTATACCATACCATTTTACAGCCACAGCCTTCCCCGTGACTGTTTGCAGGAAAAATTATTTTTGGGCCCAAGGCGGACCCGCAAGTTGTCATCTCTAAGTCAAATTGGCTTCAAAGCCTGGTGCACTTTCTGAGTGCTTACTCTGGAGCTGGTGAAAGTCTCCCGACGTGCAGCTTCTAAGAGCTGACACTGAGCCAAATACAGCATTTCTGATTAACAATAAAACATTTGCCATATTTAATATTTAATATATTGAATATAATTTAATACAGTCTTTTGTGTTGTCTTCATGTGTTAAGTACAGAAAGTCATCTGAAGCTTTACTTCATAATGATTGAACTCTGCATCACCTATCTCTGTAATGCCTCTCAACTGCTCTGAAGTCACTGTAGAGCACAGGCCTCTTGTGGCTTGCCGCTTAATTATAGAATAATGTTTCTAAATAACTGTTTGTTTTCATAACAGAATCCAAATTAGAGATAGGAGTTGAGCAGAGGTAGATGACTGGGGACATTGTTTGAGCAGCTTTAATGGCATGTCAGGTTGTCATACAGCTAGATTAAATGAAGCCGCCATCAACTCTGAGCTCACATGGTAAAAAGAAGTCACTGTAAAGCTGCATGCATGCTGCACAAAGATACAAAGCAAAATAATATCATAATGCGGCTGCCTTAAGGTTAAAGTCATATGTATTGTATTATGAAATATTAAGAAAGTGTCTCTAAGTGTGTGCCAGTGCATGTTTTTAGGTTTCTGCGCGTTTGCAGTCATGTTCATGTCATGAGGGCAAGTAAATTGACTCCTCTTCCCTTCTGACCGCGTGTAATACTAGTAGTCGTCTCATCTATTGGAGGGCCCAACCCTCAGGGGGAATACACCCTGTTCTTTCCTGTCTACAGGGGAGAGAAAGCAGCTGAAAAATAAATGTTTTGCAGCCAGACTGCCTGATGAGCCACTCTATCTCCGTTCCTGACAGGAAGTAGGTCGTGGATGCCCGCAAGTTAAAGTTTTGTTGGAGTAGATATTTAAATCAAACTGAAGTAATACAATCTGAAACATGTGCATGCAGCATTTTGGTACTTCCGCTTTTCCTGACAGCCCCTACGTGTAAAACACATTTTATTTGACAGATTCTGTTTCATACAGACTGTGGAAACATGCAGTGCTACTACAGAAGATTCCAGTCCTTATCTAGCTGAATGACCTTTATATCATAGAGTCACATATTTCTCTATCTGATCATGTCTTTCAAGTGTAAATGTAACATTTGAGAGCATGCCTATATCACTGCAATAAGAGACACTTGAGTGAATGAGTATTGATGTCTAGTCCTTTAATTTAGCAGGAAAGTAGTATTTCCAGTGACAGCTTAACAAATTCAAGTAAATGCACCTATAATGTATTTAACACTTTCATATCCACCTTTAGGCATATCTTAAGCTACTGGTTTAACTTTGATCCACCAGATTTGCCGTTGTTCTGTGTTCAAAAGGTTTGCTTGTACAATGACGGATTATAATTGACATTTCATGGGCGCTCATTTTTGGTTTCACACAGAACAATACAGGTTCTGAAAATGTTCTTCAAAGGTTCTACAAAGGACCAAATAAATAACCTCTTTATTAAGTGGATCTGGTATTTTGTGTGGTTCTTAACAGTATGTAAAGGGTCGTTATTTGTATTATTATTTGATAAGATGTGAAAGACTGAAAAAACACAATCTCCATTGTTTGAGGTGGTTGGTTAACATATGAATAAATACTGAGAAGGACAATTACTAAAAATGTTTGGACTATTTGTTTTCTTTTCCAGCTTTACATTGATGATGGTTTTAAAGAAATTGTGTTCTCTTTCAAAATAAATAGATGAATCAGAATTTGTATTTCTTCTTCTCTGATTCCTAAATAAATAATGTTGTTTTTCTTAGCTGATGTTGTTACATGCCACCAAATGAAGTAGTTTAGATAATCTGCTTATTAACAACTAGTCTGATCATCTGACTGCCCATTTATTTGTGCTGTCTGACTTCACTGTACTGATGTCTCTGTGTCTCCAGATCACAGCAAATTAACTTAGTGAGTATAATCTTATCATAGAAACTGATCAAAATGATGGCAAAAATTGCCTGCAACATGCATGCCATAAAACTCCCCTCACATTTGTTTTCATCTACGCATGTAACAATGGTCTTCTCATGAAACGTGCACACAAAGAGAGCAGCATCTGTCACCCCACACTGGCACATGCCAAAGAGCACTCGGTTTAGACATGAATAATGAGATATACAATCTATTTTATGTGACCAGCTGTCAAAAATGTTGGGTGATTAAAGCAGCCATCTTTTTAATAAAATAAAAAAATGCTGTTGGCAGCTTTTCTGATATAAGTGAATGCACTTAGTGTCCCAGTTACGTTGTTTCAGCCTCCTTAACTACAAGTCATTTGTGAAGGATAAGGATCCAAACGACAAACAGACTGAAAATAACTTGCTGCTCTTCAGAGTCAATGAGTAGCTTGTAATTGCTTGTTAAGCAGTTATCAGAAAAGAGAGCAAACAGTCTTGGTATGCTGATGACTTGACTGATGCTTTCATGCTGTGTTTTAAAACTTCACTAACTCAGCGTGACTTTATAGGCAGCACGAAACATAAAGATAATAGAATCAACCCATTTAAGAATATTCTTCATGTTGTAAATCAGACATGTTCATTTTTGTAAAAACAAACAAAAAAAGAAAAATAACTCAAATTTTGCTGAGCCTTTCCGTGAAACAGTTTATTTGTGTGTCAAATTAGAATATAGGCAACCTCAGTTTTACCTCCTTTAACCTTAAAAAATATATATTTTAAAATGAATCTTTTATTTAAGTTTCTGTTTTATGTGTTTGTGTTCTGGATGTGTATATAATACATGTGCGTTCATTTAAGTATATTAGGGTTGGTCTGATTTTGTGTTTCTTTAAAGAACTCAAATGTGGAGCATCCTCTAAAAGAAATATAAGCAACTATGAGGCACTGTGCAGTCTAAAACGGCAAGAACAGGAAGTAACTTCAAAAATGTCCAGCCAGGACTGTTGAACTGCTGAGCCTTTGACCTGATAAGGAGACAGAGAGTGAGGTTATTGAGGGGTCAGAGTTGGGTTGCAGAGGGGCAACATGGCCAGTGAGGCTATCAGAGCTTGTCAACAGACACTGCAGTAACATTACAGAGTCGTAAAAAACGAATATGGTGCAAGTAAAAGAATCTCCTGCAGCTGAGCAAGAAAAAATAAAAGTGTCTCCACGGCTACAATATTTAAGTTTATGTATCTTATTTTAACTTGCGGTGTGCATGTGAGTGTAAACATGTGCAGTGGAGTCGTCTTGCTTTACTGTGAAATTGAGGGGTGGGTAAGGTCATAAGTCAATCCCCTCACATCTATTTCCAGCAGAGACACCCCCAACTCGCCCTCCTGTTGCTTTCCTGTCCATGTACACTAAGGTTTAGGCTCATGTTCTGCTTCATGTCCTCACCAACAACAAGGAACTGTTAAATTTCTGCTGGAATGTGAGAAATTGTATTGGAATCTGTGTTTACCTGATAGCGCGTCAGCTTGTACCTAAAGAGTCCAGAACACAGAGTTTCCTGTTTCACAGTTTGTAAATAGATATGAGCAAGTGTATGATTGACCTCTGACATACAGTAGCAGAATGTAACAGCTTGTCAGTGCTTGTTTTGATCTTCTTTTTAAAAAATAGAATAAAGAATACAGTCTTTCACCTACACATTCATCCTCACACACATCCATACATTCACAATTTGATTCATTCAATCCCAAAGGGTTCACACCATGTCCTCCTTTCCTTTCCACCCAGAAACCTCAATTATTCATGAGGGATCACAGCACCCACAAAGAGTCATGTTTCCACTCCTACAACCCTACACCAGCAAACTGATACACTGTTCACAATACTTGAGTCACATAATAACAAGGGACTCACTTCACGACTGATACATTCCTTTGCGCGCAACACACACACACACACACACACACACACACACACACACACACACACACACACACAGGCACTGTATAGCGCCTGTGTGTGTGTGTGTGTGTTTGTTTGTGTGTGTGTGTGTGTGTGTGTGTGTGTGTGTGTGTGTGTGTGTGTGTGTGTGTGTGTGTGTGTGTGTGTGTGTGTGTGTGTGATGAAAAAGCTACCCAATGTTAAAGTCGTTTACCATTGAGTGTTTATTGTGACATCAGGTGAGAGCAAAAATCTGCCTCATCTGAGTGAAATCTCAATTAACCGGAGCAAACTGCACATTAAAAGTAACTGACTTTGTACCTGAGGCTGATATGCCTGAATCGGTTTACAAAGAAGCTTCGCCAACAGACAAAGACACTCCTTGTGTTGAAAGTTGACAAGTAGGAGCAGAGATGCAGAGTTAACTTTGTGTTTAAGGATGCATTTCATTCGGCGTTACACCAGCTCTCTGTCTCTTTAAATCTCTTTGTCTTTCACACCCGGCTAACTACAGACAACCACTCAAATCAAATCAAAAAATCCCCAAGGACTCTGCTGTGGGACGGGGGTGTGCCCCTTCTCTTTCTCTTCTGGGATGGCTACCGGCTGAGTGTAATAAAGGCCTTTGTTATGCTGCCCTGCTGCAAATCTGGGTTTATAAAGCCCGGCTGAGTGTAATAAAGGCCTTTGTTATGCTGCCCTGCTGCAAATCTGGGTTTATAAAGCACAGTGGCAAGGAGCACCAAAATGTGGAAATACATTATATACATACAAGTATAACATATTTGATCAGTTGCACAGATTCATTATTGATTGTAGTAGCAAACATGCAACATACATGACAAAATTATGTAAGTGATCAAATCACTTCTGGCAGTTCTTAAAATGATTTAAGAGTGGGAAAAAAAAACTATTACAGCCTAATTTCCTGTAGCTTACCTGCAGAGTAGGACAATAAAGATAATGATTAAAATGTCATGAGTTTCTGTTTTACAAAGCCTGTGTAGTCAGGAGCACAGGACTAACAGGTGCACATCTTCTTGGATACTGTATACAGTATCCTACCAACAGTGAATTTAAAGTCACAGACATGCTACTGTATACCACAGTTGGAAAAGTACAGCTCACTTCCAAGAAACCTTTGGTAAAATGTGCCAAGTAGATATTAAGTGTTGTTGTTTTTCACAACAGCTGTTGTCAATCATGCATGTATCACATGAAGCATGATGAGCTTACTTACTTTTATCAATTCAGTTTCAGATTCAACCACGTTGTCAGCTTCCTTATAAAATCTTGTCACTTTCACTGGAACAGAGGTTCTTCAGGCACCAAATATCCATGGCATGAGTCACAAATGTAGTTCAGTGATAGTCCCAGAGGTTTGGTTTCAGAAAAAGAGTCAGTGAACATCCCAACAACCTCAATGGTGTGGGCAAGTACACACCACTACATCACACACGATGGCTTTTCAAACGACTACTACTAATGTGCGACCAGTGGATTTGGAAAAACCTGGAATGGATTAGGGGAGTGGACTGCTTCAGTTTGGGCTTGTACAACTAGGAGTTAAAAGAGATGGTTTATTCATTCAGTCAGTCAGTGCTTTGATTTAAATTCAGGAACAACACAAATACAAAAGAGTAATTATACATATATATAATTATAATATATCAAAATGTAAGAACACTCCATAGTTAAACCTCCATACTCTCAAATCTTTATTATCCTTTGTGCTAGTGTGTTTGACTATACAAGAGCTTTAATCGACTAATCAATTAGTTGATTGACAGAAAACCAATTTCCTTCTGTTTTGATAATTACTCTTGAATTCAATTCATCATTTTGAGTATTTTATTTTTATTTTTTTAATTCTTTGATTCCAGCTCCTCAAATTGGAATATACCCTGGTTTATTTAGTTGTAATAAACTCAATTTTGGGTTCTGAACTTCGAAGATAAGAAGATATATGAGATATATCACTTTGAGCTTCGTGAACAGTGATCATCATTCTTGGATTTTTTTAGACTAACTGATTAATCGGAACAATAATCAACACATTAATTGATAATGAAAATAATTGGTAGTTGTAGCCCTTGAAAATACTTTCTTGTTCTTTATGTAACTGGATGAAATATTTAATGTCATTTTCTTAAACATTTTTTATCAGACATCATATTTTCCTATTTCTTTTTAAATGAAAGATGAAGGTCCTAAATATTTAACTGATGTCCTGACAGATTTGTAATGATCCTCTCACTCTCCTTTGTATCAATAAACTACTTAAAGAACCTCCTACAGCTCAAACATTAAACATCTACAAAATCAGATCTGCAGTCACAGTAAAATTCATCTTGAACATTTAAACTTCGTCAGTGAGCAGAACACATTTTCTGTGATCACCAGCTTCAGAAACTTTCACCACCTTGCTTGTCTCAGCCGTGGTTTGCCTCCCACTCCTCCCTCAGTGACAGTTCAAAGTCTGGCAGCAACAGCCATCAGCCTGAAATGCACCTTACAATTTAAACCAGCCCACCAATCACGAGCCACTCCAGCCGTAACAGTCGCTAGTAACATTTGCACAACAAAAGGAGGACTAGCTGATTCATCAACCCCCCCCCCCCCCCCCCCCCCCCCCCCCCTCTACTTCACTCCCTTTCCCTTCCACTGTGACTCCTCCTCTCCTGCCTTTGTGCTCGGATCCAAAATCCCCTTCTACCCCTGTGACCTTCCTCCCCTCAGCACTAATCTCCTTGTGCCCATTGGATTGCTCCAGTGCTACCTCTCACTGCACCGAGACCCCCTCTCACCCTGCACCCCACAGGATAGGACACATCACAGTCTGGCCTCATTTGCAGATTGAAACCTCCTCCTCCTCCTCCTCTGCTTTGCTTGGATAACAACCATAAAACACATGGAAGCACAAGGTGTAATTTGGGCTGTAGACTGCAAACAATAATGGCAAACACACATGACCATAATCCCAGAGACAGGAAATTTGCTTTGGGACTGGCTGATAAACATATCTGATACATTCTTCAGCAGAAAAGAAATAATCCTGTGTTGTGTATTAATCAGTTTTTTCTACCATGATGTAATGATTTACATCCATTTTCTCCTCTCTTTTGTGTTCCAGTACTACTCTAATGTCTTGGCCGCATTACAGCTAAAAGGGCCCTCTTTATAAGTACTTAAAGACCCTCTCTCTTTCACACACACACACACACACACACACACACACACACACACACACACACACACACACACACACACACACACACACACACACTATATGTTAGGTTCCCATGGGGTTTGAGTGAGGCCAATATAGAGTTTAGCCCTCTGTTCGCTTTGTATTTCACATTAGGTGTTTCTATAGCAACAGTGATCTCAGCAAGGGAAAAGTAGACCCCCCACTTCATTTTGAAAATCATTAACATACCCCGCCCCTGTCTTATGTTTAGTGGGGTGTCCCAAACACCAACACACACACACACCGCAGTAGGCCATGCTTAGCTGTGGTTTAATGGGGTAAGTGAAAGCCAAGGATTAGTATCAAGGTTTCTTAATAACCCTTTCTTTATCATAGCAAACATTTAAAGATTGTAAAATACAGTCAAAAATGAACAGAACCCTTTCCCCAAAGTGTCATGAGGAATGTAAAGCACATAGTTTAATTTTTATATCAGGAAAACTACTATTCACAGCCTTGAGAAGCAGTCACACCAGACAAGACTGATAATGGGTGACACTTCTTTTCAATTCATGGCAAGACTTTTAAACTAATTTTAGATGAGTCACAATATCAATTAGCATGAACAGGTACTCCCTCCAATAAAACAGCTTTGTGATAAAGTGTGCTGTCACATTTTGATTATTTCAGAACAAAGCTAACCAAGTCTTTTTTTCAGAATGTCTTGGATCTATCAGTCACTCTCAGTCCTCTTAAAAAACCTCCTCATCATTCTGAATATCATATTGTCCCTGACAGCTTTGGAAGCCCTCTCCCATAGGCTGTCTTCTTTCCACAGACCCCTCCCCTTCTTCTCGGCTTTGACCTCTGCCCTGTGCAGCCGTTTGTGGAGACGCCAGTATAGACGAGTGTCAGGGTGGACTCCAGCGACAGGCGCAGTGCGAGCCAGACCCAGCCTGAGAACCTCTTCATTTATACAGCTGCCCCACATTGACCCCTGTTGGAGAGAAGAGGAAGGACAAGGAACTGGTTTCATGGATAATAAACTCTTATCAGTTGATCAGTCACATGTCTCCTGACATGATATATTCTGTTAAAAAACTATAACTTATCGGGCCCAGGTTGAGCTACTAATAATTTTCCCATGTGTCTCAGTTATTTACAGTGGTGAAACATGTGGTCAGATCCTTTAGTTAAATAAAAGTAGCAATAGAGCAATGTAAAAAGACTATTACAAGTAAAAGTCCTGCATTGCAAATCCTGTAAATTTACATTTACAATTTAAAGCAAAAAGTTCTTAAAATATTGAAGTAAAAGTACTCATTTCATCCCTCTGACTGATATATTGTTATGTATGACATCATTAGATTATTAATACTGAAACATTAGTGTGTAAGCAGCATGTTACTGTTGTAGCTGCTGGAGGTGGAGCTAGTTAAGTCCAGTGGTTCCCAACCTAGGGTCTGGCCCCTCCAAAGGCTCACAAGATAAATTTGAGAAGTCGTAAGATGAGAGGAAAAAAGAAAAGACAAAGTTCTGATACACAAATCGGTTTCGAGTTTTTTGGACTTTTTCTCTAATCTTTGATTTTTGGTGAAATATTGGATGATTTGAACATTTACTGAAACGAAACCATGTGAGATGTTTAGAGGGAAAAAACACTATTTAGTGGATCTGTAAATAAGTCATAGACATCTGAAAAGTGGCCTAGACACACTGCTTTTTGTAAGATGTCAAAAGCCAAAAAAATAAAACACTAGTCTAATCTGTGATAATGTGTTGTATTTTAAAATCTTGTTATATTATCCATGGTGTCAAATTTTCATCTAAAGTAACTAAAGTTGTCAAATAAATAGTAATAGAGTAATAGAGTAGAAAGTGCAATATCTCCCTCTGAAATGTAGTTGAGTGGAAGTATAAACTAATAAAGTACCTCAAAATTGTACTTTAGTATAGTACTTGAGTAAATGTACTTAGTTACTTTCCACCACTGGTTATTAGATGTCTCACCCTGCTTTGGGACACCAAACAGTTTAGTATGTCGTCTTCTCTGCTGATCAGTTTTAACCAGACTGTTTGGGCAGGGGCCAGGTTCTTGTGCAGCCATTCCCTCCCCTCTGGAGTCAGCTCCACTCCTGCAAGATTCACCAGCAACGGGGATGTACTCACACCTGACCAGGACACAAAAGTTATTCATCATACACATTAAGGTAAAATAGTTGACATGAAGCATCTTCAGTGTACTAACAGATTGTAATCACGCACACTAAACAAAAACAAAAAAAACTCTGAACAACCAAATCTATCAAATTTGAAAAACTTGTACTTTACTTGAGCATTTCCATTATATGCGACTTTATACTTCAACTCCACTACATTTCAGAGGGAAATATTACTACAATCACTACAATCTTATCACTATTACTATATCAATACAATCTTTTGACATCTTTAGTTAGTAGTTCGTTTTCAGATCAACATTTTACGATGGATAATATGGCTTTTTGTAAGATGTCAAAAGCCAAAAATAATAAAAAAAATAAACCACTAGTTTAATCTGTGATAATGTGTTGTATTTTAAAATCTTGTTATATTATCCATGGTGTCAAATTTTCATCTAAAGTAACTAAAGCTGTCAAATAAATGTAATAGAGTAGAAAGTAGAACATTTTGAGGTACTTTATTAGTTTATATTTCCACTCAACTACATTTCAGAGGGAGATATAATAATGGCTTTTAAAATACAGCACAATAAAGTAAACTAGTGGTTTCCAACGTTTCTGGCTTTTGATGTGTAGTCTGCATTAGTCTGGGTCAAATTTTCTATGAGTTGTTAACAGCTCCACCAAATAGTGATTTTCCCCTGCTTACACGGGATACTCCACAGATCTCACAGTCAACAGTTTTCATGGGCACTATTTTTCTCAGTAGAAAGCACTACAGTATAATACACTGTTTCCAGAAAGAATACTTGGTATGTAGTTTTGTGTCTTCTGTACAATCCTCCAAACACCACAAATGAAATACTTTTGACTCTCAAAACCTGTGTGAACAAAACCCAACCTATCCACATGATTAAAATCAAGTAGAGATTAGTGGGAAGATATGTATATTTGTAATTTGTTTGAACTGGTCCTTAAAAAATGTAGCGGTCAAGTGGGACCAAAGTAATACTTGAAATAGCTAGTTGTCCTTCATACTGACGTTGCTGATGGAGCAATCTATATAAGGTGTACTCTGCTCAGTGAGTACCATGATTTGATAGCAGAGCTAACAAGCTTACCCTTCAATCTCACTCATGAAAAGAGTCTGACTTCACAAAGTAAAAATGTCACAATGACATTTTGGGTATAACAAGATAAAAAGGTACACCTGCAGTAAATTATCATGCTGTTGGACTGATGAGAAAAGCAGTAGGTGGGATTTGTGTTAGATGAACAGATTTGATGAGCTGATTGCACTATACAGATTTTTCAGATTCCCAATGACTTGTTCTTGTAAATGAACTTTCTTTTCTTTCATCTGTTCTTTTGTGTGAATGTTTTGCTTGAAAGTGTACATGGTTCCGTGATTTCACTTAAAGGATATCCCACTTTACCTTTGTGTTTTGACAATAACGGAGAGATGACTGGCAGATAAATTGGGACATGCTCCACTTCAAGTCCTTTCTCGGCGATCGAATGAACTTTCCCACGAAGGCTGACACTCCTCTCAATGAATCGAGCGGGGATATCAGATGCAGCTTGAAATTTGGTAATCTGAAGAGGGGGAATGAGACAAATGAGTGGCAATGTAACTAATTCTGGTGAAATATATCAAAATGCATTTCATTAACACAAATTAAAGGATCTTAAAACAAATGCCATGTGCCCATATGAACACTGAAAGGTTTTCCTCGCTGTAATCATTCCTCCTGTTCATACTGGCTATTAAAAGATCCCATTCAGGTGTGTAGGGGCCCAAAATCCACAGTGTGTCCAGTCATTTTGTGCAAAAATATATTGAAAAGTATATCTGATGCTTATATGAAGCTTCAGCAGTCTGAGTTACTCAATCAAGAGTACATCTACCATATTTAGTCTTTTTACCATCAAATGTCCTCTTTGTGTTTTCCTGTTGAGCTGTGATGGAAGTATAGTAACAAAAAGAGGAACTTGGGTACTAAAAAGAGTAACATTGAAATATATCTACTTGGTGTGACTCATTTAGACGGCTGAAGCTTCATATTAGCTTCAGTTCAACTTTTAAATTCAATTTTGCACAGAGGGAGGCTTTTGGATTTTGGCCCCCCATCACTTACATTGTAAGTGTGTTATAAAGGGATCTTCAGTATGAACAGGAGAAAGGATTATGGCAGGACACCGTTTTAGGACAGACTTAACATTTCTTGCAATTCTCCTTTAAGTATAATATGCTACTTTTTGAAATGAACTGGCTCAAAAAGGAATTGTTTGTGCTGAATCGGGCTGTTAAGAATACCTGTTAAAGTTTACTCTGTAAAATGTCATCATCAATTGAAAGCCCTCTTTGCCCCAGTGTGTGGCTCTCTCTCTCTCTCTTACCAGTTTGATACTCCTTGCTATTACAATCACACCAGCAACAGCCAGTCCGGTGCTTATGTTCTGTGTGAGAGACAAGAGACGGTTTAGATTTGACAGGGTGACAGAGATACCATGAGCTCAGTATGTGCTGGAGTTTGACAAGAGACTCCACTGGGGCATCCAAACCCCACTGGGGGATATCTGCTGGTGGTGGTGAGCAGAATATCTGATGATATGATGACACCATATGTTACCATAAGAAGGAAGAGTTAAGAGGGAACAGGAGTGTTTTTCAAGAAGTGGAGATTAAAGTAAATATGCTAATTTAAAGATTACATGTAGACTAGATGCATCCAAGTGTAAGTATTTTGCAAGGAAGTGACCACGGTGCACCACCAGACAAATGCAGATCATTGCTTGCACATAAACGAGGTTCCTACCCGCACAAGTGTTAAATTATCATCTGCATATTGAGATATGATAGACACGATGTTATTGGACGATTCGTTTCCGTGATCTCTTTGTTGTCTGTTTCTCTTTTCCTCCTCGGTTTCTGTTTCTCTGCAAGCCGACTCCGGCATGTTGTTGACATTTGCTCGATGCATTTCGCTCCGCCTATTTGGGAGGGACGTACTGAGGAGCATCGCCTGTGTAAAGTCTCCGCCCTGTGGCTTGCTTTGGGTATGACAGGGTGGCATTAAAGTGCGCCTTAGATGCATTAAGTTGATATATAATATTAAAGCCACATACATACACACACACAAACACACACAAACACACACAAACAAACACACACACGAAAGAAAGAGATAATGTGCATTTTTGCACGGTGAGTGTCAAGTTATTTGTAGCTAAAAGATACTTTTAGCATGTGAATACAGTCAATGGAAGAAAAAAAAAAGTTGCTCATGCACAGTGCAGCTGAGATTTATATCATCAACATATTAGTCTAATAATACCGCTGGGATCAGTGACGTCCACATCTTTGTCTGCCTTGGCCTAGATTTCATGTCTGCAGCATGATTTAATGCACAACACCAATAAAGCCTCAATAATACAATATAAATATCCTCTTATTAATTATTCATATTTACCATAATTCATATTTTGTGCAAAAAAAATCCTTGTTTATGTTGTTGTTTTTTATTTTTATTTTTTAGTATAACCCTAAATCCAACATCCCCCTCAGTTTGTTGGCTCGGTCTCAATTGTAGCAGATGTTTTGCAAAAAAAGAGAAACATGTTTAGTAGCAGACATCGCTGAGGAGTGACCACTGACTGTATGACAGATGCACTGAAGCTTTCATCTTGTAAACTGTGAAGTCATGGAGCTACTTGAAGCCGGATGACGCCCCCATTACCACAAATTGGCCAATAGGAGTTGAGAGGCAGAGTTGTCCTCCTGGCCGCCATTAAAGAATTCAATCCATGAACTGAAATAATGGAAATCTGCAGGACCCATGGATCAGTCAAAGGAGAGAAGCCGATGAGTAGTCTCGCAAATGTGGCGTTTCGTCCGTTTTAGGAGTAGTTTTTACTATGTCGGAGCACTGTGGCTGTTTTAGTGAAAAGGAGGGCGGTGTAGCTAATTGTTTTATTTAGCCAACAAGCTAGCGTTGAAGCTGTGGTATGTTAGCTTGTGTGCTAGCAGGCTAGGAGAGAGCTCAGGGGGAGGGGAGAGAGCCTCTGCTTTGAAATTGTTTCAGATCAGCTAGCTGGCTTTAGCATTAGCACACCAGGGACTAAGCTTTTTTTTGGGGGGGTGAAGTTTTTTCTTTTCTTTTCTTTTTTTTGTAGTTTTCGGGCTCGTATTTTGATTGCGCATCTAACTTTTCTGGTGTTTTGATTGAACGAGAGTCTGCCCCCGGTTCATGTTTAACGGGGACTAATTTGGTGTTGTTGAGGTAGTGTAGCAGCAAGCTTGCGGCTAACCAGATCAGACAATACATTTCAGATAGGATTGATGAATCCAATAGCTACAAGCTCACAGTTGACGCTATCTGGCTGCCTGTCTAACACTAGCCTAGCTTTCAGGCTAGCACCGGCTAGAAGTTGTGTGTTTGAGTAGCTAGCTCTGCGTTAGCTAGCAAGTTGTTTTAACGGGGTAGTTACTACTGAACAGCGCGTCTCCGGCGAGTTAAACTACCACAGCTATTGCCCCCCCCCCCCGACGGTGATTGAGATGATGGACTTTAACGTGACGACCACGCAGTGAAAGGATGAGTTCGTGCTTTGTACCAAACGGGGCCAGTTTGGAGGACTGCCACTCCAACCTCTTCTGCCTGGTGAGACTCTGCCTGCTCTCTGCTAGCTAGCTTTAGCTCTCACACTGAGAGGCCAGAAAGCCATTTTGGCTAATCAGGCAACAAGCTTTGTAACGTCAGTTGCAGACTGGCGTGAAGGCATCGGGGCCTGCAACTTGCAAATCGTGATCTAGCTAAACTTTCATAACAGAGACTGCACATACTGCAGGATAACTATGTTGGAGAGATGCTCATAAATACGGCATGATCGTGTGTTTACGTTGCATTGGTTACGATTTTATTAAGCTAAGATTAATGGTAGTAACATGATGGTTACAGGTCAGGCCAACAAGCGGATTATTTAAAACCTATTAAACACATCATATTTTCTGTAATCAAAGTGACACTGCAGTACTGAATGATACATATATTTTAGAAGATAAGGCACACAATTGCTGAGATATATATTATCAGCTAATCAGATTTTAGACTTATTTACAGTGTACTTCACCAGTTGTTAATAGCTGCATGACTAATGTTTTCAGTCATGATTTGTAGTGTCACATGTACAAAGTATTGCAAAACTTTACAAGACGTCAGGAAAAGTCTCAGTTTGTAACTTTTTTCACTGGAAGTTATTTCTGTGTGACAGGAAGAGCAGTCTGCAGCTGCTTAATACTACTGCACTGAATGTGTGCAGGGGCAGAAACTCACATTTACTGAGTTGTGCTGTCAGCAACAGATTATTAGTGCTTTACAATATTGTCTGTGTTCATTCTTTCATTGTTTCTCTCTTCATAGGCCGATTTGACTGGGATAAAATGGAGGCGTTTTGTGTGGCAAGGACCCACCTCATCGCCCATTCTTTTCCCAGTGACTGAGGAGGACCCTATCTTGTGTAGTTTCAGCCGATGCTTGGCGGCAGATGTGCTGAGTGTGTGGAGAAGGCACCACACCCCGGGTCGCAGAGAGCTCTGGCTTTTCTGGTGGGGGGATGACCCCAGTTTTGCCGAGCTTATCCATAATGAGCTCTCTAGTAAGTGTGTCCTGCAGGAATGTTTTCTTTAGACTTTAGATGAAGATTTGTGAGTCTCAAATTTTAAAGTTTATTACACTTGAAATATATTTCACGCACCAGTTTAATTATCAATAATAGCTGTACATGCATTCTAAATTATATTTATGGTCTCACACAATCTGAGAGGTTAATTTAGTGCTTTGCAATAAGTACAACTTATCTAACTTTATGATAATGGTGTATGATATTCAGGTGTATTAGCTGATATATTTAAGACACTTTTAAGAGCTGCTGCACTGAATGAGAGTTTCAGGAAAAATTGGTCAATTTTTTCAAAGTGTTCATGTTTTAACATGTTTACTGTTTGAGGATAAGTTCAGCGATTTTACACTATGACAGAGATTCTAATCCAATTTTAACAATACAAAGTCTGATGACTGATTTGTGGCCAACAGTTCTGTTAAAGTTTCTAAAGCTTTGTGGAATCTGTTGGCTTTCAGCCACAGAGGTTCAGGCTTGTATGGTAGCATTAGAGCAAGCTGTTATGCATCACAGTCACCTTACGTCTTCATTTTTGCTGAAGAGTTCTTAATATCTTCAACAAAATTGCACATCTGCAGAAAGAACCACAGTGGCTGCTTTACCTGGTATTGTGTCTCCCTTCTCAAGGAGGATCAAGTGTTTCTTGATGGTGACACAGATTTGTCACGCCTCTGTTTCTCTCTTCAGCATTGGTAGCCTCATTTGCACAAATATCAACTAAACTGAAAGGACAATTTAAAGTTTAATTTGGAGTTTGAAATTCACTTTAATAATTATTAGATTGAAAAACATTGTTGACCAGAGCAGCATACATGAAATATCTATGAGTAGACTTAGCCAGCAGAACAAGTTAGGAACTTCTCGCAGTAAAGTTTCACTGTGTATTTAAAAAAAAAAAAAGGTACATTTTCTGTTTCATAAATTGTCTGTGTTAACACCTAAAATACTGAATTGCTCAGTTTTGGACCACATTATCGTGTAGTAGCCAATAAGATTAGCTGAAGGTATTGCTATGATGGTCTATAAACCAAAATATGGTTGTCAGACCAACGTAGCATACCATAGGTTACTACAGTTAACATGACGCTTTCACTCAACAGGATGTGAGGTTGTCTTTTGTTGGTTATAAGTATCTGGATTAATGTCTCCACCCTCTTTCAGGTGAGGAGGATGGCGAGTGGGAGAGCGGCCTGTCCTACGAGTGTCGAACACTCCTGTTCAAAGCCATCCACAACTTGCTGGAGCGCTGTCTCATGAACCGTGGCTTTGTTCGCATTGGCAAGTGGTTTGTGAAGCCCTACCAGAAAGAAGAGAAGACCATTAACAAAAGGTATGACCTGCTTCAAACTTGTGCGTAATGAAATAAATTCTCATATTAAAGCCAGCACTCACCCGCTAACGGTCAGCTGAGGTATGTTCTGTGTGAGTCAGCGGGAATTACCACCACCTGTTATATCAGCACAACAATGTAGTCATGCCACTTGCTGCAATCTGTTCCTCTCCATTTCTCTTGATTACAGAAGTTGTTGTGTTTTTCTAAATCGCTGATGAATTCATTCAGCTTCATTTGACTTTTCTGGATATTAACGTGCATGTAATGAAAGCCAACATTTAATGAAGACGTTTAAAAACAAATTCCCTCCAGTGAAAAGAAAAGGAAGTGAATGTGTCATCTAGCTTACTTTGAATAATGAATTCCACTGACTTGCTGACATAAGTTTTAGCAGTCTTTAAAGGAAAAAAAAAGCTTGGGCATCAGAAAATCTGTGTGGATGTCAGAAAATACTTTTGGTGAGCTAAATGAGTGACAACAATGTTGTTGGTATCAACCAGTGTAGTGACAGTGAAGGTCCTTTCCACCCATGTCATAAAAGTTCATCTTACATGTTCCTCAAGCAATTTCTTCACAACTCAAAAAGGAACAGCAACCACTATAGATAAACATGGCAGCAAAACAAGACGTCATGAATTGTACTTGTTGTGCTGAATGACTGAACACAAGTCTGTGTTTTGTGTTGGGCAAGATATTGGCAGTATGTGCAAGCAGAGTATGAGAACGCTCAGGGTGGATGACAGAGTGTTACGCATGTGTTTCCTGCAGAGGGGACGGCCTTATTGGGCAGATATCGTCACTGTTATAAAAGTTGAGTTTCAGAGCTTTAAACTTCCCATAACAATTTCCTGGCCTCTGACAGCCTTTAATCAGTAAAATTCCCGTTGGAAGTCAACTGGAGAAACGCCGCTTGCAGCTGGATTGCTTCAACTGTGTTGTTATAAGCTGATAGCTGCTTTCTAGGGATGAGACATCATCTTCTCAAAGAAAACATTAACTTGTCTGCTAAACATTAGGGTTTTCTAAAGTAGGGTAACCATGATCCTAGACTATTAACTGTGATATCATATCCGCTGCTCTGATTTCAGTTTAGTATACAGTAGGTGTACAGATTAAGTTCATGGGGGTTACAGATTGAATTGATGGTAGTTTCATAGTTTCATACGAAGACAAAGAATTCCTGGAATTAAAACAGATGATGTGAAGGGAGTATGTCAAGAGCATTACACTTATCTAATTGCATCATCAGTGTGACACATTTCTCACTTGGTTTCATTTTGGGAAGGCATGAAATAATAATCATCGGCATGTTGCGTCACTTCTACATCAGTCTTTTTTTATCTTGTGGGGGGGGGGGCGATCCTGGAGTTCCCTGACGAGCTAATTTGTGCCTGGGCTTTTTTGGCTGTGTTGATCCAAGCTGATTTGTGTTTGATGCACAGCCCCCTTGCCAGGTTCCCTCTGGCAGCTTCGTCAATGGCTTCAGAGCGACTCAGCAGCTTTTATTAAAGAGTTGTCGCAAAGAACAGGAGGCGGTTTCTTGCTCACCGGTTTTACAAAAAGATGTCTACAAGCGTATGTTGAGGCAGCACCTCCAACAGAAGAGTCTGGCAGTCTCGCTGTCGCCTGCCCTAGCTGGCTGGTAAACACGGCAGTCTTTGGAAAATGCTGAGTCTGCACTGTGGTTTTACAGCAACCATGTCAACAAGTACTATTTTAGTGCATTTAGCCGCCTGGCCTTCCAGAAGTAGTCAGAAAATAAAGATGAATATTGTTTTAACATTTCATGGCTGCTATAATCTCCCATGTTTATTTTTACCCGTGTGTTGCGAGAAAGTTTTGATAAAGAGAGAGAGAGAGAGAGAGAGAGAGAGAGAGAGAGGAGAGAGAGAGAGAGAGAGAGAGAGAGAGAGAGAGAGAGAGAGAGAGAGAGAGAGAGAGAGAGGAGAGAGAGAGAGAGAGAGAGAGAGAGAGAGAGAGAGAGAGAGAGAGGAGAGAGAGAGGAGAGAGAGAGGAGAGAGAGAGAGAGAGAGAGAGAGAGAGAGAGAGAGAGAGAGAGAGAGAGAGATGGCGACAAGTTGCAGCATGAGTCAAGTTGTTTGGTTTTTTTGTGTTTTTTAAACTTGATGATGTGGTTATGCTTGAAGACTATTACCTGTAAATATTAAAATTCCTCGATGTATCTTTGACACACCTTGCAGCGAGCACCTGTCCTGCGCGTTCACCTTCTTCGTACACGGCGACAGCAATGTGTGCACGAGTGTGGAGATTGCTCAACATCAGCCTCTTCAGCGACTCAGCGAGGAGCACCTCAGCCTCGCCCAGCAGAGCTCCAGCCCCTTGCAAGGTAGGGAGGAGCTCACCAGCTCTGCATGATAGTAATGTTTTACGTGCTGTTTATACTTGTTTTAGTGAATTTATTAGTAGAAGTGTTCTATATCAGTATTGTGACTCTTCTCTCTAGTCATCCTGAGCCCGTACGGCTTGAACGGGACACCTTACGGGCCAGGCTTTTAAGATGTCAGACCACCCAACTCAGAAGCTCATTGAGGAGTGGCGGCAGTTTTATCCCATCGGCCCCACTCCCAAGGAGGTCCAGGAGACAAGATGGAGGATACAGACTGGGAGGACGACTCCCTGGCAGCTGTAGAGGTCCTTGTTGGTAAGGCATCATAACACGTTAATGGATCGGTACATGCAGAACATTGTGCTTAAACTTTGTATGTTTGATTAATGTTAGGGGGATTAGATTGGTGATGTTGTATATTTCTCTTTAGTTAGAAGTGAGTTGAAAAGTATCAATACTCTCCGACATGATTTTAGTTTTTTGGGGCAATTTATTAACAATAACAGAAATATAGAATATTCCCAGCCATTAGCCTTTAATGCTATGATGGACATGAGAACAGCAAACAGTTGCAATAGGACCCAAAAGTATTAATAAAAAATGGAGAAAAGGGTTTGCCTCCTCCAGCCATCCTGTGTCTGTATAATTCCTATGAAGAGTGATAAAAATGGCTGGGTGGATTTAAGACAATGATAGCAATGCAGAATAAAACGGGTTTCTGCAGTGGTATCCTGTGGTTTAAATAATTCTGTTTTTATGGGATTTATTTTCTACATTGCAAAATATATATGGCTATATCATGAAGTTTGAAACACTTTAATAGGGAAAATAAGTAAGAAACATTAATTTGGCCCATGAAAAAACCTCCAGAGCCACGATTGAGCTATAATGAATTATCTAGTTGTTGAAACAAATATTGTCACGTTTACATTGCAGAGACCAAAACATTTGTGCACCTTTTAATGTGCCAATACAAGATGTTGAAGTCAAAAAATGCGTTTGTTCTATTCCAGCGGGAGTAAGGATGGTTTACCCTTCCTGCCTGGTGCTTCTCCCCCTGTCGGACCTCCCTGCTGTGGGTCCCTCAGGGGCTCAGCCAACACCTCAGGAAGCCTGTGCGGTGCTCAGCAGGGCCAGGCTGCTCACAGAGATCCTGCCATGTCCTCTGTCACTCTTACTCCTCCAACGTCACCAGAGGAGGCTCAGACTGGTAAGACTTCTAGCGGCACATTTACCAGAATGTGATATTCAACAACAAACCTGTAAAATTGGTGTTTAACCTTGCGGTTTATCTTACCGTCACCTCATAGATTATCAGCCTGCACAGAGGGTGGTTAAAACTGTCCGCTGCATCTTGATGGCTACAGCTCTAACAATAGTCTTCATGGGGGAAAAAATCCCTCGCAGGCTGGCCAGCCAGATGGTGGAGTCGGTGTGGCAGGAGTATAACATAAATCGTACAGGGAACAAGTATGTTAAGAGCTTTATCTCCTCCACAAAATTAGCACCTACAATAATAATTGCCTGATAACAATGTTTATCTGCTCTTTTTATTATAGGAGGAAGTTTACTACCTTGACCAATGGGACCTGTGAGGAGGAGTCAGACAAAAGTGGACTTTGGGATTTCGTGGAGTGTACTCACAGGCCACATTGCAATTGCTCAAGGTATGTTGAGTGATAGGCATTAACAAGTGACTCTAAATTTTTGTTTTTAAATTAAAAGAGTATCTTGTTAACATTTTGTATTTTCTCACCTAGACATAAGAATCAGAAACAGCGATCGAGCAGCACCTCAGGACACCCGCCTTCATCAGGCCAGCCTGCCCAGCCGGCCCCCAAGCACAAGTTGGGCGAGAAGCTGGAGAAGGGGGAGAAGCAGCAGAAGAGGCCGCAGACGCCTTTTCACCACCGCAACTCTGTGAGCGAAGAGCAGTCCCTGGAGCCACAGACCCAGAGGCTTTGTTTAAGAACACAGGAGGAGGGCTCATATCCCAGCCTACACCACGTGGACACAGCACCCTCCAAAGCCCCCACGCTGCACACGCATGGCCCCCCCGCAGACCTCGTCGGATCCCCGCCTCCCCCGCCTCTCAGCCCGCATCCCTGTGACCATGTAGAAGGTGATATGACTCCGGGTGGCATGAAGAACTCATCCACCCCCATTCACCAACCGTTCTACCCTCCGTCGGTGGAGCCTTGTCTGCTGCCACAGAAGGGCTCGTCTGAGGAGCCTCAGCTGGAGAACATGTCCATCCCTCTGCCTTTTCCCCCTGCCTTCAATGAAACTTTGGAGCCCACCATCTTTGTCGGTTCAGCCATCAACCCCAATGAAGATTCCACCCACAACCCCTGGAAGTATTTCAACCTACCCAGGAAGAAGGCCTCTAACTACCTGACACCCCAGCTACCTGTGGATAGAATCCGAGATGATTCTGGAGGTGGTGGAGGATCAGAAAACGTAGTCTCTGTCACTGAGTATGTCATTTAGAATTAATCTTCACTTGTAATTAAAACATTATTGCAAACGACATACGTCTAATAATCTTTACACTACTACTCTCTTCGCAGGTTGATGGCAGGCTCCATGCATCCTCTGAAGGTGTCCCAGGAGCTGGTTAAGACTTACGCCCAGCGGAGAAACAGCCATCTTTCCTCCACCACAGGAGACGGAGAACATGGCGAAGAGCCGGATCCTTACGCCTTTGTAGAGGGAGACGAAGAGTTCAGCTTCACTGAGAAGAAGGACAAGGCTGGAGCTGAGAGAGACGGCAACAAGAAACACAAAGTGGGTTCCTGACAAGACTGTTATCAGTTCATTAAGGAGTTTTTTGCTGCAAAATGTACACCATTATCCTAAAATGATTCTGATCAGACCTTGAATTTATCATGTCTTACTACTATTAGGAAAACCATATTACATAGAGCAAAATGATGTAAAACGATCATGTTTCTGAAAGGTTGCAATAATTCCAATAATGTTTTCCTCTTTTGATCCAGGGGGATGAAGGAAATGGGACGTCAGCGGATGGTGAGAATACCTTCCTTTTTTTCTTTTTTTTCTCTAGTCCAATCCAAAGTTAGATTTAGCATTTCAAACTTTGTCATTCGATCTTATTCATGACTTTCTCTCTGATTTTGTATTGTCACACAGATGGTCAGGGTCCATCAGGTAGTAAACCTTCAGCCTCAACCAGCCTCATCCATGAGAACGACTTGGCGGTGTCCTACAGTGACCTGGATAAAATCTTCAACTCGGATGAAGATGAGTTAGCGCTAAGTGCATCAGTACATGTATGTTGAATGAGTGTTTGTCCCACAATTGTACTACCACGGCCTACATGATATGGCCAAAGAAATCTGAAATATACTGAAGTACCATTGTTGATGTGGTCCTGTAAAGCCTGTTGAGACATCGTATGCAATATAGAGCTTTCCAGATGAACATGACTTGAAATGGATGATGAATATCCTTTTTTTTTCTATCTGCACAGCCTGGATCCAAAAGAGCTGGAGTTGGGACAGAGGACAAGTTTGGCTGTAAAGACGCGAAACCAGCCACGTTGGACCCCCTGTCTTGCATAAGTAAGAATACTAAGCATCAGTTAATAATTACGAATCATATATTGTAGCATTTAATACAGGTGTTTTCTCAAGAGAAGTAATAATTTCTGCTTTCTTCAGGCTCAGCGGACCTGCACCAGATGTTTCCCACCCCGCCTTCCCTTGAGCAGCAGGGTTATTCACCCATGAACTCCGGGAGCAAGGATAGCCTGGAAGCAGGGGCGGGCCTCACCCTGCTGGATGGCAGCCAGCTCAACAACCACTTCAAGATGGAGGTGGAGGAAGGTTTCTGCAGCCCGAAGCCATCTGAAATAAAGGTACCACACATCACACACCTGCTTAGTATGAATCATGTGGAAAATGTTGCTACATTCATGTTTGGTAATTTTCTTTTTTTGGTGACTAATGTCTCTGCTTTTAGGACTTCTCCTTTGTGTACAAGCCAGAGACATCTCAGCCTTTCATTGGCTGCACCATGTACGCCCCTCTGAAGACGCTACCCAGCCAGTGTCTATTGCCTATCAAACTGCCAGAAGACTGTATGTACACACCCAGCTGGACCCTGGGCAAAATGGAACTGATACCCCCGGTGACCAACGTCAATCTCCTCACCAAAGACAGGTGAAGAACAGCTCTAAATCAATAGTGTTATTACTTAATTCGCCTCAGTGTTTTCATGTGTTCATGTCAGAGCATTGGTGTGGGGGTTATTTTCATCAAGTGATTTGGTGATCCTAATAATTAAGATTGTAGGGTTATTTTTCAGCCACTTAAACATGAAGCAGTAACGCTTGACAACACTCCAGCACAGCACTTAAAATGTTATCCTACTGATTATATTTCAGCTCAGACATCAATCCACCACATCTTTGATGCAGAGTGTTATGCCTGTTGATAAATGTCTTCATCATTTGAAAGCACATTTTACACTAACTGTATATTTCAACAACAGTTTGATATATGTTCCCACATATTAATCATGTATGGACATTTTTGTTAAGCTACAAATACACACATCATTTCAAGTTTATACATTTGTATTCTTCCATTTTTTTGAGTTGCCAGACAGAAAAGGAACGGATGAGGATTGATTGTAGCAGCAAGACATGTTCTACAATTAATATACAAGGTTTAGGGTTAGGTAGTTTTGTTTGAAATTTCTTAGACTAATGCTTCCAACACATAGAAGAATATTGTATTATATATATTATATATTATTATATTATAACCAAGTTATCTATTATAGAATAACATGGTGTGGATTTTTTTCAAATGAATGTGTAAAACCTCTGGTATGGTCTGAAAGTGAAATACAACCTTTTTTTTTTTTTTAATTCTCTCTGCCACAGTAACGTCCCCAGTGTGGAGCCAGACTACAGTCAGACCTACACCCCTCAGACCCACACACCCTTCATGTCCAGCAGTGCACCTCCCAGCAACAGCGGCACTGGCATCCTTCCCTCCCCAGCCACGCCGCGTTTCTCCGTGCCCACGCCTCGCACACCACGCACTCCACGGACCCCCCGCGGTCCCTCGAGTGTCCAGGGCTCGCTCAAGTATGACAACTCTGAACTTTACTCCCCTGCCTCGACGCCATCCACCTGTCGACCGCTCAGCTCCGTGGAGCCGGCCACTGTACCTTCCATACCAGAGGCCCACAGCCTTTACGTCACCCTCATACTCTCAGAGTCAGTCATGAACCTCTTCAAGGACTGCAACTTCGACAGTTGCTGTGTGTGTGTCTGCAACATGAACATCCGAGGGGCAGATGTAGGTGTGTACCTCAAGGACAATGGCGAGGCCCAGTACCCCTGCACATGTGGCTTTAGTGCCGTCGCCAATCGACGCTTTGGCCAGTCAGCCGGGCTCTTCTTGGAGGACGAACTGGACGTGGTGGTGCGTGGCTCAGACGCCAGTCGGGATACAGAGCGGTGTTTCGAAGAGCTTCGAGCTTCCACGACGCACAAGGCTGGCAGCTTTAAGGAGAAGCCTCCAGATGAGCTGATCCTGCTGCTGCAGGACCAGTGCACCAACCCGTTTGCCCCTATGGCGGGTGTGGAGTACCCCAAACCAAGCTCGACCCCCAGTTCTTTCCTTAGGGTGGAAGAGAGAGACTGTTATAATGACTGCTACATGGCACTGGAGCATGGCAGACAGTTTATGGACAATATGTCAGGTGGCAAAGTCGATGAAGCACTGGTGAAAAGCACCTGTCTTCATCAGTGGCCAAAATGCAAATGTATGCGTTTTTGTATCGCTATTTCTTCTTACTACATCTTATATTTCTTCTTTTTTTTTTCATTCCCACCATCAGTCTTTGTAAAGTTAAAATGTATTTCTTTGTTTTTCTTCTTGAAGCAGCAGATATGAGCAAGCTATTCTCTCAGGACGTCCTGCGGGTGTTGTTATCCCTCCAGCCTGTGCTGCAGGACACCATTCAGAAGAAGAGGAGTGTGCGCTCATGGGGCGTACAGGGACCGCTCACCTGGCAGCAGTTCCACAAGATGGCAGGGAGGGGATCATATGGTACGTGTGAAGCAGGCATACCGAATCAGACGGAAATTCAGAGATTTAATGCCTTTGTTGCTTTCAGAGTCAAAGATTAAACTCTGTCCTCCTCTCAACACAGGTACAGATGAGTCTCCTGAGCCTCTGCCCATCCCCACCTTTTTAGTTGGTTATGAGTATGATTTTGTGGTGCTGTCTCCTTTTGGCTTACCCTACTGGGAGAAGCTTCTCCTGGATCCTTTTGGTTCCCAGAGGGATGTGGGTTTCGTTGTTATTTGCCCAGAAAATGAAGCCCTGGTCTGCAGAGCCAAGACCTTCTTCAAAGATCTGAGTGCTATGTATGAGGTACGCACCTGGCCGTTAATAACACTCATCTTTCTTGTACTGACATGCCCACAAAAACAGTTTCACTCTCTCTTAAGAAATGACTCACTTTGTTTCATTTTTGCATGCTCTCCCTTTTACTTGACAGGCATGTCAGCTTGGGCAACACAGGCCCATCTGTAAGAGTCACCCAGAGGGCATACTGAAGGTCGGCACCACAGAAGGCAGGAGCATGACGGAGCAGCCCCTTAGTGACTGGTTTCTTAAGATGGCTGCCAGGGATGGAAACAATGAAGCCTTTAATAAGCTCAAACTCTTTGCTCAAGTGTGCCGCTATGATCTAGGTAACTTCACTCATAAATCTTAAAACACAGACTTGGGTCACACAGTGTATATAACAAAGATCATTCACCTTTCTCCTCTTCCTGTGTGACCTCTTTCAGCTCCGTACCTGTCAGAGCAGTCTTTGGATAGCTCTCTATTGTCCCAGCGCAGCCCTACTGTGGCCTCCTCCTCCCAGACCTCCAGCTCTTCCAGCACCTCCTCAGGACCCCAGAGCACCAACACTACCAGCTCCAGCACCAGCTCTGCCCAGCCTGCCCAGGTCAACAGCACCCCTCCCTCCTCCTCCTCAGGATCCCAGACTATCGGGGGAATGGCAACAGCCAAGCCGAGCTCCTACACCCAGTTTGGGACAGCAGGGCTGCAAGGCAGCACGTCTCAGAATGGACCCCAGTCAAACCCGCAGGGGTCAGGAGCTCTGGCAGAAAACGGACCCTCTGCCAACCAGCCACAAGTGCCCACTGAAGTACCAGAGACGTAAGTTAACACGATGGAAGTCATAGTCGGAGAGATTGAATCTTTTTCTAAAATACCAAATTATGTGTTATGACCCTGTCAGACAGCCTTCTTTTATATTTGCTGAATGAGGCTTGTTTAGGTTTTTTAAATCTTATTCTGTTATATTGACAAAAGGTATCACTCCTTAAACCTTGAGAGAAATGAATTATATGGATTTCCTCTGACTTTGCTCATGACACATTTAAGATCTCAGTAAATTAACCGTCATCTCGTAATGGTACAGTCAAAACAAGCAGGTTGGTGGTGGCAGTTGTGGCATGTTGTGAGACAGCAGACAGCCAGTGGACACATGAGAGAGAAAAGTTGTGAATGAAGACTTAAGTGCTGCTTTTTTTTCAAAATGTGTAGGATGATTTCAAAACTAAATATCAGCATAACAGTAGTTCAGCTTTGTCAGTTTATTTCATGTTTTAAATTAGCAAATGTGCTTATTAGTGTAGGTTAAGGTTTGTTTATTTGCTGAAGATGACATAACAGTACAGTTTGTATAAGCAGTTGACTGATTTTCCTTTCTGGCCAGGTAGTCAACACGCATCTGTGCAATCTGCAAACATGCAGTGTTTCTGATTTCAATATTACATCTTATTAGTGAAAACTACTCACTGGAAAAGAGATGTTTCTCATTTAGCTTTTTTTTGTTATGCTAACAACACGTAATTAAGGGATCGTGTGGTAGGATTTCTAGAAATCTGTGGATATGTTCAAATAAATTGGAAGTGATTGCCTGTGGATTCAGCTTAATGACCTCAGCCCCGTCGAGTATACAGTATTAAGAGGGTGAAAAATATGAAAGGATTAACGCTAAACTCATGATTTACTTTTTCTGTTCCTGTTGTCAGGTAACGGAACGAGTATGACACTTGATCTCAGCTCATAAATACTGTGTTTACCAGCAGTGATTACCCAGCCGCTGAGCTGCCAATAAAATCATTATTTTATGATCACAACAAAATTAACCAAAATACAGGTTACAATAATGACTCTGTGCATGTTGTAAAACGTGAGCAAAAAATGTAGCTGCTCAGAAATGCACTTATCTTCTTAAAGGTTTCCTGTGGACACGACTGAGCCGCAGTTTAGTTTCAAGTTTATTAATCTGTTTGCACTTATTTCCATATCTATATTTTTTTTTTTCTATGACCCATGTGGGGCCCCGTCTCCTTTTCTGTCTTTTAATTGTGTTGTATGCACACTAATAGTATAAACAGTTTGAAGAGCTTTAGTTACGATTATTGTATGTGCTTAGTTGGACTAGTTATCAAGTTTCTGCCTTTTTCTTACCAGCACAATGGAGAGAGACAAAGTGGGCAAGCCGACAGATGGAGAGTCGCACGCTGTGTCTTTCCCACCTGCCATCGTGGTGTATATCGTGGACCCTTTCAGCTACGAAGACGCAGACAGAGAGGTTCACTCCAGCGCCTACACACTGGGCCTACTGCGCTGCTACATGGAGATGCTGCAGTTTCTTCCTGCTCGCATCAGAAATGCTGTCTCAGTACAGGTACAGGAAACATGACACAGATACATCAGAGAGTTTAGAAGGTTTATGGCAATAGAAGTGAGTGAGCCAAAGTCTATCAGAATATTACCAGATGGACACATGTAGCTCCCACATTCAGTTGTCTTTCTGCCGCTGAGCTGTGAGTGATGTGCTTGGACTGATATGTCATTTTAGCCACAACAGAGCAGGTTACCAGCAGGCACACAGGGAGGTGAGAAGAAGCAGGGGACTAATTAGCAGAGAACAATAGAGGCAGTAGTTGCCTCGCTTGTGATATAGTGACACAAAGTTGCATCAACATACCAAAGGGGATTTTGAAACACTGTAAAGGTGCTAATGGTTTGAGCATTAGAGCAGCAATGAGTGATTACAACAGGTGTAATATCTCTCTATTTATAAATCTTTACTCTGGTGTTGGGGGGGGGGGAATTGCATTAGAGAATAATACAGCAAGAATATATTATTTGATTTCACCGAAACTGTCAGATGATGCATACAGTATATGGATTTATCACAACATGCATGCGTTGTTAAATAAATTGTTTTTTTGATTTTTTTTTTTTTTTTGGTGATATAGTTTGTGTTCAGTAAAGCAATGATTGTCTTAAAACAGTTTCATATTGAGACAAAATTAGTGTAACAAAAACCCCAAAGGTAAAATATCATAAGGCTGTCTAAAATACAATTTTTCTTCTCTCTTCTTCAGATTGTTCCCTGCCAGTATCTGCTGCAGCCGGTGCACAGCGGGGAGCGCCACCTTTACGGACAGCACCTTAAGTCCCTGGCCTTCTCCGTGTTCACTCAGTGTCGTCGGCCTCTGCCCAACTCCACCAACTTCAAGGCTCTGACAGGCTTTGGCCCTGGTCTTGCTATCGACATGGCACTCAAGAACCCAGAGGTAATATATCTGAAATTGATGTGACTTCTTTTAAAGAAAGCCAGCCAATGCAGCGTTGTGGAATTTGTTTTCTCTTATTAACTAATGTTTGCTCTTCATGCAGAGGCCCGAGTGTCTGCGTCTGTACACGCCGCCCTTCATTTTGGCTCCAGTGAAAGACAAGCAGACTGAGCTCGGGGAGACGTTTGGAGAGGCGTCTCAGAAGTACAACGTCCTGTTTGTTGGCTACTGTCTGTCCCATGACCAGCGCTGGCTGCTGGCCTCCTGCACTGACCAACATGGAGAGCTGCTGGAGACGTGCATCATTAGTATCGATGTCCCAAACAGGTAACTGAACACACAGTCTGAGCATCAGTATGAAGCAAGTTGAGATAGTGATTAAGTTTTATCTGTATTCAAACTTGGTGTTGTGTTTGTTGCAGGGCTCGCAGGAAAAAGGGCTCAGTCAGGCGAGTGGGGTTGCAGAAGCTGTGGGAGTGGTGTCTAGGCCTGGTGCAGGTGACATCACTGCCATGGAGGGTGGTGATTGGGCGGCTCGGTAGAATGGGCCACGGCGAGCTTAGAGGTACGTACACCTGCAGTGAGGGTGCAGTTACCACTTCAACGGCAAACACAACGACAAACTAACGTACTCTCTCAAACTACTTCACATTTCAGACTGGAGTATTCTGCTGAGCAGGAGGAACTTGCAATCCCTCAGTAAACGTCTGAAGGAGACATGTAGGATGTGTGGCATCTCTGCTGCGGACACACCCAGCATCCTTAGCGCCTGTCTGGTTGCTATGGAGCCCCAAGGCTCATTTGTCATCATGCCAGGTAAAACCAAATGAAAAAAAAGTAAACAGGTTGTTTAGACTGTCACAAAAAGTTAGTTTTTACTTTGCCATCATAATGATGATCTCTCCTCCATCTTGTCTCGGCAGATTCTGTGTCAACAGGTTCAGTGTTTGGTCGCAGCACCACACTCAACATGCAAACGTCGCAGCTGAGCACACCTCAGGACACATCCTGCACACACATCCTGGTGTTCCCCACCTCAGCCATGGTGCAGGTCAACACTAACACAACAGAGCCCATCGACATCAACTTCAACCCCATAAATCCTGGTATGTTCTGTCGCTGACACGGCCTCTAAAGAATGCACCAGTTTTGTTGGACAGGTGTAACATCACGAGTTGTTGAATTATAGATAAAGCCAAATACAGTTCAGCCATAAACAAACCCTGAGCTCTCTGCGTGTTCCTCTCTGCAGATGGCTCTGATGGAATGGGAATCTTTGACCTGTTTGACAATGACATGGTGGATCCCGACCTCATCAACATCCTGCCCAACTCCCCGACCACCTCCCCCGTTCATTCTCCTGGCTCCCACTACCACCAGGGGGGAGATGGAAGCAAGGTCAGTCATCAAAACATCAAACTGGAAAGATAATTCACCAACATGAGAAACCAAAACACAGTTCCAGTGTTCCCATAATCAACCCGATCAGCTCATCATCTCATCAGTTCTAACTATAGTTTTTTAATTTCTGCTTGTGTGTTTTTTACCCTCAAATTAAGAGTACAATTTCGCTTTATTCTTCTGTCATCTACTGAGACAAAGCAATTTCAAAATCTTACCAGGTGAGCCTCAGGTGAAGCTGAATGTGCCAAAATTGAATCACATTGTGCACAGACCTGAAATCTGAACCTGAATCTCTGTTCAGAGATTCAGTCTCTGAAGTGTTTGAAACAAGAGATAGAAAATGACTATTTTGAATGAAGACACACTTATTGAAAACAATATTTCAACTGAACCTGTAGTTAGAAAAAATGAATACTCTGTCTCCCTGAGAGTTTTTGTGGTCAAAGTTTTAGTAAAACAGGATTTGGTCGCAGGGTTTCATGTTGTCCATTCAAATGTAGCACTGATGGAGGCAGATGTCCAACCACCTACAGCTCTGTTCTGATCAAGGTTTCTTGAGTTTTTCCTAACTGCGGTTACCTACTTCTCACTCATGTGGATCTCTGTAAATTTAAATTAAAGAGTCGGTCTAGACCTGAAAAGTGGGATAACTTCTGTTGTGATTTAGCACTATTTAAATAATACATCTAAAAATACTAGATGTTATATAAACATGACATTGACCTAACGACAGTATTTTAACCAAAAGTGCATGTCGTTGAGAACAATTGTAGTTCTGTCTCTAAATTCAATGGACGTCGTCTTGCAGGGCCAGAGTGCAGATCGTATGGAGTCCCACGAGGAGGCCCTGAACATCCTGCAACAGCCGATGGCTCTGGGCTACTTTGTCTCCACAGCCAAGACTGGACCACTGCCTGACTGGTTCTGGTCTGCCTGCCCTCAAGCCCAGAACCAGTGCCCACTCTTCCTCAAGGTAGATTTTTTTAAAGTTCTCTGAGCTCTGTGAAACTCCCGTGTGAGAGTTTTCAGTCACTCTAAAGCACTTTATTGATTAATTTGACTAAAAGACATCAGAAAACACTGAATAATGCCTGTCACACCTTCCTAAAGCCTGATATGACTTCTTAAAATTGCCTTTGTCTAGTCAACAGTCCAAAAAGTAAAAATATTTTCAGTTTATCATCGCATAAGACAAATAAAAGCAGGAAATTATCACAATTGAGAAGCAGAAATAAATTACTTTGGAAAAATTACTTTTTGATGAATTGATTATCAGAATTGTTGCTGATTACTTTTCTGGGAGGGACTGTCATATGCGCAAGGGTGCTGAATTAAATCAGATGAAGAGTAAGTTTCCACCAGTGATAAGACAAAGACATAACATAATTTGGAAACGCTGTATGCCTCAGGTCCCTATCTATGAAAAGCTCCTGGTGCTCAGAAGTAATGTTAAAATTTAAAGACCTGAATTTGAGTCATATCTTCACATTTCCTGTTCCCAGGCCTCTCTGCACCTGCATGTGTCTTCAGTC
Source organism: Scomber scombrus (assembly GCF_963691925.1). Taxonomy (NCBI): domain Eukaryota; kingdom Metazoa; phylum Chordata; class Actinopteri; order Scombriformes; family Scombridae; genus Scomber; species Scomber scombrus. Next base: position 16,761,007 of record NC_084974.1, read on the forward strand.
CAATCAGACGAGCTTCTGCACAGTAAACACTCCCACCCCTTGGACTCCAACCACACCTCTGATGTGCTCAGGTATGTTGCTTAGATCTCCAGAGTCTGCACACTTTGAGAGCTGTGTACTATTAAAATAACATGTTTCTAACTGTGTGCCTCCCTCTTCATTACAGATTTGTTCTAGAGCAATACAACGCCCTCTCCTGGCTGACATGCGATCCTGCGACCCAGGACCGGCGCTCCTGTCTGCCTGTTCACTTTGTGGTGCTCACCCAGATGTACAACTTTATCATGAACATGCTCTGAACTCTTTAACGGGATCAAACTGCTGAGATTTGATCAGTCAAATCGTGGATTTCCTACTACGATGGATCCCCGACACTCAAAGGACCTCGCACTCCATCAGGGCAAACGTGGAGGAGGCATCCCCTCCTCCTCCTCTCCTCCTCCCTGGTGTATCTCACACACAACACTGACTCACTGACTGACTGGAAGTTTCCAATCAACCAATCAATCAATCAGATGCCAAGAATCCATTTTAGCATTTTGGATGATCAAGGGAGGTTTCATAAAGGAGAATAAATTGTCTTTTTAACGACTGTAGATTGCAATCTATGAAATTTTATCTTAATGAAATGCCTGCATATATTATTTATTGTAAGTTTTTAAATGTGGAATTTTTAATGCTTAATATCTTTTATATATTACAAATCCTAGAGGGTGTGTACATCTCACTGTAAAGGAATTGGTTTAAAAAGTGTAATTTTCTCAATTACAACACGGAAAAACCTGTTCAAGTGAATTTTGCTGTAGATTGCTTTTAGAATCTTATTTTTTCAAAGGGTACAGACCTTTTTATTGCCACGCTGTAAAAATGAAGTAAAAGCTGGCCTGGGCATTTGCGTCCCACCCAATGAGTGGATGAGACTTACCTCTCTGTCTGCTTTGGCTCCAGAGTCTCTCGCACAGTAACTCAATGAGCTCTGAAGAGGAATTAAAAGGTACATTGTCAGATTATATATTTTATATAACAGATTTAGGTAATTGTGTGTGTATATGTGTACATATAATTGTGTGCCGCTACTGATGGTGCAGCTTCTGTTTTAGGAATAAAGTGCGTCTACATTATCCTCTTTTTATTTGTTCACTTTTTTTTTTGGACAGGTTTTAAACAGCTGTGAGTAGATAAATATTTCTCCAGTTATAAAGTTGTTTTTCCTTTCAAAGTTGGACACTTGAGATTTTTTTGAAAATGCCAACACACGCCAAAAATACACATTGAATTTAAAAAACATTGGATCTTACACTTCCCATAATACAACTTGATAGCTTCTTCTATTGACCATCACTGCCACATGTCCTAATACCACACAACATAGTAATTATACACAGTATGTGCTATTACTGATGCAAATAGTACACAGTTAATTTACTGGAAACAATGTCAATTGAAATACAATTTCACAATGTCCCTGCTAATTAAACTAAAATATACAAAATCTCAAGACAGCACTTTTTTTCAATACATAAACTATCTTTATGTATTTTCAAAAAGAAAAAAAATGGTTTGCCGCTCTGAGCTGCTCCTCCATCTACTTTGAAAATGACAAAGCATTATGAGACATATAGTATATACTGCCAGCAACCCAAATCAAGCATTGTATACTATACCTTTTATAAAGTATACATATTAACATCATTAGAAAAACGGCGTAGTGTCTTTCTAATCTCCAAACTAAGATTACCAGAAAGGTGTTCAGTTTTTTTATTTTCCAGACTTGACAAATCTCTTCTAGAGCCACAGAAGAATTTATACAATTACAAAATAATCATACAATGAAATTCCCCTTAAAACCAATCATTTAGCAGTAAGAATTGGACATAAAAACATACAATTTAAAAAATAAAATACAAGTACAAGACAAAGAAGTTTCAAATTTGACATAATAATGAAGTCAAAGAAATGCTGTCTTGGATGTACTTGACTTAAGTTATGTTGCTTATGATCAATCTTTAACAGATATGGAAGTACAATCAAATGAACACACACACTAAGTCAGACCATAGTCACTTTTGGGGACATTACATAGACTTGCATTCATTTCCTGGAAACTTACTCTGACTCTAATCTTAACCACTGACCCAAAAATCAGCTGTTTCTCGACTGGGGACACAGCTTTTGTCTCTGTTTGGACATGTTGTCCTCAATTAACTGATCCTAAGTTTGACATTTTTCCCCAAAAGTATCAAGAACAAATTTGTTCTTGTGTCCTTTTCTCCTTAAAGTGTTGTCACCTTTAGAGCACATTAACAACTGAAATCAAATTATTGTTATATTATATTAATATTATTATTAACAAAGTGTTTCAGTGCTGGCTAAAAGAATACCTAAGCCATATCAATTTTTGGCTAATTGTACTCATTACTCACATTACTATGATAGTGTGTGTGTATGATCTATCATAAACTTCTTTTTTTTTTTTCGGGACAAAGGTCAAACTTACCACCAGTTAATTAGAGACAAAAGCTGTGTCCCCTGTTAAGAAAATGCTGATTTTTGAGTCAGTGATAAAGATTAGAGTCAAAATAAGTTCCCATAAAATGAATGCAAGTCTATGTAATGTCTGATTTTGTGTGTGTGTGTGCGCGTGTGTATTTTATTGTACTTCCATATCTGTAGTATATTGTGGTTTTATGATAACGAAAGCTGTATATTTTAATTATACTGGGCTCATCTAGGGAGTTGAAAATCAGCAACTCTATGCATCATGCTCATGTATTCGGAGTTATGTTAAATTGAACCGTCCTCATCAAATACAATTAAATAACAATCATTTTAATAATAGGTGTACATGAACAAAATCAGCCCAAAATAACTCCCATTGTGGTTCCTTGTTGGGGAAGCTGCTTTAAATGGTGTAATTAGTCTTGACACGTCAATGAATTGTAGGTCATAAAAGGTAGGCCTAATTGTTTGTGGCAGGTTGAACATTATTCATCGACAGAGCAGCAACTTTAACTCTGCCCATACTAACAGGATTTGGCTGGTTAGCGAGAATGGCATTAGCTAATCAAGGAGAACATGTCATCTCAAAGTCTCATCCAATCAGCGTCTTATGTTCTGCTTAATGGGATCCAATGGAATGATAGACCAATTCGTCAGGGGCCACATAGGACAGTGAGCTCGGCTGGTGCCAAATCACAGAATTAAAAGCAATCTGTTCCAGTATTTGGAAACATTTCAGTGTTAAACCCATTGTGGATATATTGGGCTTTGGTGTTTATAGCCAACAAAAAGGTTGTCTTAGATTTTTCTGTGCCATCTGTGTCAATGTGTTAGCTTCTCTGTGACAATGTTTATGACAATGTAACTAAGAGTTTAAGATGAAAAAAGATCCAAAATGCATGTTTAATTTCCAGTATATCTAGTATTATTTGTATGTAGAATTGGCACACTGTACAGTACACACTAGACAACAAAATATGTTTCTTCTGTAGTCTTTTAAATCCCCTTACATTTTTAAAATTAGAAGTAAAGTAGTAATAGTAATAATAATATTAGTATGAGTAGTAAATGTTAATGATATATGATATCTATGCGCATGAATCTTATGACTTTTAGGGGAAAACATGTTTCACATAACCACATTTGTTGCTATTTTAATGAAAATTGATTGGTTTAATTTAAATGTATTGACATATCAAAATGTCTTTAACAACTTAAGTTCAGTGAAGTCTGTAAATGATCCTGACTAAGTTTTGGGACAACTTGCCCAGCGATGAAAATGGGATTTTGAGAAAACTTCTTTTTTTTAAAAAAGCAGTGAAAAATAGAAGGAGAAATGAGGTCTGGCAACCTTCAGTAGTAACCTCAGTAAGCACTTAAAAAAACAAATGCATGAATTGCTACATTGTTGGCGAGTAGGACCTGGCCACCTTGAGTATTAAACCCTTGACCTTTGTATCCTCGGAGAAGGTGATTCAATTACTGTGCCACACACCTTCTCACAAGTTGAGACAATGACATCACGTGCAAAACTGCAATATTTTTGTCTATTTTGATTCAGATCAGTGTAGTCTGCAGCTGATCCTGATTAAGTTTTAGGACAATTGGCCCAGCCAAGATGTAAGAAATATGAAAAGAAACTGAGAAATACTCACAAAATGAGTTGTTGAGATGTTTTTTTTTTTTATAGTAGAAGATCAAAGATACAGATGAACTAAGTGATTAAAATGATGGAAGGATTGGATTGAAGGATGGAAGCTGTTTATGAGATAATAGCAAAAATGTAAACCTGATTATTACAGGGTCATTTTATGTGCCTGAGTAAGAGGTGGAGTCTGCAACCCACCTGCTAATTTTGGTGTTTTTGCCGCACAAACACTTTCAGTGGAGAAAAATTGTAAGAAGAATAATGAGACAAACAACAGGGATCCAGCAGCAACACTTCACTGCTTGGACCCCTAATAACTATCAGTAAACAATAAATATGGGTTTATTTACATTGTACGGATAAAGGCCTGTGCATGTTACAATTTATTTGTGTTAGATTTTCATTTTCTCTCTGCAATCTCTGCTGAGAAAAACCCGTCTGTTGCCACATAAGCTGTCTTTGTCTAATGGGATTACTGTAAGCAATTAGGAGTAGTTAATGGTCTTTCCTGTTGTTGGTAAGTAACACTAATTGATCAGATACAGTACACAGCTGACACTGGCTCACAACAACAGGTGGTCCATGCTGAACTGAAGTCACTGTTTGAGAGCTGCAGACGGACACAGAACTGGACTCATTCTGCTGTTGGCTGACCAGATCAACAGTTAATCAAATGTAAGAAAGGACATATTAAAGTCTTTATCTTCACTTTGGTGATTGATAAACAGGCTTTAAGGGGCTGAATATTGTTCACCAGATCATCAAAAATCCAGAAGTCAAGAGATTTCAGCTCATCACACAGGTAAAGAACATATTTACAGAATATATGCGTTTCATTTTATCAGAAGGAGAAAATACTGCAACGTTAAATAAGGAGATGGAGGCCAAGCATTACATGTCTTGCATAACGTTACACCGGCTGATTACTTTGACCTTTTTTATGCTTACAAGGCTGTTTAATGTTCAATGTGACTTTCAACAACAATAACATAAACCTACATAAATATTCAAAGAGCAAAGAAAACATTTCTTTTGTCTGTTAAACAAGAACTTTTGATATTTCTGTCTTCTCCCCTTATGTTGTGTTCAAAATGCACTGATTTATCAATGAATGACTACACTGGCTTTGTAATTGTTTTAGAGCTTCCAGCTGTAATTATTTTTCAATTAATCTACAAATTATTTTCTTGATTAGTTGTTTGGTTCATAAACTTTGGGCAGTTCCCTTTACACATTTTGACATCTTTAAATGTCTAGTTTTTTCCAACCAAAAGCCCAAAATATTCAGTTTACTTTTTCCATTTTACTTAAAAATCATGCATAAAAATTGATTAATCAGTTATAAAACTTGCGGCTGAATATACATTTATATTCTGTAATTAATCATAGCATCTCTAAATAATTTAATGAGTATACGTGTAAAACACATGTAAAATAAGTGTAAAACTAATTTGTTGGGCAATTTGTGTTTTACTTTAATAAAAGTTTTAAATAAGAATTGTATCTGTTAACTTTTGACATCTGAGCACTAACAAGGATTTAAAAAGCATCTGTGTAGATTTTCAAGTATAAGCGTCAGTAGATGTAATTGAATCAGCTTGTTTTCTCTGTAAGGTGAGGTCCTGGGCTCTGTGCCCTCAGATGACACAGTGAGCTGTTTCTGATGCCTCATTCACTCTGTTTGCGCTTCTAACAGACAGCTCCTTTATGAGATTAAGAGATTTCTGTGGCACGCTGACATGGACGAAATTAAGAGAACGTGGGATGTGTAACCTCCAGCTAATCTTGTCTTTATGAGAAAGGAGGGATCAGGCTATTGGATTGCCGCAGCCTACAGAGGTTAAAGGGGCAATGGCAAAAACAACACCAGAGAAATGGCTCCTTAGATAAATCTACACCTTACATTATAGAAAAATAAGATCATAAGACCATTATTATTTACTCTCAGTGGCCAAAAAACAGAGTCCGTTGTACATTCAAATGTTTTCAAGCTATTCGTCATGTTGTATTGTAAGACAGACCTGTTACGTAATCAGTCCTCTGTATGTCTACAAAATGAAATGACATACATGAAGGCAGTTTTAAGCATGTTACTTGCAAAATATTAAAATATTTATTGACGCTTTTAATATGCACAAATCAACAAAAAAGCATAGATAAAAAAAAAATAATAATAAATTGCACAGATCAGAAGCTTCAAATAAATATTTCAATTTATTAAATCAAGATGCTTAAATTATCTTAATGTTGTCCATGTCTAGTTCATTTTGATAGTCATCTGATTTTTCCTCTCTGTATTCGTAAGATTTACTAAACTTTATCTCGCCGCTGCAGAGACAAACATTATGTTAGCCTCTAGTTTATATTCACATTGCTTCTCCATTCACTAACAGCATTATGTGCCCTTGGAACAGATGGATCCTAAATTAATTAAATGGATTGGCACATTGAATGCCTCAGTGGGATTATCGCCAGTAATGCAATCTAACAAGATATTGTCATTTGCAAGGCAAATTGCCTAAGATGTATATCATGCAATATGCATGTTGCAAAACTATACACTGTATTGTGTTTATGTTTCTGTGAATGTTCACTGATTCTTTCTGTTTGTGTCCTACAGAAGACATCAAGAACCTGTTGTTACCTGGCTGATCTCCTAACTTTCTCACGTACAAGGATTCTTGCCGGAGATACAAGACTGACTTCAAAGGTGTGTTTAAACTTCAACATGTCTTGAACATGATTTGAATCTACCTACACACCTAATTACATATTATGCAGCTTATTTAAACATCATTTCACTGTTTCTACTGATGATTACCTTTGTGATTTCTCTCTGCAGAATATACCGTCCTACCTGCTCAGGAATCAAAAACGTAGGTGCTCCATCAGCACAAAGACATGCATCAGTACACTCACCAGCATGCTTTCACTCCCATCCTTCATCAGTCCTCTGCTGGCGTTCCTGCTCCAGCTATGACGGGAGCTCAAGACAGTCATGTAGGAGAGTTTTTTTGTTTTTATTAATCACTTTAACCAACTTTGACCAATTCCCAGCTCAGTGTTTTCTCTGCTGAGTCACTTCACTTTATTTCACTCAGAGTTTCTTCCATTTTTATCTTCTTGTCATTTAACCACTAAGAATAGTTTCAAGACATCATGTTTTACCTCATGTTGCAGGTCATCCAGCATCTTGTCAGAGCAACAACGAGGCTGCAGTCCTTTACTCCCGTCACTGCCTTCCACAGAATGACACAGAAGTCCATCAAGTCAACAGTACGTCCACAATGCACCATTTAATACAAGACATGTCAAAAAAGCAATAAAACTGTAGAAAGATTCAGTGAAATTTCATTTGCCTTCTATTGTCTTTGTTAAAAACAGTCAGATTGTGATTAGTTCAATGATTTTACTCAAATCAAGCTTTGCAAATCACCTAATAGGTTCTAAAATGTATTTTAAAGATTTTTTTTTTTTACAGAAACGAGGGAGATGGAGTGCACAACATGTCTGCATAGCATGGCGAATTTATTACCACAAGCAACTCAAGGTAATAATTAAATACACCAATATTTTAGTCACATAAACAAATATGGTGTGTTGTGTGTGAAATGAAAGTCAATTAAATTGGATTTTTGTTTGTCATCTACATAAACTGAGCTATGATGTGAATAAATGCCTAAATTATTATGAATGTATTTGAATGTTTTGGGGATTTATTTTTGATTCATTGCCTTATTAATAGCTGAAAAAGTGGTCAGATGAGAACAGGTCTATATTAGGTCTTTCAGTTGCCAGTGCAGGTCAATATCAGGAGAGAAACAGCAGCATCTATGAACAATATAAACTTTAAATTAACAACAAGTTTTAGAAAAATAATTCATAAGTCTATTAAATTGATCAGAATTTAGTCGTTAGTTTTGAATAATGTATAATCTCAGCATGTAATTTAATTCTACACTGTGGAAGGATTTGAATGATATCTCATATTGCAACTGGCAGTTTTGTATCTGGTTGATTTATAAATTAACAGAAAACGCAGCCAAAACCGAATAGTCTCCATCGAGAAGTGACCACCAGCCTACCTGACTCAGTGCAACACAAGGAACCAGAGCAGCACTCCTGCATACAGCCCTATCTAGGTGAGTCCAAGAACAACAATGTCAGAAATACAGAACATTTAACAGAGGCATATGACAAACATGAGGATTTTCTTTTCCTTTCTTCTACATTTTCAGATTCTACATGTGGACAGTCAGCATATGTTGAAAGGAGTGAAACAGGAAAAACAACAGAGAATAGTAGCAACCTCAAAAGAAGTCATTCTTCTGGCCTTTATACATCATCAACACCATCTTTTCACATCCATACCACCAAGAGGGAGATACTAGGACAGCACCCGGACCTAAACTGGAAAGAGAAAATGGATAAGGAGGAGCACAGACACCACCAGCTGGACGCCTGTTTGAATGTTTTACCTCTTCAAGAACATTCTTGGGATCACACGGTGGTCGCTCCTGAAATTGTTGGCAGACACGCCACAGTCTCACATGACAGGAAAAGGCCTCTCGAGACTGGCAGTTTCAATAAGGTGAAGAGGGTGAAGCAGGAAGTTGTAGACAACCAGTTTGAGCCACCTTTGCTCAGTACAGCTTGTACAGATCTGTCGTCTCACACCACGCCACTGCAACATACTGACATGAGTGATACCTCTGCCCTGTATTGTTACAGAAGTGGATATTATGTTGCCAGAACGCCTATGGGGGTTGTCTCCTACCCAGGAGCTGAGATGTATGCTTACCAAAATGCTTCATGGGAGCAAACAGGGAATGAAGTTAAGACAATGAATCACAGCTTAAGACAACAACTTGTAGGAGACCATTTACTAAACGGCTGCAAGATAATCAAGATACCTCATGAAGCACAGAAGCACAAAGAAGTTTTTCACGGCTCTTCAGCCCCACATCTTCATTTCCCTCTCGCTATGAGGCAGCAGGAGATGGCTTACCTCAGCGGGAGGAAGTTTATAAACTCAGGTAATGAGAGCTACCATCTCCAACACTGCAGACATCACCACTGCCATTGTGCTACCATGAGTTATCTCCTTCATCCCAGCTTTCTGGCTGCATCCTACACTGGGTGTTGAGTCACCAGAGTCAGTCTGACTAAATAAAGGAGGGCAGCTTCTCCCATAACAATCACTAACTCACTGGATGTCACTGGTCATTATGGTGTGAAGCTGCACACTATCCTAGATATAACAATCCAGTCATAGTGACAAACTGGGACACACAGGAGACACTTTTTTAAGAGTCAAATCGAGAGGTATCCTGACTTTGAGCCTCCAAAAACACTGGATCCTAAATTTCCCATGATGTAACTGGATCAGCATTTTTCATTAGAACCTCCCCGTCTCATTAATCCTTCTTTTAAACCTCTGCAACTCCAGATTGTAACAGACTTTCTGTTGAGAATTTCAAGCCCAAGCCGAGATAACCCTGATGACATCAATGTGACTCCCACAGAATACATTACAAAACTGTTTTTTACAAGCAGTGGAGCACGTCGTGACAGATGAACTGTACTTCCTGTAAGAAGAAATCTGCAGAATATCCCTTTAATGAAGGATGGCAGTCTTCAGAATTTCTTTCTTTTTTTTTTTTTTACTTTCACTACAATGACATTGATTACATGATTAAAAATATAGAGACACAAGAGAAAGCTGCTTTGTGATTTTTTTTTTTGTTAGGTTAAATTGAAAATCTTGATTCAGACATGAGGGTGGAATATGGATTGGTCCTGTGGTATCAAAGCTCATGTGTGGAGGTGGAAGAAGCTGTTGAAGAGACTCAAATTAATTTATGGGGTCACTGTAACCTAAAATTAAAACCAAGAAAAGCTCACTTTTGTATCAAAAATGTATTTAAAATGTATAACAATGAAACTGACTAAAAACAATAAAATTAAGTTATAATCAAAGGTTACAATAAAAACCAATGTCCTCTGGCATCCTCTGTGTCGGCAACATCATGGAAATAATCACAGAAAATGGAAGTTCATGTGTTAAGAACACGTAAGGAATAACATTTTGTAGATCTAGCGCTGTAGTGCTTTTAACTCATCACATTCATGTAAGCTTTGTCAACTCACAGAAACATTAACCTATGTTTTACAGGCAATATTATATGAATGCGAGACATTACAAAGCTCAGCCAAGGCATTTGAGTTACTAAGAGCTGTGATAGTGAAACTGTGGTCTCCAAACAGAGAGATGACAGGAAATGAATGTAACATCACTTTAAAAGTGCTGAAGAACATTCAGAAGCTTTGGCCCAAAAATATAGTCCCAGTGAAGACTTCACTGACAGCTCCACTGCAAAAATATAGTTAAAGAGGTAAAACAATTCAATTGCATAATAGCTATAAGAAAGCCTACATCAATCAGGCTCTATGGTGCAGTGCACGGTGGACAATCACACCACGTCCATGCCCAGGCCCCTCGCAACCTCCGTCAGAGCCTGAACTGCTCCTGATGTCCCACTAGTGTCACAGTCCTCCTGAGCTATTCCTCCAGGCTCATCCTCAATGTGAGGGATGGTACTCATGACACAGTAGACAGGAGAGTCACTGCTTCTGGGGCTGGGCTGAGACGAGACGTCCTCACCTCCAGAGAGTTCTGAGGAGTATGAGGATGAGGAACTGGAGGAGGGCGAGGAGGATCCTGCAGGTGAGCTTCTGCCGCTCTCTGGTGTTACTGCAGGTATTTTGTTACGGCTGCTGGTTCTCTGACTTTTCCGAAGGCTCTGAGGCTTCTTGGCCATGTTCTTCATGATCTCCTTCGTCACTTCCACAGTCTCAAACCTAACCATGTTCACTTTTAGGAAGCCGTCTACATCCTTTCTGTATCTGTGGAGAAAACAAGGAAAAACCACAAAAGTAATATTTATTTTCACATATCTTATAGTTACATCTGACATATCCTGAGAGCTGAAAGGTAAAGTATTAATCGGCTTATTTGACGTACCTAAAGCGGGAATGTCCAGAGGGCCATTTCAGCTCATGCTTCTTGCGAAGGTGAAGTGTGAGAGTGTAACACCAGGAGAATACCTTATCACAGATATGACATTTATATTTGGACATTCCCCCAACCTGTTGGTGAAAACCATACAGTGGTGTCAATAACACAGCATAATCACAACTGTCAACAAGATTACAGCAGCTCGATGCCAACAAACCTCGTGCACTCTCTTGAAATGGTGGTTCATGGTTGGGAATGTGTGACAAAAATATTCACAGCCCTCCACTGTACAGTGGTACACCGACCCCTCATTGTGGACCTCTGTGTGTTTCTGTAGGTCGCGCTGGTTCTTAAATCTGTAGACAAAAGGAATTTATGATGCTGAAATGATTTGTATTCATTAAATCCAAAACAGAGATAGATGAAAAACACATTAACACCTCACTATAAATGTCTGATGTTGAAATAATGTGTTATACTGTTCAGTAATCCAAGGCAAAGGGAAAACAAGGAGACCCCCCCCCCCCCCCCCCCCCCCCTAAAAACGGTCTTTTCTGTTTTCTCTTTTTTTGTCTCCCTAACTAATACTTTCTTACTTGCAACTAGACAAGGAACAATAAACTTTATAAAATGGCAGAATAAAGACTGAAGAAGTTTCATGAAATGGCTGAAACTTGATGTATTACTTTAAACATTACGACACTATCAAAGAAGACCTGGTTGTACATGCTGTTTGACAAAGTTAAGCTGTTGTCAACTGGAGATCTCTTTATCTGTGTTGAAGCTCTACCTTTTGTCACAGAAGTCACACGGGAAGGGCCGCTCATCACAGTGGCGGAACCTGATGTGGATTTTAAGAGCTGCCAAAGTAGTGCAGGTCATGTCGCAGAAAGGACACTTCACCTGATTCACTGGAAGTAAAAGGAAAGAACAAACAAGATATTGTCTGTGCAATATGAAAATATGATACATGACACCACAATTAGTAATTGACAGCTGGAAATGGATAAAGCTTTATATGGCTGATAAATCATTAATCAAAAATGCTTTTATCTAGCCAGGACTGACCTTGCAGAACAGCTATATGATAATATGACTTTAATAAATTTACTGCAGCCACAGCTGAAGATACCTTGAAGTAAAACCCTTTCTCTTGCACATTAAGTGAATAAACACTTCATTAATTAATCAAAAATGGTGCAATGTCAAACAGACATAAGAACAAGCTGATTAAGACAGAAATGATTTAACATTAAATGTTTTACTGCTCGTGATTTATCAACTTTAACATGATATAACACTGTAGTTACAACATCTAGGTAACTATTTCAAATGGTGATTAGTGTTCAGCTCATCATCGTTAAATATTTTAAATTCACACTTAATAACTGCACTGTCACAATAATTTAAGTTTAGACTTGTGAAAAGTTATTACCATGCTGACGAACATGATCCCTCAAGAGCCTCTCGCTGGAAAAAGCTTTGCCACAGTGTTCACACACCAGTGAGTCTGTTTGAATGAGATGGGTGTTTTTAGAGAAATCAGCATTATGCAATACACTTAGCAGCACATTTAGTGGAAAAGTCATACGAATCAAAGTGTCCTGCTCACCCACTGGCTCGGCCTGCCTGTGGAGGTGGTCGAATAGCTTTGTGTTGCTGGAGAACATGCTGCCACAGGTGGGACAGGCTACAAGTCTCTCCTGAGTGTGGCTCCGCATGTGTTCTCTCAGACGGTATCTGATCTTGAAGAAGGCATCGCAGCCTGTGAGCACAAAAACAAAAGTAAAATTTAAATGTGGGATCAAACTCTGCCGCCGCCAGTGAAGCTGGACACATCATGAAGATAACTAAGATTCTCTTTAACATTTCTTGCTCAGTTATACCTGTCCAATGGCAGAAGAGAGCCTGTTGTTGTTGTGGGAGAGACTGCAGCTCGGCACTTTCAACATGATTGTCTACATGTCGGTAGTACCACTCCGGATTGTTAAATGCACTCTGTATAGACACAAAAAAATAGATTCTATAGTTTAATATCTATATTTATTTAACAAATTAGTTGATCATGTTCTGTGTTTACCTTAAACTAAAAATACCTACATCACAATGTTCCCACTGGCAAACGTATCCATCTGATCCTTCGGGAAGCAGGTTGTTGCTATGCAGGCCTTGGTTGCAGCTGGGCAGGTCAGGACGGGACTTCAGCAGCTGTGACCCGACAAACTTTAACTTACCGTGGTAGTTGTGGAAATAAGCGTGGACCTCCAGCTCTGCAGCGCTGCCCATGGACACAAATTCACATCCTTTCCAGAGACAAGAATACTCATCTAAACAAAAAGAACAAATGAGTCATTAGTGGACATTCATAGGATGCAAAAAGAGCGATGACACTTCTCAAACTATGGCTGGACAACTTAAAGTTAAGAAAACTGACATTTAACTGTCCTTATTAAAATCTGTATGTTCAGCAAATTCCTCCAGACAGGCTGTTGTCTAACCCTTTAATACTCCTAATAGTATAACAATCCCACTCATAGTAATAACCAATCAGCATGTGCTCACATCTTTTGTGTGAGGTCGTTGTTAACAGAGAAAAACTGAGTCAGCATTGTTCCACCTGGCAGTTTTTATTGTTCAGTGTCTGAATCAGAAAATGACTCAAATGTTGGAGAAACTGCAGCTGAGAGCTCTGGTGCAAACGAGGAAAAGCTGATACAGAAAAAAACACTTATCACAACAAAATGTAAATACTGTGATAAAATGGCTGTAGCTTCAAGAGGAGATGCAATTATTAATAATTATTATTTTATTCCATCGCCTGAAACACGGTATACAATAAGATGAGTTCATGGGCAAGTCCAAAAGTCCTTTCAATGAAAGTGATGGGGGCCTAAATCCATCCGCAAGTATGCATTTAAAAGTTTATCTGAAGCTTGTATGAAGCTTTAGCTGGTCATAGTAAGTGGATATCTGCTACATTTACATACTTTGCATCAAATTTCCCCCCTGTGTTGCCTTGGAAAGTGTTTCCCTGTTGAGCTGAGTGGAAGTATAGTAACAAAAACAGGGACTTCGTCACTAAAAAGACCATAGTTGAAAGATATCTAAGCTGAAGCTTCAAATAAACTTCAGATAAACATTTATATACATTTTTTGCACAGAAGGAGGCTTGCGGATTTTGTCCCCAATCACTCTACATTGTAAGTGCATTATGAAAGAATATTTTAATGGCCAGTATGAACAGGAGGAAAGATTATGGCAAGAAAAACCTATTTTAATGTTGATTTGAGCACTTGACTTAAGACAGACTTGAAACATTTTGAACCCATCTGTAGTTTTTCCCAGTGCTGTCTGTGTGTGCTTTAATCTTACAGGTTTGTTTCTTTTCTCAGTGCGTGGGTGTCTATTGCCAAGAAATGTTGATCTCAATGGCATTGATTTATGAATTCATGATTAGAATAAAGTCTCCCAGCCCTACATTGGTGGCTGTAAACATGTTGAACAGTCTGGACACAGATATTTAGCAGCATGTACACTCACCCAGTTCCTCCAGAGCATCTTTATCTCCCAGGTAGTCCTTTAAATGCAGCGACATATGGTCACTCAGCTCCTCCATGGTGTGTCCCTTGAAGTCGCATGAAGCCCACTCACAGGCCACCTCAAAGTTGTCGAGTCTCTTGGTTGTCATCATGGTGGAGACCCACGGTGTGCCCTCCTACACACATTTTAACAGAGAGAAACTGTTGTTAATTGCTTAGCTGGGTAGTTTTTAATGCTAGCTAGAGTTGAATGACAACATGTTGACACCGACGTTAGCTGACAGACATACTGAAGTGTTGACAAGCTGAAGGTTATCTACAAAATGATAGCAGTCAGCGTTATCTGGGACAGTGTGTTCATCAGCGGAACGAGTAAAACAGCTAACTATTGATTCGTAATTAAAGTTTAACATGTACTATATACATGTAAAAGTAGGTATTTTAGCTAACAGTTTAGCTCCCGCTGAACCAAATACAGCTCCAAATCCATTTTTAGGACTTTACTTATGCAGCTAATCACATGTTTAATCGTTCAATGCTACCGTGGGAATATATGACATCTTAATGGAGGGGTTTGTAAACACACACTAACGATTCACACCCTTCATACATTAATATAAGCCAGTCTTTCTTACAAATATGAGTGTTGCCCGCTGCAGACACCGAGCAGCTTCTTCCCTCCTCTCAGCTTGTCTGCTTTTGTTTATTTCCGGTCACTCCTCCTCCTCCTCCTCCTCCTTCTTCTTCTTCTTCTTCCTCTGGTGAGAGTTGGGTCAGACTAGACGCAGCAAAGACATACTGCTGGCCTCTACAGGACATTTGTAGAACAGCATTGAATTACTTCAATCCCTTTGTACAGTTCAGTGCCATACACACATGGTTGAAGACAATTCATTACAGTTTTTGTTGTTTCACTATGTTCAGCGATGAGTTCTTCTTTTTCTTTTTATTCGTCTTCGTCTTCGTCTTCGTCTTACTCTTCTTCTTGTTTTTGTTCTTATTCCTTATTATTGTTCTTATTCTTACTCTTATTCTTATTATTGTTCATGTTCTTATTGTTGTTCTTATTGTTGTTCTTATTGTTGTTGTTCTTCTTCTTCTATTGTTATTTTCTTTATTGTTATTACTATTATTTATTATTTATGTATTATTTTTATTATTATTATTATTATTATTATTATTATTAGTAGTAGTAGTAGTAGTAGTATTAGTAGTATTTTTATTTATTTTTTTAATTCAAAAAAGCAGAACAAACCACTACTTACTGAATCTGAGTTCTCTGAGACGGAGGTATTTATGCTATTAAAGGTTTTGTTTCCCTGGTATAGTTAATTATCTTATAGAATCTGTATAACTCAGTTACTAAATTAAACCCTTACATTTGCCATGTTATATTAACAGATTCATTTAAACTACTATCATGGTGAGTGTGTTATGATCCTCCTTGTGATTCCAGTCCTTATATTCAGCACAACTTTAGTATCCAGCTCAGTTCTGCCTCGCACTCTCCAACAGTCTGTTTTTATCTTCTATTTTATCCTCTACTTCATTTCACTCTTTAAAATCCTATTTAAATGTGTCCTTTTACATTGCCTTGTTTCTTAGGCTATGCCTTTACATCCACAGCATATGTTATATTGTCCCAGATTTTGGCACTACTGCACAGGAGTGATAGTGACTGACATGTAAGCCACATTTGTTTGTGAACCTCATATTTTAAAAGTCTGGAGTGTCCTCTAATAGGCTATACAATATAATATTTTACTGTATAGCTAAGCTTACTTAGCACAGCATACACTAAGAAATCACACTACAAATGGGGCCACACTGCTTCGATGTGTATTTTAAATCTATAGCATTGTAATAAGAATATACATATTGTCAGATCCATGAATTCTTGCAGTGAAAGGTTTGTTTACCCTCGAAGCCTGGAAGCTTTGGTGTTAAGGACATCTCAGCATTACCTGGACAGGCAAGGCAAGGCAGATTAATTTGTATAGCATCCATTCATAGTGCTTTACATAAAACATAAAAGGTATTAAGACATTATATAATATCTAATTTATAAGAGTTACATAAAAATAAGCTTAAGTGATAAGGCAGAACAGCCAGGCAGTGGAAGTTACCAGACAGATCCGGTGAACATAAGCTCGACTGGGATCATCTGGCAGAGCCCCCTTTCTGCAAGGCCTTCAACTGTCACCTCTGGAGGAATTCTCCTATATCCTGAGGAAGGATGAGGACGTAGAATCCTAGTGACCCACATTCAAAGCCTCCGTGGTTCATTCTTGTCATGGCAGCAAAGCCAAAACACAACAGTGGTTGGATGAAGCTTTCAAGTGCAAGGAGGCGTTTCAGGATTGACTAGGTAGGCCAGAAGGGCTGCAGCCTCTGTGGTCACAGACATAAAAACCAGAAGAGAAGAGAGGGGAGACCATGGGGAATGGCTTTCCGTAGCCCTCAAAAAGTCTAGGAACCTATTAGACAACAATGGAAGGTGAAGCAGGGTTTTGCCCAGGCTGTTATTTCTCAGGTGGAGGCTTGTTACAGTGATGCAGTGAGATTGTACAATAGTTTCCCATCCACTAGAGGTCAGAATTTGCTGACTATAGCACCACACTCCTCATCTCATAAGCATGTCCAAGAAATACACTAGCTTGATGAGGATGCATGTTTCCTAATGTGGTCTCTCTTAACAATGGACATATTCAAAATAGGGCTTTATGTTTCTGTGTATAATCCAGAACTAGACATGTAATCTTTATTAAAGAAGGGTGTCTTAGAAAGGAAGAATTTGAGATCTGCTGCAAACTCAATGACTTGCATTACTACTGTGCTGTTGATTGTAGTAGGCCAACATTTACATGTTAAATAACCTTTTTTTTGGATGCTGGTGAATTCAACTGACAAACATAAGGGCTTCTGTTGTTCATGAAATAACCACAACAGAGGATAACTATAGTGGCAATAGCTGCTTAAACATGACAAAAATGGACATGCACTGAGGCTGTGTAGGTGAGTCTGTATCCAGACAGACAAGTCATTTAGAGAAAGGACGCTGCTTCAGTGCCATCGCCGATCTTTTATTGAATATTTCATGCTGCTCTGCAAACATACGAACCCATAACAACTGAATTATTCATGCAATGTTATGTCAGGATGACTGATTCACAGAAAAATGACCACCAACATCCAAAAGCCAGTCGCTGAATGAACTGAAAAATAATCAAATTATGCTTCCATTGTACATCTGTTCTTTGTTTCATTTCATACATTTTTGTCATTTTGCATCCTTGAATTAATCCACAGACTGCCAGAATACAGAAAAGCCTATATTATATTATTTAGATTACTAGAAAAACATTATATGAATGATTCGTAATATTTATTGAGATTTGAGGAGTAAAACAAAACCCAGTAGTATCTGCAGGGCACATCAAGCTCAGTCTCTAACAAGCCTTATATACTTTGGCCTCTAGGTGTGCTGTAGACATACAATTCAGAGATGGAGATGGTTTCAGAGACTTTACTATCCCCAAAAATGATGACAACAGTAATGAGAGCAGAACAAAAGTGGCAATTCAATATGCTTACTGTAATTTAGTCCAACTTTTACACATTATTAATTTGATTAAAGTTAAACATCTTAACCATATTTTTAAAAATATGATGTAAAAATATAATAACTATCCCTTATTCAGAGTAATGAATGACTGGCACACAGAGAATTGTGTTGCATTTCCAATTTGTTAAATTTCTCAGATGCCATTACTGTTCAGAACAATAACACTGATTTGACAGTTATCAATACAGAGAAAAATGTGGCAAAAGTTGGGTGTATTGTTATGAAAGCCCAGTATTCATGTTAAGTTACAGTTTGACCTATCACTACGGGGCCATAGTGGGTCTCAGGCTGAACCATCATAAATCTAGCGGGCCTTATGACAGGCAACACCATTCTTCATCCCTGATCTAACTACCTTTAATCCTCCTCCAACCAAAGCAAAGAAAAAGCCTCATACCTACATAGTATCTGCTTCGGCTACACTGCTGTGGCTGGCCCAACTGGCTTGATAGACAGTATCATCAGTATAATGACGTGGCCTGCTCAGTGGTCCAGACATCATCCCTAGTGAAAACTGCAAGAGAGAGCTTCATTTGTTATAAACAGGTTACACTTACATAAATCTTGAACTCTGGGTTTAACCATGAAAGTTTCTTCTTATAGAAATTATTGCTTAAGGATTGCCTTGACCTTTAGATAACTGAAAGTTTCAGCTTATATAACTGCATTATGTTTACATTTAGAAAAAAACACTAATGGATAACAGTATCATGCAGTATCTAGTTAGAACATTTATACATTATCTATATTTAATAATTAAGTTCCACCTTGTAGATAAATTTTTGTTCTATGCATTTAGTTGCACAGACATTTTTACTGTGCTCCTTTTATGCCTTTAATATGTATTTCTGCCTTTGGTTTTACTAGTTAAATCACTCCTTCCTACCATAACATACAAATACTTCTACATTTACATCAAATACTATATTTGAATGTAACATGTTATAGTACAGATAACAATAATCTGTAAAATGTGCAACTTCTTTGGAACCCAAAAGAACTACTAAGGGTGAAAAACTGAGGACTTGATGATATATTTACAATCCAAAAAATACTAATGTCTGACACAAAGGGTGCAATAAGTCACAACACATGATTTTGTAGCATCATTTTAATCAGAGTTCATTCAGAGCAAGCTGAGAATACAAGCACAACATCACAACATGTCTGCAGCAGTATGACATTGTCATATCATCATTTCACTCTGGTCTGACGCCACACGCAGTTGAACCAGACAGCATATAGGATGAGAGATATAGCACCAGGGTGTTGGAGTGCATAGCAGCACTTCTTGTGGTGGGATCAGACTTGATGCTAGCAGGCAGCAGGCTGTAGAGGTCAGACACGGAAAAACTCCCATCCCTCACACACGCACACAGAAGCTAAAACTGGAAGCAGACTCACGGTGGCTAGTGCTTGACTGGGCTCTCGCATACAGCAGCCAAGTTGGCCGCTGAGGATATCACGGTAGACGACAACCAGAAAGGGAAGGCTGTGAGGACATTTTAGTAAAAACACCTCATGTCACACGCATAACGAACAGATGTGATTTGCGAATTTTCAGACAGCAGCATTTTAAAGAGCTGAACTTCAAGTCCTGGCCCATTCCTTGTCCTTCAACACCTGGAGTGATCAGCCCATTCAAAGTGAGAATTATTGACTAAATACAATAGGCTCTGCTTTTTCAGGCCTATATGCATTTTTTTATTTTATGTAGCACAATAACAGCATAACAGCTCAAATGATAGGATGGAGTACAATGCCACAAAATACTGAGTCATTATAAAAAACTGCAGTATTCCTATTAATTTAAAGGAGAGGATCTCTATTTAGTCTGCAAGAAATATGTTTGTAGGTGGAACCATATTGCTGGTGTGTGTTTTTTAAAGCTTTTACAGCCACTAGACTATGATTTTATTTACTGTGTTTCGTTGTTTTTAGGTGTGACCAGAATCTACTACTACGCATGCATTATATCTGAAAAGGGCTTGCCCCTATACATTTATGTTAAATGGCTCAATTTACAAGCTAGAATGTGACTGTGACATATAGTCTGCTAAAATGTTGCTACTCAACCAAAAATGGGGTTTTGCATGCAGGCTGTAGCAATTATGTTACACTTGATTTGGTTTCTTAGCAACCAAACTGATGAAACCAGATATCATCCAGAACAATGAAATGAAAACCAGGACCATACAGCGGAGGCACTGTAACTAGGAAACGCAACTGTAAAACAGATTTTGTATTTTAACAAAACCTCAAGTTTGATACAGTCTCAGAGAGAAAGCGTCCCTTTGACATTTTCTACAATCATTTTAATGTTAACCTCAACTGTCAGGAGACGTCTATTCAGACTAAGGTAAAAATGCCCTTTTGTACACATACTATGTACCAATGGCTCTTTTTTGATAGTTTGATGTCAAAAAGAACTCATATAAACCATGTGCAAATGATGTGCTCAATAATATAAAGCGGTTCTGTGCACCAAAATACAAGGGATCCCATACGTTCTTGCACACACACACACACACACACACACACACACACACACACACACACACACACACACACACACACACACACACACACACACACACACACACACACACACACACACACACACACTCAGTTTACAGTGAAATTATTTGCATTAGTCTAAAAGCTCAACATTAGTGCCCATCCAAAAGTGAACAGTAAATGACAATACGGCAAAAACAACAGGTAAGGGAAATAAACCAAAGGGAAGAGATTTGCCTTTTTTGTCAAGTAGCCTTTGATTTTGCAAAACAAACAACACGATGCAGAGATGTAACTTTTACTGCTTTGCTTCAGCCAGTCTATTGCTTATTTCTTTGCTCTTCTTTGTGACAGCTCCCTGTGGTTTGGGTTCTGGGGTGCTCAAAGAGGCTTTCTTCTTGGCTGACTGGGAACTGGCAATCTGCTTCTCTTTTGATTTTTTCACCATCTTTCCTGTTGTTGTTGTTGGTGTCTTTTTTGGTTTGGTGCGAGACACTGGTTTTTCCACCTGGAAGAGAAGAGAGGTACAAACACTAAATTCAGTTTTAAAAACAGCCAATCAAACTTAAACTGATGTCAAACTTACTTTACAGACTCTAAATCATGTCAAAGCCCTATTTTTAGCATGCAATACATACCTCCTTTACCCTGTTACTTATATTAATGACAGGCAAATGACACCATGTGGCATAGGTGATATTTGCATGTGAAGGTTAGTGAAATGAAGGTAAAAGAAATTTAAAAAACAGCACAAAAGGTGTATTTGTGCCTTTTTTGTAAAGAATAGTGGTTCGTGCAGCTTTCCAACTACTAAAGAAAGCACAACATACAAACTACATGGCCAGTATTAGTACATGATGTTAGTCTTATGTTTTACAGAATGACATTTTTTGGTAACATTCAGCTATTAGCAGGTGGCAATAGCCTATGGAGTCTTGAGAAACAGGCTTATGACTGGAGGGTCATTGATTCAAATTGACTCCCAAACCGTCTGGGAGTATGTGCGTGCAGAGATGAATGAGTAATAAATAAAGAGGCCCCATTCCTCAAAAAACATAGTATCAATTGTACTGTAGGTACCCTTGAGCAAGGCACTTAGTTCTGCTCTAGTGGAGTTTCCAACAGTAAAACTACAGATGAAGCTCCCAAGTGTCAGTGAGTATAAATGTGTTGATGTAAAATAAAGTGCACGCATGCTCAACTTTTGCTGAATAAATACAGCTTAATTTTTTATTGTGTAAGAGGTGACACATGTTTATAAAAGGCTCAAAGTAGAAACAAAGGGCTCTATTTCTGTGAATAAAGGGATTCTGGTGCAAAGTGCAGTAGGTGGTGCATACAGAAATGCTAATAATTTAAAAAAAAAAATGTTATCAACCACAGCGTGCAAAGTGGAATTGATCTTGAATGTGGAAGGGGGTGCAGTCATTAACGAATAAAAAATCCTTAAAAGCAGTGAACAGGCCAGATTAAATTCAACACAAAAGTTCTCAGAGGAAAGTCCTTGGCACCTCAAAATCATAGTACACAAGCTTGGGAACGTATTTACTATTTTTTAGTACTGCTATGGACCTGCCCGATGTATAAAAATATAACTAAATGAAATCAGGTATTTACCACGGCTGCATCATACTCAGCTGCAAACTGCTCCTACACGGATCAGATATAAAAAGCCAAAAAGATAAAATCATCTGCAAACAACTGTTACCAATGCTTGATGGCACAGTTTGTCACTGTCCCTCTCTAGCCACTAGGATGTAGTCACTTTCATGATGAGCCAATTGGGTGCAGACACTGAAAAATGTGGAGGAACTACCATTTTGCCAAGTGTACTTCGCACCATACACTGTCACCAAAATAGAGCCCAAAACAGCGAAGATCAGTGTAAATGCATACTTATCAAATATGAACAAATGATTGACTTGTTGGCCTCCACTGATGCAATAAATTGCTTTGCCTTTATTGTTATGTAACATGTCGATAGCATTTAAGCTACATTGTTTCTTCCATCCATTATTGAATCCACCCTCATGCACATAACTACAGAAAGTGCATGTTCGGTTGTTGAAACTATTGAGCTCCACAAAAGGTGGTAGTGGGTGGTGCAAGCTGAGAGGTGGGCAATCAGTGACGATGTGGCTCATAATTTTTTAGCAGGATTGCATCTGGCAGCTGAGTGATAAATGTGACTGTGGCTCGTGTTGGTGCATACTGTGAGTGAGTGTGTGTGTGTGTGTGTGTGTGTGTGTGTGTGTGTGTGTGTGTGTGTGTGTGTTTAGTATTCATGTTTGTGTCTGATCAGCCTCCATGCCTTCTAGAAGAAACAGTGAACACACCTGACTACAGCAGACTTAGAACAGAGCTGCTCTCAGTCTCTGAGAGGTCCTACAAGAATGAGAGAGGGAGTGGCCATATGAACACACCACTATAGACACATTCATCTGTTGCTAACATGCACACAGATACCAATCAGTGTCAAAAAATATCTTAAAATAAAGGCTTACTTGAGATGGGATTGACTGAAAGATTTCAAACTGATGCATTGTCATCTTTTGTTAAGTGAAAATGTACACAGATTGGCTGCTTAACAAATATCTTAACTGATTGATTTATCTGCAGAATGGCAGAAGTGCTTATTTTATCATTTTAAAATCCTTAAATGAAGTATGAAACTGTTGTAGTTTGTGTATAATAAGTCTGAGGACCATTCTTGGGTTCATTAGGGGAAAAATGCACTTCTGGTGAGTTTATCAGTAACAAGTTTACAACAAAATGAAATTGACAGGCTGGTAACAACCAAGTACTAGTCCTAGAGGGCATTTAACACATTTTACACCTCACTTTACTGTTTGTCATTCAGTACATAAAAGAAACATAACTCAGAAAGTAAATGGTGGTAGAAGTATTTCAAAGTATTGCCCTTACATCAGTAGTTACAGTGGCTCACCTTGGTGGCCTCCTTGCTTGGCTCACTGTACAAGCTGCGTACCCTCCTGCGGTCCGTCAGCTTGTTGTCAGTGGGGTGAGCCTTCACCTGCTCCCCCTTGTATGTGGCACTGTAGCTGGTCTCCCGACTGGTCTCCTCTTCTGGGGGTTTAAACTGAGATTGAGCTTTGATGGCCTTCACTGGCTTCACGTCCTTGTATGCCTTGAACTCGGTCCTATGAGTAACAGAAAAGCAGACATAAAGGTTTAGTGTCTTTCAAAAGGCAGCATTATTTTTTAGGTGACAGCTAAACATTTAATTTATATACACTACCTTGTGTCATTTAAGTTGTAATATTAAATTAAATGCTGGTTTGGTTTACTATCTGGTTATTTTTTGTTGAAGCACAATCTATACATTCCATACTATATTGTGGTAAAAAAATAAAGCTTTAAGCTTTAATGTCCTGGATGGGCAACTTGGTTTATGCTCATTTCTTTTATAGTAGTGAGAAATACACTGAATTTACTCATTTTAATTGCAGTAATTCCAGTTTGTTACCTGATTTATTCCCATATACTTTTGGCTGTCATTTAACTGTCACTTTCTTGACATCTGTGACGTTAGGTTTTCAGTAAAATGTAGCTGTAGGTAATGATGCTGCTGGCATCACACATAAATCATAGTTAAAAACAAATCTGTGTAGTAATGTTATATGGAATATCATTTTGGCAAAATTATGAATAAACTAACTTAAGTTGTTTATAAATGGCTCCTCGTGCCACTCTTAAGATTATAGATTATATTTCATAGTTTTTGCCCACTTCCTGTGCTTTGCCATTTAAGTGACAAAGCCAAAAACAGTAAACCCTAAAATATCTGAATCATGCTGATTAGAAAAAAACAGAGCTGGTACATTACGATGGATGACGGTGCATTTGTGAACCTACAAGTTTTATCTGAACTGATAAATGAAATAATATGTGCAGAGTGGGTAAAATATATAATGATTTCAATTTTAATGTAAAACTTACATTTTAAGGTAATAAAACTAAACTAAAAAATGTGTTCCCTACATTTTAAGTTGACGTCATGAAAGGCATTAATCATTTGAGAAAAAAAAGCTAGATTTGAGCCTTAGCTTTTGGGTGTGATAATGCAGCACTTAGTGAGTGAACTATCGAAACAAAAGCATTTTTATTAGGATGCATTTTTTAAAACTTCTCCCACAATGTGGCCACGAAATTTTCAAATCAGCCAAATAACATGTATGTAAATCGGAAATTAGAGGTGGAGCGTGGTAAAAACACAACTTCACCATCTTGGAAACATGCTGATCCTAAATTGGATTGGTCATATATTATTAATTTGGGACTTGTCCAAGCTTTTATATTGTCTACTTGTTTCACTCAACAAGCCACCGCACAGCACAAGGCCATGCAGAGCTCTGCTGACAATTTATTGCTGTATACTTTATTTATATCACAGGATCATATTCACCTATTAATTTATCTTCCATGGTTAACTCTTATTTTTAGCATTGATGTCAAAATTTGTTCTGTAGATTTACTTTCTGAGCTCTAGTGTGAACCACTGAACTTTATCCTCATCCATGAGGACGAGGATTAAGTGCATTAACAGGAGCTTGACTGTGTGAAAGCTAAATTCGGGGCTCTTGGACTTTTAAATACAGACTATCATAGATGATAAGAAGTATGCAAAATTGTAACTGTATTGGGAGACTATCAAGAGTGCATTCAGCGCTCCACTTCAGGATATTAACCAATCCATCATATAACAACTGCAGCAAGATATTAAGAGATTAATATTTGTATAGACCGATAACATTACTGCTCCTCTGTTTCATAACTGATAAACTGGTGGACTGTACTGAATTACATGTTTTTGTTCTTTGTTGAAATCGAAGGTTGTTTCTATTTAGTGATTAAGAAAGTGTTCAGTCAATTTCAATTTTAGCTGCTGGATGTTACAGGAAAGCCTGTTTTTATCTTGCAGATTTTAGATTTTAGGTCAAAGATAGGGGACATCTGGCCTCTCAGCAACTGATGAACTTTCAAGAGATTCATGTCATCTCTATGTTGTCGTTGCTTATTTTTATAAGTCTGCGTTCCCATTAATCTGACATTGTATTTGTTCACGATTCAGATTAAGTTATGTTGCACTGCTTTTAAAGCACATTATAACTCAGCTTTAAAATGTGTCACATTATGCTAGTTGTTATTTGGTATTTGGAAAAAGTTTCTCTTCACTGTTGCAACCTGCATGACGGTATATTCATTACTTCAGTGGGTTCAGAATGAAGCCACCGAAATCTCATTTAACTTGCATGCATGATGCCTCTCCAATTCAATTAGGAGGAAGCCTGTGTAAAGAAACCATGTTAAATCTCATGATTACATTCAGAGCCTTTTACGGGCCTCACTCATTCATGGGCTACATCATTGATTTGGTAGTACTCTCAGGGAGGATAAAGTAGGGAGAAAAATCAATAATGCAACCTTTATGTGTGGCAGTATGAGTTTGCTTTGGAAATCACTGGAGATTGTAACAAGAGACCACGCAATACCAAACATCCCATAATGACAACCGGGAAAAACTCCAAGTTAATGATGTTTTATTACTGGACAGAGCAGTGTGGCATATTAGGAGTGTTGTGTAACAGGGGGAATAAACAGCACTGACGCATTTATTTTAATAGACAGAATATTTTACTATAGCATGCTGTATGCTCATGTCTTTCTCTCAGGCATCTTCTTACCTGTAGCTGCTAGAAGTCGACATAACCTCCTTTATCTGTCTGTTGACAGCGTCTGCAGCTGCTCTGCCTTTCCTCTCCTCGGCGCTCACATCTGCAGATATCTGTGCCTCCGTCTTCTCATCCGTTTTCCTCTCCGCTGACTTTTCCCTCTTTGGGGCTTTCTTCACAGACTCTTTCGGCTCTGCTTTGACCTCTTTCTCTTGCATTTTCTCCTCGATCTCGCTTTTCTCCACGCCGGTCTCGGCCTCAACAGCCCCGTGATCCTGCTTTGCGCTGGGTTTGGGGATCCAGGGGTGGTCGTGTTTCTTCGGTATAGGCCAGGGCTTGTAATCCTTCTGATACTGAGTTTTGGTGTTGAACGGGCCCACCGAGGGTTGGTACTCATTCCTGGGCTTGCAGCTAGGCTCGGGGCGCACTTTCCACGCCTTGAAGTCTTGGCGCATGACGGACGCAGAAGAGCCATCTTTGCCCGCTGCACCACCCGTTGCGGGCGGTGCCTTCTCAGCCTCCTGCTCGCCGGGATGAGGCTGGGTTTCTATGGCAATGGCACCGGCCCTCTTCTGTCTGGGCTGCGGGTGATGGGGTATATGCTGCACGTCGGCCACATCCGAGTATTTGGTGAAAACCAAAGGCACTGCGATGTCCGCTTTGTCCAGCTCGGTCCAAAATCGGTTGATGCAGCAAGCACGCGTTATGCACGGCCATGCCATGATGATAGAGATGTGTAGTGTAAGAGATACACAGGAGAAAAAAAAACAAAATCAGGTGAGAATGTGTAAATAAAAGCCCTACTCACGACTCGAAGACTTCACCCCTTTTCAGTTTTTGTCCAGTCAGGGTTATTCTTCCATCTAGCTTTATGTGATTCTCTATCAGTATACCTGAGAGATAGAGAGAGCCCACACTCCTACCCTCTTCTCCTCCTGCAGGCTGCTTGTTCTTACTGAAGTTTAAATTGACTTTTGTTGGTTTGCTGTGGAGCGCACATTGCTGTCTGGTTGCGCATCAAAGCGACCCCACCCACATTGGTGTGATGCTACGAGATTTGGCCCAGAGTCTGCACTGCGAGTCTGCACGGTGAACTGTCACCTGAGCTCGTCAGTCTGGCCAGCAGAGAGGAGGAGACACGTTTAACCCCTGAGCTGCCAGGCCTAGAAAATGCCAACTTCATCCACAGTGGATGGAACAGTCGCCTTTTGTTCCATTTGGAGGAAATGGCCGATGGTGCTGCTGAAAATGCGTTAAAAAAAAAAGAAAAAGGTTTTTACTTTTAAAATGCACCAAACACTGCCCAAGTACACATAAGTGTTCATTAAATATTTACTTTAGTGCTTTTATATTTGTTGCTCGTGTTTTTGGCTTTTAAAATGTTTTCAGGGTGGGGCTTGACTGCAATTCATCAGATTGAAAAATCAAGCAGGCACACCACTGCAAAGAGGGGTAAAAAAAAAAGAAAAGATCTTGTGTTTGAGTTAGACACAAAAGATCATATTAAACCACACTTTAAAAATACCGTCAAAGCTGATGTAAAATATGTAACATTATTACAAATCAGTTGTATTTTCCTCTAGTTAAGTCCCAGCTATTCTGTCAAAAGAGCTCAAAACATGTTGCTCAAGATGTGTAAAGATTGACCTCCTTGTTGAGCATTAATTCAGGGATGATGCTGATGTGAATGTTGGTGTAACTGCTCCCTCTTGTGCTCTTCCTGCCTCACAGTAGCTTAAAATAAGAAACACTTGCAGATCAACAGCAAAGGGAACAGAACATTTTTAAAAAAAATGTGACAAATAAAGAAACCCAACACATTTAATGAGCATGTTATAAAAATACATCGCCTTTCATATTATGCACATTTTTGAGGTGTCATCATTTACTGAGTCAACATGAGTTATTAATCATTTATTTTAACATTTTTATACAATGTAAAATCAGGCTGAAGCATTTATATACATCATCACTTTTTCTTGGAAACTTAAAAGGACTGAACACTAATGTAATTTAATTACATATTCACATTTAAACTATTAGTACAAAGATGCAGATGTATATACACCAGACACACATTAGAGGCTGATAGTAATCTGATTACTGATCTGCTGCAATCAGTTTCATTACTGCACAAGCTTTTCATTTTGCCACATCTTCCTCGGCCACCTCCTCAGACTCTGCCTCAGCTTCAGGATCGTCCTCTGGGTACAGTCTGCAATATTTGTCTACCATGACGTCCAAGTCATGTTTGACATGAGTGTTTATGTTAAGCATGGCAAGGCTTCTGTTCCACTGCTTTGCAGGCATGCTGTCAAGATAGGCTTGCAGTCGTTCACTGGCTACGTCACTTTTGTTGTCCTCTAATTTCAGCACCGGCAAGGTGGAGAGCACCTTGAGGAAGGCGTTCACGTTGGGAAAGAACTTGACATCTGGAAGCTGCAGCGTCTCGTGGATGGTGGTGGGCAAACGCACCTCTTTGCCCCGGTGCTTCCATTTGATCCTCCAGCAGTGAAGTTCCGCGGGAAGCGTGTCTGGGTTGGGGAGGTCGTTACGATAAACGTCTGCATAGTTCTCCTCAGTGGTGTTAAACTTCATTTGGCCCATGATAGCTGGTACCAGTGACAGGCACTTAAGGGCTTTCACGTTGGTTTCGGAGAACATGTCCTCCACCTCTTGCATGATGCCATGGATAACGGGGATTGTAACATACTCCTTAAAATACGCCTCTGCCTGGATTTCTCCTACATCGGCTGCACGCTGTTTCCGAAGAAACAGCCTCGGGACCCTCACAGGAATCTCCATTATTGTTGCCACACTCACAGCCTCCTCGTACCAGAATTCATGGTAGACATCAATGTTGTCATTGACCTCGTTCAGTGAATGCAGGACAGCAGTTAGACTGTTGGCAGCACAAAACACATCGAGTGTCTCCCCTTGGAGGTTCCTGCCGAAGGCTCTGGTGAACGTGAGGACATTTTTTAAGATGACGATGGTGACGACGATCTCAAAGTCAGCCAGTGTTTCCATAATGGAATATGCATCTCCTGTGACAACATCAGCAAACTTTCCAACATCATTGCCTCGAATGCTGTCCATGCACAACACAAGGGGTGGCAACATATCTAGCAGCACATCAAAGACATTGTGTTGCTCAGTCCAACCTGGGCCACAGGCTTGTTTCTGTGTAGCTCCTTTCTCTTCATTTTTCTGGTAGTGAGTAAAGATAGCTTTCTCTAGCTCATCCTGAGTGAACGGGTTTCTAAAGAACGCACCGATCCTCCTCAGAGTCTCCATGATGATCTGGACGTTAGGAAAAGGTAGATTTTTGGCAAGGTGGATGTTCAGTGCTGTATGGGAGCAAGACATATGCAATAACAAGGGATACTTTTCCATCAGTAATACTGCCACAGCTTTCATCTTGGTGGTGGAGGACCCAGTGGCCTTGTGTGCCTGACCCCGACAGTCCTCCATGCTGAGCCCCCAACGGTCAGTCAACTGGGCCTCTAGCCTCTCTACCAGCGCAGACTCGTCACCATCAAATGGCACAAAGTCCAAAAATTCCTCTCGAAGGACATTTTGTTGATTCACAAAGCGTAGAAAGACAGGCAGATGTTTCTCTTTGGCAAATTCAACAAGGTCGCCTGTGACTAGAGAGAAGAAGCGACTCTCTCTCACCTCCATCAGCATCTCCTCTCTCACTGTGTTCTCGCACACATCCAGCAGCTGGCCCTGCTGTGTTGCAGAGAGGTATTCTGTGTTCACAGCTGTTGCCTCGAACTGCTTCCTCAGAGCTTCGTCTCCAGCGTTCATGCGGTAATCTAGAAGGGCCTGGAAGTTGTTGGACTTGTATTCAGCTTCAGATGCTTGGTCCGCCGCTAAGGGGATGCTCTGTTTTCCTAACGTGACCACAACCTCAAACAAGGACCTCAAGTAATCACGAAACTCCTTCTCCTCTGTGGACAGTTGAGGTTCATCTTCATTGGTGTTACTGCTATCCTCAGCTGTTGGTTCTTTTTTAGAAGCAAGCTGGTCAATAGAGGATGCCACTGGGGGGAGAGAGAGAGCGAGAGAGAAGAAAATGACAGTGATCATTTGTAGGTGATTGGTGCCGAATAAAATTAAGATGCTTTTTAAAAATTGTATATTAATGATTTCCAATTCACTTACATCTCCTTTCCTTGATCTTTTTCAAATCTTCTTCAGTCTAAAATGAAAGAATCAGGCATCGTTTAGTCAGAAAACTAAAGAGGTGCATTTGAAAGAAAGGTGAGCTAAGAGCTGATATTTATTTTTCTTACAAGTTCTTTAATCCGCTTGCGATGTCTGGTATGAGGATTTTTTAGGTGGCTTGTCAGATCAAATATGGTGGGAATAGCTGTATCCTTCAGTACAGTCCTATAGGGGCTCTGGAAAGCAACAAATTAACTTTTTAGTAAGTGACTAACATATTTTGGACAAGAATGAAAACATTCTACCAGGTTGCAGGCTACAACCATGTCACATACTCACCGTTTTGCACACCATCGCTGGGTCGAAGTGTTTCGCACATAATCGGTAGTGCTTGTTTAACTGGTCCGATGTTTTCGCCTCTAGATCTGCCCTGCGGCAGTTCTCTACCCAAATTCGGCATCTGAAAAAACCCACACACAACAAATTTGGTTGACATTTCAGGGTTACATTGAAAAAGTAGCTTCATCAATGTATACTATTTCTGACCATCTACTGAGTGTTTGATATGTTCATACTGGAAAATTAACACATACCTAAACATGACAGGTACTGTATACTACAACTGTCACACTGTATAACAAAGGATGTCACAAATGTCACATTGTGAAGACAACTCTGACCACAGCTCAGTAAAATTTAAAAGATGAACTATTAAATCAAAGGACAAATAGATTGCTGTATGTTACATGATCAAATATAGAACTGGCAGTAGTTCTTCAAAGCTGCAGTGTGTGTCACTGAGAAATATGCAGTGACAACATTACATCCAAGTAATTGATGCCAAATATCTAGACCTAAGTTAATAAAGGATCTGTATTGCCTACCAAGTATATAAACTAATTCATCCCTGCCACAAAGTTTAAAAACAGAGACTTTGATCGTGACTTGGTTCACAGCCAGCAACGTAAACACTGGAGTTAAAAAGAAATTCACAAACAAACCACATACTTTTCTTACTACTATGTTCATTTGGCGTTGGTAAATATCTACTTATATTAGAAATCCATCTGAAAATACATCACTGGGGTTTATATGAAGTTATGTGCTCGTTAGTAACCAACTTAAATGACTTTCGTGCAACTCCTAACTAAGAAACCACACATAGCTGATCGGATAAATAACTATGTTAACGGACAGATATGATGCCTTACCTCTCAGGGTCCCGTGGAAACCGAAAAAATGCCAAATCCGACTGTGTGCTCTTCCGTGTACAGTTTGGGGCCGCGCAAAAATTCGGCATGCTTCGGGCTAGCCAGTTAGCTTAACTCAGCTAACTAGGACCATCTGCTAACTTCAGTTTCCCTGTTAGATGGATGGTGACTTTTATCGCTTTGATTTAAAGGCTAGCGTGGATTTGAGTAAATACACACACTAACAGACAAACTTATATTGCCACAACAGTGTCTGATAGGCGTTTCCAAAAGGCAACTATTAAACACAGCGCGGAGGTTTCACCGTACATTCAAAACGGTCAGAGTGAAGAATAGATCGGTTTGCAGGACGCCATCCCGCCCACGACACGCTCTGATTGGTCAGAGCCGAACTGTGCTCCTTCGCTATTGGACGCCCGCGCTTCACAGAACAACCCGTCGACCAATTAAAAGATAGCATCCTTTCCCTTTGTTCTTCTTCTTTGCCCATGTGTCAGCAGTGGCTCTTCCAGGCTTACTGCTGCCCCCTCCGACTGATTCAGCACAAAACAGGAGCTAACCGAGCTAGCTACGAGGGCAGGGCGTTCAGATTGATTCTCTCTTTACGTCCTAAACTAGGTGATGTACAGTAGATGCTGTGTGATGACCTGTTTCAGATGTTACAGAGACAAAACGACAAACATTAGCTGACTCTAGGTATTGATAAAGGATCGTTATTGTGGAGCATAAACTCATTAGCCATCGATCACTAGTAGTATATCCTACTGATGCCTCCCGGTGATTGTTATAACTACTAACTAGCTAACAAATACCGTTAGTTTTTCCCCGTAGCTGTCATTAAATAAACCGATAAAACAACGTCAATGAAATAGGCCATGTTACAAAATACCGCTTTGGGATTCTTCTATACATCTGGCTCGTTGGTCTAGGGGTATGATTCTCGCTTAGGGTGCGAGAGGTCCCGGGTTCAAATCCCGGACGAGCCCTGGCTTTTTTACGTGGATTTGGACGGGACAGCTTGAGCTTCATAATATGAGTCTACGCTCTTTAATAATACCACAAACACAGTCATCAGCAGAAAACCGCACCAAAAAAAAACACCACTGAAGCAAAATATAAAATGTGTTACAACTGACAAGGGTTGTTTTTTGGCCAGATGTTGAGATTATATTCATTTATTTTGTATTCACGTAGCCAATGTATGAGTCATAGTCACTCTTCTTTAACAATTTTGATTTGTTTTTACTCCGAGAGAAAAACAGGGCTCGTCCGGGATTTGAACCCGGGACCTCTCGCACCCGAAGCGAGAATCATACCCCTAGACCAACGAGCCAGGGCATTGAAGAACGCGTCCTTTTGTTTTATAAAATATCATAACAATGAAGACTTGTGTTTTTATCTCTACTCTATCTTTACTGTTTTATACATTCATTTAACATACACGTCAGGTAGAGGGAGAAGCACTGCGTGATGACGCATCTTTGTAGATTACGTATGATCATGTTACTGGGGGTGAATAGTGAACATTTCTTTGACAGTAGCTAATGTAAATGGAGTTGGCGGAGAACAATAAAGACACACAGAGCAATTCAATTAACTTCTTTTTATATATCATACATAAGACTGTCTTAATATAATACAAAGGGCATTGTCATAAACACAGCAAAGTCTTGACTAGATCTTACAATCTGTGGATACATGGACTTATCCTTTCCCCCATGCTGTTCAATTCTATAGTGCATGTTGCATGTACAAAAAAAGTGAAAAAATGTGAAATCAAAAAATGAAAAGGATAAATCCAAATTAAATAAGAGGATTTCAACTTCTGTTGGGTGTTCAGATATGTCAACAAGTATACGTGTTTGTGTATAACCCACAAACTGAACAGGCTTATGAAAGATGGAACCTTTTTTTCAACCATGTGCTTCTCATATAACCAAAAAGTAAGGTTTGTGATGTACATGCACTTACAATATACCCTGTGAAAATTATTAAGGTTTGAAGATCTAGCTTTCCCTGTTTGATTCAAACCCTACCTCATAGTGTTGTCCTGATGTAGTCAAGTACCTTTGCCAAAAGGCAAGGTTTTGCCACTAAGAAAACAGGAGTTCCTGCCCACTGAATGGTCACCAAATTGACAAACATAATCAACATACCAGCAGGAGCAAGGTAGTGAGTTCTATACTTCCTTTATTAAAAAAATATAAATATATACATAAATTCTATTTCAACTATTAAAAAGGGGCTGCATTTCATGACAACTGCTCTAAATAAGAGGTCAATCAGCATGATCTGAAATAGGCGCACACTTACGAGTCACTGCAGTCAATTTTTTTTTCTTTTTCAGTCTTTATTTTTGGAATGTTTAGTACCAGTATGAGTGCCAGTAATAAAACCACTGGCAATTTCTAAATGTCTCAAATTCTGCGGGGTATGAAAAATGATTGCAAATTTGCAATTAACCTTGACATCCAGATAAAACCCCAATCTCAATATAGGTAGCTTTACATTTGTGTTTGTGGAAATACCAAGCATGATTTCTTATGATGGTTTCTCCTTTAAAATGACAACAGCATGACCTGTGGCCCTGCCCTTTAATTTGAATGGTGGCTGTGAGCAGGTTTTCTCTCTAATTTCAAAAACTGGTAAAATGAGCAACAGAAGAAAGAAAGCACTTCAAAATCCCTGATATCAAAAAAAAGAAAATCTGGTTTTTGACTAATGTTTTGAGGACATGCATGTCTGCCTAGTCAAAGCATGTGATTGTGGGCTGACGGACACCCTTTCCCTTTGAATAGGACAACAATCATGGGGATCTGCCCTACCAAATCAGAACAATACCATTCAACACAAACTGATTTGCCACAATTATCCTTACCATGCCAAGAAAATGACATAGTCTTGCTTCACAGCAGAAACTAGCCAAGTTGACCAAATGATGTATGAAAGGCAGCAAAACCCTTTGAAATAGTATGATGGGGGCAAAAGAAAAACGACAAAACACAGAAATAGAACGCATTAGTCTCCTTTTTTTTTTTTAACCATCAGCTTCTATCTTGCTACTCCGGAGCCTGCAGAGTAACTACCAAATTCTCTAACATACCAAAGTTTGAAAAGACTCCCAAAATAATCTACCAATTAATATGGAAACAGTTTTGGTAAAACGTTGCAAACAAATCTGGCCAGAATACACAATAGCCAACGGTCTCAACAACGGTCTCCAGTTTTGCTAAAGTAATATATTGCAGCTGTTTGTATTGACGTTAAAATAAGATCTTGATAAACTTTGCGTCAAAGTGGTGAACTGCTACATTATTGGTTACAGACACCTATATGCTATAAAACAACTGCTTTGGTATAAAAACATATCCAAAGGGAAAATAAATTCTTGTAAAATTCACAGCATAATTTGAGGAGAAAAAAGGCAGTCACTTAACTCATTTTTTTTTTCTTCAGTTTCCATGTTTTGGATGGAGAGACTTGTGCAGGTGGTTCTGATGAGGAACTACATGCAAAAGGGAAAAATAACAAAAACATAAAAGGGTAGACTCTGGAATAGTTCTTTCCACTGCAAAATCCTTAACCAGTGAATAAGATTTTCAAGGAAGTAATGTTTAGGAGGTTGTTGTGTACAATAAGACCCTGTTATGTGGGGCCCTGCTGAAGAAGAAATCTTTGTCGAGAAAGGCCTCAAATTACCATTCTTATTTACCTTTTCTAAATTGTTTTAATTTCCTTAAAGAATTAAGGGCTGTCTAGAGAGAAAAATAGAGAAAAGCCATCTTAATTCAAATGATAATGTCCAGCTCCATCCCATTCCAAGTCCATGAGTCATAAGGCCAAAGGGTTATTGAGAACCAGCCACTGACTGTCTTCCTTTCGCTGGGCTGGATCCTTTCGTCTCCCGTGCCCATCGCTGCTCTCGTCTGTGCCGGGCCCGGTTGCAGCTCGCAGGACTACGGGGCCTCTAGGCCTGAGGGGTGGTGCTTCCCTCTCCTTCGACCCGGTTGGTGTCAAGTATCAACCTGCGGGGTCTCCTCTCCACCCGGCCAGCACACGCTATAGGGACTCCACTGCTATGTGCTCCCCTTTGACAAGAGTTACACAATACCGACCAACAACAAGAAATATCACTGCAAACACTTCCCCTCATTGTCAAGCTACAGGATTTACAAGCAGCTTTTACGTGAAATTTCACTTAAAAAGGGCAAAATAATTAAGAACCAGTTGAACAGTAATGTCAGGCAGTCCACGAAAAGAGGACGCCAAGCATTTCATCACCAACAGCTACCTGCAAAACAGCTTCAAACTTTGCTCTGAAATGCTCCTTAGAAGATTTTGCCACATAATACCATATGGTGATTACTTGGTGGTTACATGAAACTGGTGAAATGGTAAGATGGATGTCTCAATCTCACTATGGTTACTCTGCAGTATTATTTTGTGCCTAATGATTGCAAAAGAAAAACTGATGAAAATTACATATATACTTTTTAACAAAGGTTTTTCTCTGTAGTAGCGGTTCAGTGATATCTCCCTTCTGACGTGAGCAGCTTTTGTTCTCAACACACCTTGTAGTAAAAAACACCACCTTAAAAATGACGCACAGGGGGAACACACAGCCAAATGTCAGTGCAGTCACGAGCTGGCCATTGAACTCTGCTGCACACACACTCCAGTCATTGGAGACTCCTCCCGGTCCATGCCCTGCCTCATGCCCAGGTGGCCTTCCGCTAGGTAGTGGGCAGGCCCTGTGTTCGTGCCCATGGAGAATGCAGGGTGCGCTGCCATGCCAGTCTCCTGCCGTGGGTTCGAGAAGGCACCTAGCCCCATGCTCAGCCCACCATTCTGACCAAAGTCAAGGGCTCCGGCGGGCAAATGGCGGAGCTGGTAGGCCTGGTTGCCATGGTTCCCAGTGGAAGAGGACGATGTAGAGGAAGAGGAGGCAGAGGAAGACAGGGAGGTCATAGACAGATGGCCATGAACCACCTCCATGGAGTCCTGTGTCGAGGAGCTGTGTGTCGGGGAGGTGTAGTGGCGTGGGCGTGGCCGCGTAGCCATCATCTGCCCATGGTGGTGATGAGTATGTGAGTGGGGATGCAGGGCCTTAGGGTGCTGAGGGGGAACATGGAAGGTGGTCTCCTGGACTGGGTGGGTCTCTCCGGCGACTGATTCTGGTCCGACGCCACCTCCCCACACCAGCGGGGGTGGGTAAGGCTGTCTTGCCTGTTAATGTCAAGCAAATAACAAGAGTCACCTGTTTGAAAAATAATCATTCCTCCAGATACGGCCTAGCAGACGTTATAAAGAGTCTTTTCTTATTCATGTAACATCTTAATGGCACTTTATTTACATTTTTACTGATATTAAGAAACAGAGATTAAAATTATGATTGAAATTGATATTGATTTTAAGACAACAGTTTTAGAATTTGCTGCTGTCTTATATTAGACAGACGGTAAACAACAATCAAGAGCAAATTAAAATTGGCTACACTTTTTTAAAAAATAGATATATATGGGCCGATTGGAAATATATTCAAAAAGTTCCAATAAAACCAAATATCATACATCTACTATTGTGGCATCTGAGTAATAACTAAATTAATAAAAATGTACCAATGTTAAGGAGAAAGAGGAATAAAACACTTGAAACTTTAAATGAAAACTACATTAATGACTCGACATTATTTGTGAGTGACTTCTAACCTGTGGGCAGAGGCTGTCACCATCAATGGCAGGCATGGCTGTGCCAAAGTGTCCTCCACTATGCAAGTGGTGATGGGTAGGGTCTGATCTTGCTCTGCCACTGGTACTTGTCCCAGATGACCCTCCTGAGGGGTAAAAACAAGTGTCACAGAAAATGCAGCCTTCACAACATATCATCAAATGTTAAAATAGAATAAGCAATCGTTGACTAAAGCAAATATTAGTGCTGTTTGAAGTTCAACAGTGAAGTACACATGAATAATTAGTTTAAAGGTTCATCTTACTTTTAAAATTTGCTACAGCTCACATTACAAGTTTTACAAATGCACTCGATCAATACTCGATATTCTAACTGGAGTGAAGTGATTTGTCTGTTAGAGATTTGAAGTGGCAGATACCTGAACTAGAGGAGGTGCTGGAGGTGGTTCCTGAAGACTGGGACTGCTCCAATGCGGGGCTTGTAGACACGCTGCTACTTGTATTGGTCCCCTCATCCGCAGTCTTCTTGAAGAAGCTGTGCTGCAGGGCATAGTAGGGCTGGATGCGGCTCTTAGGGTCATAGTCCAGCATCCGGAGTATCAGGTCCTTGAACTTCAAGTAGTCAGCAACAGCATGGCCAGACTCTCCCGCCCGTCGGCCACCTGGACCCCCTGTCTCCACACCCAGGATGGAGTGGAGCTTCCGCGAGGCTGGAGGTTTATACTATTTATGGCAAAGTAGACAAAGATTAAGAGATTAACACACCAGTGACTTATGTATATCCTAATATTAACTATCTTTTCTAAAATAATAATTACAACACAAAAAGGACTTCAGAAGATCTGCAAAGACATGAGCTCACCCTTTTGCCATCTTTGGTCTTCTTAACACTCCATGTACCATCCGAAAGCTTCTCAAAGAACTTCCTGGCTTTTGGGGCTAGGTCCATTATGTGATTAGGCGGGATACCAAGAACCTCAACTATTTTGTTCATCTGGTCCACCTGGGGAAGTTGTTATCAATACAGTTACTTCACATGCTAACAGAGGAAACCGTCAGGCAAAACTTTTAAATGGCATTAATATTGTATTTCTGCAATTTAAAAGTCAACAAACATAAAAACAGTTTTATATCCATTACAGGTGAAGTTAAATGTCATCAAATGTCATGACTTATAACAGTCAAAATATTCAAGCTCAGGAAGGTGACCACAGTTACAACAACATATTTGACAAATGCGTGATGTGTGATATGTTTCAGGTCTGTGAAGTCCACTTGCCAGACTCTGTGGTCTACCTAACATTTTGTAGACTAGACATGCAGGGCACCTTTGGATGTTTGTCCACTATAAAAGGTAATTTTCACCAGTACCAGTCAAAAGTATGGAAATACTTTCTTATTGAGATGAATGTGAACATGCACACGAACATACAATTCAGATTTTTTTTAATGTGGGTTCAAACATAATTGTTGAAATGAAACAATTACTCAATTATATTACAAAAAAACAACACAGAACAAATATTAGTGAAGATTTAGGTTCAGTATTTTTGTGTCCTTATACCTCATTGGCTCCGCTGAAGAGAGGTTCTCCAGTGTGCATCTCTACCAAGATGCAACCCAAGGACCACATGTCGATGGCCAGATCATACGGCATTCCCAGCAGCACCTCTGGGGAACGATAGAAGCGACTCTGGATATATTGATATATCTACAAAAAGAGAGCATAGCCATTTAGATTCTCCTCATTATACCATTGTTCAGAATCAACACACGAACCATCACACACTATTAGGGACATTCATACGGTTGCTGATAAGGATAATTGCAGCTAGATACCCTTTGTCCCAGTTGGCATGAGCTGCCAAAGTCCACTATTTTGATGGCACTCCTCTTGGGGTTACAGAGGAGGATGTTCTCAGGCTTCAGGTCACAGTGGATGATGCTGAGCTCAGGTGTGGCCAGGAAGAGCAGCGCCGTGCATAGCTGCTGGGCGAACTTCCGGGTGAGGTTGAGTGAAACGCCGCGGAAGTTGGTATTTCGGAGCAAGTCATACAGATTATATGAAAGCATCTCAAACACGAGGCAGAGGTGGTTTCGGAACATGAAGTGACGCTTTAGGTGAACTGTAAAAGAAAGGAATGATTAGTGTTAGTCAAATAAAGGAAAACACTCCAAATGTATTTTATGTCTAGTCACATTTGAGGCAGATTGCAAGAGTGAATTACCGATGTAGTATTTCATCTCGGTATCATGTTTGTTCATGAGCTCTAGGAGGCGCACTTCAATCTGGGCTTGATTGAGGAAAGCTTTCTTGTTCTTGATGATCTTAATGGCAACCCATTCCTGCTCTGCCCGGTCATATGCTTTGACGACCTTAAGATGCCGACAAAAAACATAAAATTGTTAAACTCAAACAGCTGTTATTACAATGAACATTAACACCTACTGACTAAATATGAAAACCTTAAGTTGGCAGCATTAGAAATCAAAATACTCCAACTTCATAGCTATTTTCTCCAACTCCAACTTCATAGCTATTTTCTCCATCATATATACTCAACCAAGAATGTGTGTATATGTAATTTATAGGTAAGCACCTGTCCAAAGGATCCTTTTCCTATCAAGGAATCAATCTCATAGCGGTCCATCCACTTCTCCCCATTCTTGACGATGTAGTCATAGTTATCATCGTCATAGCCATCATTAAAGACTTTCCTCTCTTTTTTGTGACTGGAGTCTTCACCCTGACCCTGTTGGTGCCGTCGCTTCTTTTTTGCATAATACACCTAAAAATGAACAAAAACAGTCCACATGATCACACAGGAAGATGTTTTATGTTACTCTTAATTTTGCAAAGTTTTCAAAATATTTACAATATAACAAACTGATTATACAGATGGATGAATTTAAAGTAAAAACAAAACTAACCTCATTGATGTGTTTGTATGTTTTGATAAGGTCAATGGAGAGCTTCCTCAGGGGAGCTGAAGTTGGGTCACGAAAGCACTGGGGCATGTGCCTCTGAAGTATCAAAAAGGGGAAATCACAACATTTCATAAACAATATGCACAGTACTATGGTAAGTAACAGGGCTCTTGCTAAATCTCAGAGGCTGTTCGTTAAATTTAATACAATAGATTTTGCACAATATTAAAATGGCTAGACTGAAAAGAAAAAAAAAACATTTGACAAGAAGCTACTCTGCCTGGTGACAGCAGCAAAAAAGGGAAGTAGACTTTAATATCACACAAGTATTGCAATCCTTGTAATACCACACTTTAAGACTTAAGAAAAAAAGTCCAATCCAAGAGCAGCATGTGTAGGTAGTAACCCTGTTAGTGTACCTGATTGGCAGTGAGCTGTGGTGTCTGGTCGCTGTACGGTAAGACCGTAACAGATTGGTCAGTGCTTGGCTGGTGGCGGTCACTGTACTGCTGGTGCGTATGGGGCATTGGAGCAGCCATCTGAAGACCAGCAGTGTGTAAAGAAAAAGAGGGCGCAAGCCGGACGGACGAAGGTTTGCATGCTGAAGTCTCTCCTCCTGGAAGAAATTAACACTGCCATGAGTTGCATATTAACTTAACTCAACATGACATATAACAAAACCCAGAAAGATGCAAAAAGGGTGATAATCTTAATGTAGAATTGTTGCATCCTCTCTTCCACACATGAGATTATGGCCTAAAAAACAAAACAGGAAAATATGCTTGCTATATATTATGCACAATTCATATATATAAGCATTATTTGCTGCTAAATCTAACCAGGGAGGATTTTCTACAACCTAAAGTGTCTTAATTTACCTTTATGGAACAGAAATATATGCAAAATGCAAATTATGTATTTGTAACATTTACATTTATGTTGAAATTATTAAGATCCCACTTTAAAAACCGACAAAAGCATCATAAAAAGAGGAGAACAATAACAAGGATAAATGCAACGTTGATAGAAATGTCAGGTTATAATACATAAGTGTATTTTTGTATAACATGTAAAAGACAACAAAAATGCATCAAAAGAATAACCCATAAAATAAAATATAGCAGTAATATATCAACCTTTGTGAAGAAAAAGGAGCAAAACAGCAGGTTTAACAGTAAAAAGGGGTGAAAATAAAGCATCTCCACACTGTACAGTGAATCATCCTTCATTTTAAGCCAGAAGGAATCAAAAAATTATTAAATAGCATGTTCAGCTATCAGCATCTCTCACCAGACAACACAATTCACCAGTGCTACACAGTAACCACTATTCAGAATCCCAGCAACAGCACCTAATTAGCATAGCCTATCACCACAGAGATACAGCGTGATTTGGCAAGCCCATCAATGCACAGACCAATCACAACGCAGTATGCAAATAGCCTACTTTTGTTGCCAGGGCAGAGCTGCTCCCATTTTCCAATGAGAAAACAAGAAATAAACAAGAAATAAAATTGAACTTTGGCACACTTAGACGCTGCTTTCAACACAAGAGCCTGACAGCAAAATAGCTGCACAGCCCAAAAACCTGCACTCCATCTGAGAGCGTTAGAAAGCTGACCCAGCTTTGGAAAAAGGGAAGAAAATACACATCCACTGACAGAAATAAGAGGAACTGTAAAATGATAGAGCCCAGGCAAAGGCTGTATTTTAAGAAACCGAGATTGTGTGTATATTATATGTACATGCAACTATATATATATATATATATATATATATATATATATATATATATATATATATATATATATATATAATTATATATATATATATAAATACACACGCACTTATATACACTTAATGATTATAGTAATAATATTAAATAATAATTCATTTATGTTAACCCAAATATATACTGACAATTTAGATGAATTGGATAAGTCTAAATCTAATAATTTTAACCCTTTTATAGCATAATATAGTAAAATAGACTAGTTTGTTTTTATTTTCCTGTTTGTTCAGCTGTGACCTGAAGACAATAATGTAAAACAAATTTCAGCCTCTTTAAGCTCTGTCAAATTAAAACGTTTAAGTGCGACGTGTCTCTATTATAATTACAGATTGTTTTACTTTTGCCCACCTACTAATGTCCTTACATTTGTGAGTCTGGATGCAAAATAATTATTTTAAAAAAAACAGTAAAAATAAGTTAAAGAGTAGGAGATCTTAGGTTCACCACTTCCCACCAGAGGGTTAAGGCTTAATATATTATAGCAGCTAACCTGGATGCATCGTCTCCTGTAAAATTTCATATCATCCTGGGAGGAGAGTCCAGCAGCAAACCACAACCCACTACAAAGAATAAAAACAGATCATTATCATTGTGCATCTTTGGTGGGGATTTATTTAACTTCATAGTGGTAAAACTTTTGAGTTGAAAGGAAGGGACAGATGACACTCCAAAAACTTTGTATGCTTTTGGGGGGGTAAATAAATATATCATAACATATTCAGGATTTATGTATATAAAGCTAAAATCCAAATATAAAAAGGTGAGCCTCTTGTAGAGCAACAGTCAAAAGTAGTTAAAGCACAGGCAATTAAACTTTCAAAATAACTGAAGGCCTGAAGCTCTTGTTTGAAACTATTAAAAACAAAATAGGCACAAACTACCTCCAAAAATTAACTAAACAAATCAGGATTGATATTGTGGACTTCACAGCACTGGATCTCCTTCTCACCATGTCCACAGACAATCAACTTTTTTATATTGTAGTGGATTTAGGGACTTTTTATAGGTAAATAGGTAATGGCCAGTCAGAGGCCAATTGACCTAAGAGAGAAATGACTGTACAAGCTTATGCAAATTCACAAACAGCTAAAAGAAAGTTTGGTTTGAGCCCATTTTAAGAGTCATAATACATAATAGCTGACTTTTTAAATATCACTAACCCTACTGGGATAAAATTCAAGCTTTTCATTGACCACAAAAGGCCTCTTTTTTAATTTTTGTTTTTTAACAAGCACACTTGTAGCTCTTAACTCTCTCTCCCAAACCTTTTGATTATTCTTCATTTTCAGTACTGACACATGAACAGTTCCTTTCCTGGCTCTACTCATCATCACGGCATAAACGGGCCCTATTTTAGGTCTAAATATAAAGACAGCTAGCTTGCTATTAGTAGCTGTATCATATCATAAGTGTTGGCTAAAAGACCTCTTGTAATAAAGCCCCTCTATGTGTCATCTCTTCTCACGCCCAACTCATTATATCCGTTTCAAAGCTGAATCAAATGTAACCCATCCAAAAAAAAAGAAAGAAAGAAAGAAGGGGGGGGAACCAAATAAAAAAACCTAACCTTCGTGGATAAAAGACGGTGGTGGCCGAGTGGCTCTCTATACTTACAGATGATGGGGTGTATCTCGTCATGGTTGGGATTTAGAAAGCATATTCAGTGTTAATTTGCGTCCTCTCTTTGCTACATACGGTCCGTGTATGTGTGTGTGTGTATATATATATGTGTGTGTGTGTGTGTACCTCCTCGTTAATATATATATATATATATATATATATATTTATATATATAAAAAATGACAAAACGTATTCATGGCTACACCGCTAGCAGTCTTAACTAGCTATAACGTTGTCGTCGTTATAACGTTACCCTGAAAAAACTGCGGGACAAGCAAGGCATATCTCTCACCAATCCAGCGTTAGCTAGTGACGCTGTGGTCAAGCCAACGGGTTGTGTGTGGGGCCCATTAGCTGGTTCGTCAACAAGTCAGCGTTAACCATTAGCCAGGTTAGCCGAATTAGCTAACAGGCGTTAGCCAGGTTAGCTAATAGGTGAGCTCTGGGTGCCGTCTTAACTCCCCCCCCCCCCCCCCA
This sequence comes from Scomber scombrus, assembly GCF_963691925.1. Classification (NCBI taxonomy): domain Eukaryota; kingdom Metazoa; phylum Chordata; class Actinopteri; order Scombriformes; family Scombridae; genus Scomber; species Scomber scombrus. The sequence continues at coordinate 16,805,433 of NC_084974.1, forward strand.
CCCAAAAAAACCCGACCTGTGCACATGTAATATTAAATTAATAAAATCAGACATTGAATTGACAGTGAATCAAAACGCTGGGGGTTGTTAAGCTAACACGGCAACATTTGCTTCAATCCGTACAATGACAGTGTCTAATATCGCAGTTAGCTGTAATGTTAACACGGTGCCAGCATGACTCTCTCTCTCTCCCGTCTCCAAAGCCCCCCAACACACACACACACAATCCAATCCGCTGCACCTTCTTAGTCCACCACAGCCAGCCGGAAAAGCTGCTCCCATTCGACATTAAAATGAGTCCGGTTTGACCTACTGACTGGAAGCAAATATTGTACCGTTGGCTTCAAAAGCGGGTAGTAGTCGGCACCGCCACAAAATGTTAGCTAGCCGCCGCCATACCATAAGCTACCACCACCGTCCTCAACTTCACTGTCGCGTCCATCATTGTGAACCATTCGTGTTACATTTATATACACACACACACACACACACACACACACACTCACACATCTGCAATAAAAAAAATGTAACGTTAACATGCATTTTTTTATTTTTAGGAGCCGATGACGGCTTGATGTCAAAGAGAAAAAATATATAGTCACTCACCTCTGATGGCACGATCTTCATTTAAAGTCCAATAACCTGTATGATGAGGAAACTTATCCAGCTTGAGATTTCTCCCCTCCCTGCACGGTTAGCGAGTAATGTTAACGTTAAATCCGATCCCCCCCTCTCTCCTCTTTCCTCCTGACCGGCAAACTCTAAAATAACTCGCCAGCCAGATTTAATACGCCTTTCATATCCCCAGCTTTAATAGACAACATTGGTAATCGAAGCAACTTTTGACTAGCCTTTTCTATATCAGCTGATGACTAGCAACATGCTAACGTTAACTAGCACGCATAACTTACTAGCTAACCTTAGTTGACAAAATGAACGCAGCTAACGTTAGCTAGCTGCCCTGGCTAGCCTCAAGCTAACGACTGTGGCCACCGCTGAATGTGTGCCAAATTCCGATTTTAACACCGCCTTTGCGAAAAAACAGCGTCGGCCACCTCGACAAACGCGACAGTGCGGTTCAATTCGGAGTGTTTCAAACGCGAAACAGAAACCGTGTCCTCTGATAATTTTGGTTAGGAATTTTTGTGTCAATTTTCACAAAATGGCGCGCGGTCCAAACCTGCGCAGTGAACCGGCCCGATGGACCAGAGACACGGACAACTCAGTTAGTGCGGCGCTGCCTAATTATTTCAGCTATGTTAAAACGTCGGCCCCTTGATCTTCATAATCCGATCCGCTAGAAGCATTTCGTTATCCAAAAACGTCAAATGTACATCCACTGACAGCATTATTCCGGCGGGAAGGGAGAACATTTGAAAAGACTGAGCTGGGGAAAAAAACCCTCCTGACAAAATGGCGATGCTCTAGCTTGTTGCCATGGCAACTGTCAATCAAAAAAAATAAAGTGCCCGGATGTACCAATGACGAATAAAATCTAACTGGCCAGAGTGACAGGACACACATAACTCCAGTGTTGTCCCTGTCTGTCTCTTTTTTAACAGTGTTTGACCTGTTGCTTAATATATACCGTTATACTATGTTTATATTTCTAATTTGAAACCACCCTAATCAATTATGAGGGTAACTTTGCTCATGTGATATGCGGTCATTATTTATGTAGTATGGCAGTCTACATCATGTTGTCCTCACTGTGTTTTTATGGTCTTGCCCTGGATTTTGAAGAATGACCGTACCAAAATAATTTGAAGAGCTATACATTTTAGGATTACCGAGGTCATTAGCCCCCAAATACACACCCACCAGATAATTTTGTCCAGAAAGAGACAATAAATAATAATATTAATAATGAAAATAATATAGCCTGCCACACAGCACTAATAATAACAATAATGATAATAACACATTACTGTGTGCTATAACTATTCCATATACTTTCTGTAAATCTTGTTTGCCAACAGGATGATATAAAAGCTTTCTTCTCAAATTAAAAAGTAATTGAGTCTACAAATACTTGAGTCAGATTATAATTTTTCAACTTGATGAAAAAAATTTGAAAAACCTCAAATTCACAAAATGAATAAATATTGCAAAGACTTTTACAGAACTTTCCTTAATTATTTTAAGTACATTTGTTCGAGTGATGAGTTCTTAAAGTGCATTCATTTTGGCACTTTTACAATACTTCATCTTTTGCTTCTTCTTTTTTTTAGACTAGACTACCATTCTCCAATAAAATGTCTGTGTGTAGGCTACATGTCTGTGTCTTGATGCACAGCTTAAACAAATGGTTACAATGGATTTGTGCTTTTTAGTCAAGCACATATTATGTGTAATGTCTTGACCTGGCAGAAATCACTGTTCCCTGAGGAAAGCTTCATCAAACATGACTCACTTGTCCTTCTCGTTCTTGTCTTCGATTCAGTGTTTGAAAGTTTATATACTAACTGAATAGTGCGTTTATCCATGTTTGTGTTCATGTCTACAGTCAGCAAATTCTTGATTTAAATAAGGCATTTAAATCCAATTGTTGAGTCATGCAATTCAGACGAAAGAATGTTTGGACAGCTTTTTTTCTGATACAAGCACACACAGTCTCACAAGCCAGACAAGTCTCACTAATGGATAATGCTTGCAAGACTTGTCTGACTTGTGAATATATATAGACAAAAAAAGTTTTAAGGGCTAGAAATCTAAGGATCTTGAGAAACAAGTTGGATTTAGGAACAAGAAAACCTCCACAGCTGACCTATTTAACATTATTTTGTGCTATGAGATAGTAAAAACTGATGGTAATATCATACAATAAGATAACAGTGACTCAATCACATTATAGACTTTAACATTCTCATGTTACATATTTGTGCAATGTAAATTAATCATGTTTTGCAAGGTTTCAACTAAGCACTGGAAAATATTTGCAGTGAAACAATTCTTGGTTACTTGTTGCAAATGTTCTAAAATTATGAAAACTAAACAAATACAAACATAAAAGTAACATATTTAGTTTGTCACCTCTCTTAAGCACAGTGTATTTTTCTAAACAACGTGTCATAGCCTTTAGGCTTCTAACTTCAGGTTAAAAGTTAGAGCAAAGTTAAAAACAAGAGTAACCGTTGGCACTTATCCAATGTTGGAACCATTGGATGCAGTATAGTGTGCCTACAATTACTGAAAACATCATAAAGTCAGTACAGTATCTGTATAATCACTCAAAACTGTTTGGGACAGTAAGGCTGCAACAGTACCTCTCAGTCTCATTTATGGCTATTTATTAAAAGCATTCTCTGTAACATAAACGTTGCTTTCTTTAAAGACCCCCTCTAGACATATTTTAAGATGTGTATAAAATACTCTTATTTGAAATATGTGTTTAAGTTTTTCTACAAAAAATGTTGTTAAAATGTTCAAAATGACATCTACCAGATTCTCCAAAATATATTTCATTTCAAAAGTTAAAATACTGGACAAAAGATGTCTCCTTTTTCACTGAAAATTTCCATTTTCAGTGTATGTGCACTGGAAGTTTAAAGTTTCCACATCACACTTGAATAAGTTGAATACTGGACCACAATTGGCTTGTAAATTAGTTGTGATGTCAAAAACCATGCTCGTAGGTGCATGCTTTAAACCTTCGTCAACATGTAAGACAGAGACTTGATTCTCAAGCATCATGTCTGCCTTGGCAGCTACAACTCATTGTTGGCTCCAGTGCAATACTATCACCAATAGCGCCATTACTATTGGAGCTTCCAGAGGCGCTGTAGAGCCATGTTACAGCCTGGGACTTGTTTAAGTCATCTTGGACAATTGTTGTGGTTATGTGGCAGTACATGATGTCAAAAGTGGTAATCACTTCTTTTGCCCCCTGCCTTCATTTCTCTAACTGGTTTGAAGTTTCAATAGCATAATATTTTTTTGTTTTAGGTGGTTTGAGTCTGTCAAAACTGGTGTTTTTAAAAAAAAAAAAAAAATAGGGGCTGCACTTGTCCAAAATACCAGTACAGCACTGATGCCAATGGAAGCCTAGTCAATCATGCATCAACATGCAGTCAGTGCATCCATAGTATTTATAAAGAGTATTACAGGAGCTACTTTTAGGGTTGCATGGGGCATTTTTAAAAGATTGCAGGAAACTGTTCAGTGGCTGATGAATAGAGCCTTGTCATTGTGAAGCCTTCTTGGCCTGTTTCATGCTGTGTACAAATGTTTTCACTGATCTGTTAGCGGAGCAGAATGATACATATTTCACTCCACCAACTTTAAGGGCCTCCCAAAATCTTGGGAAATAAATTGAGCGCCACTATTGCTCATAAACTCTCCATCTCCAGCCATTTGCTATTAATATTCACTGCCACAACAAAGGTTTTCTCCTCAAATGTGTCCACATGTTGCTATGGCTCCTCCTGTCTGTCTCATGACTCATTTATAGAAGATAAATCAAATGTTACAAATGACTTTTCTATCCAGCAACAAAAGCTCTATTTACACAGATTGTACTCACAACTCTCTTGGTTTAAACCAGTCATACAACAGTCATGGCAAGTGTCCATCCATGCATCCAATAATAATAACAAATCATGTTTTCGGTTCAGGGTAGGCAGGGAACTTTAGAGTTTCGATACACCTAACCTTTGTGTTGTTTGACTATACAGGTGAACTTTTGTCAAAACAGGGAAAACATGAAAACCCCACAGAAAAAGGCCCCAGCTGGTCCATACACTCAAGCCTAAGACTTTGTTTCTATGAGGCAACAGTGCTAACCACTGCCGTGCCTAAATCACGACTGTTCAGTTCAGAACTTCCCACCTGACTGAGTAGAGGTTATTTTAATTTATAGTACCACACTGGGCAGAGCCAGATATTGGACTGACAATGCCTCTACATTGTAACATTAGAGAGTCAGGTTTGTAAAAATATGTTTCTTTTATCATATGTTCAATTTTGAAAGCCATGTGTTTGTTTATGTACACAGCCCACTAGCCTCTGTAAAAACATGCATGAATGATTTTGTTTTTCTTAATCTGATTGTGTGGTTGATTGCGCACTAGCTCCTTACCAATTTAGTCGTGTTTTGTATGGACAGAGTTTTCCTTTTTATTTTCTGTTCATTCGTAACTTCTTTTGCCTATTACCTGTTAACTTGTCTGTTTTGCCTACCTGTTGCTGATTACCTATGCTTGACTGCAGGAACTATGCTTAAAATATATGTCCATGGTCAGGGAAGAGGATGCAATTGCCAAATCTATAGGCAAAACATCTTGACTGAGGCAATTTCATTTCTCAGCATTTCGCAACATACAACAGCAGGCATTACGAATTCAATATGTCATGTGTTAAATACAAAGGTGGTCAAAGGTTGTAATTTGTTTTGGGCTGTCCATAGGCATTTCAGATCATAGTTTAAACCCATACATTATATTTTTTATAAGGTCAAAAAATTAATTCATTTAGAAATTAGAAACCGAGGTTAAATTCCTTGTATGGATAAACATATGGGCCAATAAGTCAGACTCTGATCCAGATCTATACCCAACAGTAGCTTATATATCCTCCTCTTTATCCAAAAATATCTGTATATCCAAAAATTACAGTTTAAGCGTAGCAGCATTTAAAATGTTCCACTCTCAGTCTGCAGAGAAAACAAAACTTTCAGTGGTGCTAGCAACTAGTTTACAGTTTAACAGCATAACATTTCTAAAAGTTTATACACCCCAAACCCACTGGCTCTGAACAATTCTAACATGTGCCTTTCAGTACTTGCAAGGGGTGCTGCTTAGCCAACAAGCTTTCATTTTCTAACCCAACACTATAGTCAGAGGGTAGTCTATCCAATGCAGTGTCTTTGAGTGAGTGCTATCTGTGAGTGATGGACCACAAATTGTAACTTGTAGCCCACAGCAGCAGTTTGCAGCACATGCAGGATGCACCCACAACACACAAATCCCAGCAGTCACCAAAGAGACCCTAATGCACACATAAAGCAACTGCAAACAGTGTTTTGCAAGATTAATGCACGCTGACTGTCAAACCACACCTAATGTTCAAAACCCACAGGAAAAAAAACAAAAACAAGCATATCCATGTTTTATGGAGCCCCCATGGGTTCAGCTGAGAAAAAAAGATCAAAGTGGAAATCTGTAGGCCTACTCTCAGTTTAGAAATCTGTGCACATGGTATATAGATTATTTGATAGCCAAACTTTGTGTCATGAAAATTTCAAACAGGGTGATGAAAATCTAGAAATTAAGACATTATTTTAAAAAGAATTATATGATTGTCAATAATACTATATTATACTTTTTATTTTTTTTATTTTTAGAGAATGGTTTACAAGTCCATGAGCATGACTTTGTAATGCAAGGGCACAGTTTATAAATTTGATAGCATGGTTCATAAACCATACATTCAGATTTCTAAAGTGAGACTACAGATTTACAGATAGAGCTTTCTTTCTCTCACCTGACCCCAAGGGGGGTTCCATAATGTTTCTGAGGGATCAAGAAGAGTCTATCTGCAGACAACACACCCACTTTACCACGTGACACGCCTACTTCACTACATGACCCCTTCACCCCATGTTGTCACCATAATGATGCTAGGACACAAACCAACGACCCCAAGCCCCAACCATATACACCCATGCCCTAACCAGGAGCTGCCATCTTGTTTGTGTGACATCATTTGGAGCCACAGAAACATGTGACACTGACAGAAAGCGTTTAAAATGGGTGTTGCAGTCCAAATTCAAAATATTTGAGAGTTCTCTTCCCCCCTCCCCTCCTCACCACTTTAAGCTCACATGGGTTTTTAGGTCGGGTGGAATCTATGTAAGTTGATCCAGTTTACTTGCTTTCATGACTGTATTTGCTTGCCATTGTTTCATATCTGGCAACCTAGGGTGTCTAAATGGACATCATGTGATGGTGGTGGTGGCGGCAGGCCAACTTCGCGATCAGGTTGAATGGGTAATGGTAATCGCACATACTGTATGGCACATCGCACATGCTCTATGGACTGCATTCACCCATGGAACATGCTCACTAGAAACTTCCATGGGCTAATACGGCTAACTTCTGGTTTAGCCCTCCAACTAACTTGAATGGGATATAACAATTTGATCATGCAGCTCTTTGAGACTTTTTTTATTAAGAAAGTCTAGGACCAAATTTAAAGTAAATAATTTCCTTTCCTATGTATGAGGGTTGTGTGCCCATTTAGAGGTATGTGCGTATATGTCACTGGAGCATAGCAGTAGTAGTTAATATCACCTGCACCTGCTTGTTATCAGTACGGTTTGTAACAAAGAAGGGTGAGAAGGTTGTTATTATTTTCCGTTGACTGCTATCCTGACTGCAATGCTTTTTGTCCAGTTTTCCCCCAATATATCCACAGAGCATCTTGTAACGTAAATGTGTTTCTATGTGTGTGTCTATAAATGGTGCAGCTAATCATGCTCTTATATTAGAGACCACGTGTTGGACAGACCTCCCTACATTAGCCCTCACAGTGGCTAATTCTTATGTTTTGATAGTAGCCACAACATTGTCAACGGAAAACTGGCCCAGGGGTCTCACGTGTGTACACCTTCTAATGCTATGCTATGCTGCACTTCAAATGATGGACTACTCAGCCACTTTGGATATGGACTTTGAGTAAAACTTGATGGATGGATGAATGGGTGGACTGCAGCACTTATGTCCTACGGTTTGTGTAACTCATACTGTGAGTTTGTTCCTGCTAGGACACAGCTTGAATATTGCTACCACCATATATTGTGGATGCAGTGGTTGCTGATTGTTGCATGTATTGTTGTTACCCAAGTATGAGTTAACTTGTTGTGAGTGGATTGCTTGTTTGTGAGCGTAAAGTTGGATGTGGATGACTGATGCAGATTTTGGCAGATACTTTTAAAATAATGATGAGTTTTATTGTGTGCACACTGCTGGTTAATGTCAGTATGAGCAGATCAAAGGCTGGTTCAGTTGTACATGGAGTTGATAATGATAATGTCAGAGGAACAGTCACTCTCAATGAAAAGGCTAAATAAAGGGTGCCATCTCTGCATTAAAAGATCTCATGAAAAATGATGGCAAAGCTTTACAAGTGCAAGGTAACTGGATTTTTTGATGCAAATGCTGAAGGACACAATTTCAAAGCATGAGTTACTGATGTCTTTAATACTTCAGGAAAATTAGACTGACAGACTGGCCTCAAGTCATGGACATATAAAAAAGGAAAACTTGAAGGAACTGCTCAGATTTTGATTTTGATTTTGGAAATCCTCCAGGTCTGGAAGTAGATGAGCTACATCTTCATAAAATCTCTTCACATCAGGAGAAGAATGCCTTATCTGAAATGACACATGATAAAATTAAGTCAGGAGACAGCATCTTAAATATTAGCCGCAGAAGGCATGATTCAAAATCTGGGACCCCAAGTACCTCTACTACCTCTGCCCATGTTAAAGCAGAAGCTGATATTTATTTATTAACCTTTTTTTTTACCTCGAAAAAGACCATTGAGGCAGAGTCCTCATTTACAATGATGTCGAGAAATATGACTGCATCAAAGACTGCCCAAGCTTGGGATGACTCAAAACACAAAACCTGATGTTTCAACAAACTCCCAGTTTGAAGGTGCACATGCTCCTGTACCGCACACTGGTGACAGTAATAATTTGTTATCCACCATGGCAAGGCATAATGAAATTATCTGCATTGCTGGTGCATCAACAAAATCTCTCATCTTTGCCAAACAGATTCAAGAGTTTGATGAAGACCCTCTACTGTATAATGCTTTTAAGAGAGCCTTTGAACACAGTATTGGAGAAAGTATTGCAACACACTGTCTGTACTTCCTAGAGCAGTACACTAGGTGACAACCAAGAGAGCTCGTCAGAAGCTGTCACCATGATAAAAATATACTCCAAAAACAGTGTAAAGCAAAGATGGCATTATCAGCGTCGCATATTAAGTAAAGGAAGTAGTTTTGCAATGACAGTGGATCAAAAGGCCCATACAAAGAAAGGAAGGAGGCTTATTTGACAAAAGGGTTTTCCTGTACTTCATGGGTGGACATACACAGTGTTGGGGAAGCTACTTTTCAAGCGTAGCTTGTAAAACTACATGTAGTTCAATCTGGCAGTAGTTTATAAAACTACAGCTAAAAAAAAGCTTTAGCAACTACAGTACTTATACTCATTATACTCATTAAACTCAGCGTTAAATAAATCAGCATGTGGTGTATATGAAACTAAATATAATAGCCTACAAAAAATTCACATGCCAACAGAAATATGCCTCTCAACTCAGTTTTATTTTTTTAAAGAAAAAAAGCTGACATTTTTGGTCAACATACTGTAGGTTCACCAAAGACATGTAATCTATAGACATGTTGGGTAATATAAAGAGAAAATGAAAAGCAGAAATGTAAATCAGTCAACAAAAAATGTAATAAAAAATACAGGGTAGACATATTCTAGATTGGTGTGTCTTGAACAACACTGTTGGTATGTCATGACATGACTCATGCCTTTTTTCAAAGAGAGTTCTGGAACACAGTAATGGTAAAATCAAATTTATATTATATAGGTATTTTAATAAAAAAATATTTCATGTTATTGGGCAAAATTGTAGTCTGTAAATTGAGTAGTTAAACTACAAAAAATGACCCAAAAAGTAGTTGAAATACTTGATGCAGCACAACATATGAATGTAGTTTAACTACCAGCAAGTTACAGCAAATTGTAGTTAAGCTATGTAGTTCAACTACATGTAATTTAAGTCTCAATACATGGGTGGAGTTGTGCTCTGGAGCTGTACTCTGTATTGGAGAAGAGGACACATAATGTTGATTGCCTTTCTGAAAGAGCATGGAATCTACTTTGGCTGTTGGAGGTAGCTGGCCTGGGCAGAAGCCTGTACTGTGAAATACCAGATGTTTTTACATGGAAGAAAATACCTGTAAGTAGGAACAATATACTACAACAGCAGGATCTGTTCAGAGTGCCATGAATCTACCTGAAATTAATTCAGATGTTGAGCTTTTAATTGACTTGAATGTACCCAGAGCTCTGGAACCCACAGGTGTTTCCAAGTGAGGATGGAGGGACATTTTACTCAGACAAATTTGTGGAACATAGTGGATTTTGGATTGAACACTCCTCTGAGAATTCCATTGTTGAAGCACAACCTCCTTTTCCATCCAGATATTCAGTCTATGTTGGGATGGACTGCTAATGGGCCGCTTTGTACTGGTGGAGCAGACTGTGAACAACGTAAAAACTGCTAATAATTTCTCAGTTGTGAGATTGGATAAATGGTGGATGCAGCATTTTCAATTGTAGTTCCCACAATACAGACACGATGAATGGCTGGGAACATCAAACGAATTGTCACTTATGGACATGGTCAAAAACACTGTTAAGCTGGTGGATGGTCACAACAGCATTGCTTTACCTCAGGGAGGTGAGCATGCCTGATAACCATAAACTAGCAACAGGGCCCTGAATCTGAAAAAAAGTTCCAGAGAGTTGCCCCATTTCATGTAGATTATGCAGGCCACTTAATTGCTGTGGTTAGCCTGAATAGATGTCTGCTAAAGACCTGGCATGTAGCCATGGTAAAGTATTGTATATACCGCACCATGGTGTACTGTATATCATTTGCACAAGAGGAAGATCAGAGTTGTATTTGAGTGTGCTGCATGATGATTCTGAGGTACATCACTGAATACACAACTGCTGCAAGGACCTGGAGCCTCATTTCTAAATGTTGCATAGTGACAAAAGCAGGCATCTGTGAGGACACAACCACTAGAGGGTTGAGACATACAAGGAGCAAGTGCTGGTGCACTCAGCTCCTGCTCAGATGCAACACTACTCACCACGGTGGAATAAGCAGCGACTAAAAACAATAGAAAATGTCTCAATTGTTTGCGTAAATAAATGTTTAAACACAACTTGAAAGCATTTGGTTTACTCTCTTTTCAAACAAGGGAATACTAATTACGTATCTCAGTCATCTGGTGCATCTTGCATATCTTTGTCCCCTGCCACCTCCGTCACTTCTCCACACAAGAAGGACTCCCCTATACTTCCTGCAAGTCGCTGATCAAGAGACCACATTTTTATTTTGGAGAGGGTCTGACTTTCTGAGCCAGCAGCATTCACTTCGTCTGCCACATGCTGCCACTCCAAAGACTTATTGGCATTTGTAATGTCCACACTGTGTCCACCAAACAAAACCTTTTTCTTGTCCCAACCTCCCAAACAAGAACTTAAATTTCTCACTGGGCGAAAAACTTAAACATTTTTTTTTCTGTCAGAATTTGCCATCATTGTCTTCATGCCATAAGTATGGATTAATATTATGCATTTAACTGACTATTTTTAGGTAACTATGGGTGTTAAAAGGGTTGGAGAAGAAGCTCGCTCACATGCATCAAATTTCAAGGTGATTGTTATTTATAAAGGGAAACTGGTGGGACTTGCATGCGCACTGTGTTATTAATCTAGTATTTTTTGTGTAAGCACTTTCTGTGTTTTGTCCGTATACAACTTCTTGATTTGAATCTTCCACACTGTTTTATAAATGAGGCCCCTGGTCTCACCAGCTAAGGTTTCTCTGGTGGCCCAGTGGAGACTTCTCAAAACACGTGAAAGAGGGTGCTTGTCCATTTCTTTGGAGCAAGGGTGCTTGTCCATTTCTTTGGAGTAACCTCATCACCAAGCTGATCTTGTCTATGGACTATGGACCCACTTGGAGTGCTGTCAACAGTGGCGCTAAAGGCCAAACTAATCTTACAGAATCTGTGCAGAAAAGTCCTTGGGTGGAATGACATAATACCTGTTCCCACTGCAATAGGGGGGACAAAATGGACACAGGAGCTCTGCCTACTGGAGGATTTCAAAGTCAGCAGATGCTTCAAGTCTGTGGACTTGTAACTGAGACTTGTGCTCAGGTCCACCATTTTTCAGACACAAGTGAGGTTGGTTATTGAAGTCACTTACTAGCTGTTGTACAACACCAGTCCACAAATGTGTAGTGTCTTTATCATGGGAAAGGCTAGGTTGGCTCCCCTAAAGCCAACCTTTCCTACACTGGAGCTAACAGCAGCAGTAGTAGCAGCAAGCATAGACAGATTTTGGAAATAAGAATTGCAGATGATGCTGCTTGACTCTATGTTTTGGACTGACAGCACCTCAGTGCTGAAATACATCAAAAACTAGACCTCCAGATTTGTTGCTAACAGGGTCTCAGAAACCCTTATCCTGAAAGAAATCCACCTCATTGGAGATACAGTTAGGTCCATAAATATTGTGACATCGTTTTCGTAATTTTGGCTCTGTACACCACCACAATGGATTTGAAATGAAACAATCAAGATGTGATTGAAGTGCAGACTTTCAGCTTTAATTCAAGGGGTTGGACAAAAATATGGTTTAAAAGTATTAGGAATTTCAAGCATTTTTATACACAGTCCACTTATTTCAGTGGCTCAAAAGTGATTGGACAAACTAAATAATCATAAATAAGATGTTCATTTTTAAAAATTTGTTGGGAATCCTTTGCAGGCAATGACTCCCTGAGGTCTGGAACCCATGAACATCACCAACGATGGGTTTCCTTCTTTGTGGTGCTTTACCAGGCCTTTACTGCAGCTGTCTTCAATTGTTGTTTGTTTGTGGAGCTGTCTGCCTTAAGTTTTATCTTCAGCAAGTAAAATGCCTGCTGGATCGGGTTGAGATCAGGTGATTGACTCGTCCATTGCAGAATATACCACTTCTTTGCTTAAAAAAACTCTGTGGTTGCCTTCACAGTATCTTTTGGGGTCATTTTCAATCTGTACTGTGAAGCGTGGTCCAATGACCTTTGGTGAATTTGGCTGACTCCGAGCAGACAGTATATCCTTGTACACCTCAGAATTAATCCGGCTGCATCTGTCCACTGTCACGGCATCAAAAAACACTAGTGAACTATTGCCATTAGAAGCCATGTGTGCCATGATGTGGTATGCTTTGGATCATGAGCCATTCCAAGCCTTGTCCACAATTTCTTCTTCCCATCATTCTGTTACAGGTTGATCAGAGTTACATCTGTCCAAAGAAAGCTGTTCCTGAACTTTGCTGGCTTTTTAGATGTTTTTTTGTTAAGTCCAATCTGGCCTTTCTATTATTGAGGTTCATGAATGGTTTGCAACTTGAGGTGAACCCTCTGTATTTGCTCTCATGATGTCTTCTCTTTATGATAGACTTGGATAATGATATGCCTACCCCCTGGAGAGTGTTCTTAACTTGGCTGGATGTTGTAAAGGGGTTTTTCATAACCATGGAAAGTATCATGCAAATCATCCACCACTTGCTATCTTCTGTGGAGATCCAGGCCTTTTTGTGTTACAGAGTGCATTTGTTTTTCCCCAGAATGTACTAGAATGTTAATTTGAACACTCCTAATATTCTTGAGAGCTCTCTTTTTGTTGTTTTTGCAGCCTAAGGATGACCTGTTTCACTTGAATTGAGAGCTCTTTCAGTTGCATGTTGTAGGTTCACAGGAATAGCTTCCAAATGCAAAGAACACACCTGGAATCAACCCCAGACATTTTACCTGTTTAATTGATGATGAAATAACAAAGGAATTGTCCACACCTGTACATGAAACAGCTTTTAATTAAATCAGTTGTCCAATTATTTATGGTCCCCTCAAAAAGAGGGTGGTACATATTAAAGAGCTGTAATTCCTAAACCATTTGGATGTGAATACCCTCAAATTAAAGCTGAGAGTCTGCACTTTAAACCCATATTCATTACATAGCTGTTAGTTGAATATATTTTGGGAAACAGGTAAACTGACAACACTTGTGTCAGCGTCCAAATATTTATGGACCTAACTGTAAGTGAACACCTTTATGCAACTGTGCAGATCTTGCTTCCAGGGGACTTGGAGCAGAGTCATTCTTAAAGGATGGATTTAAGGGTTAGGGTTAGGGTTTAATTTGCTCCATTAGGAAGGTCCCCAACTCTACTTGTTGAGGAAGGTCTCCATACAGTGCTATGTGAAGTAAAAGCTATTCTTAATAGCAGACCAATAACAAATGCACAGATCCTAATGATCATTAGGCTCTGACTTCCAACTACCTTCTGCTCCTCAAAGCTCAGCCATCGTTACCACGTGGTCTCTTTCATAAGCAGGACTTATGCTGTCTGCAGGTGAAAACAAGTACAGTATATGTTGAGTATGTTTTGGAAAAGATTCATAAAGGAATACCTACTGCAACTTCAGTAAAGTTAAAAGTGGACCAGGGTCAAGTGCAGTTTCATTCCTGGGGACATTTTACTCATTGTGGATGACCCAACCCCATAAGTCTTGGGTCATGGGGAGAACTCTGAAGCTGTTCCAGATGAGAGCGGACTTCTATGACAAGTAAAGATCACGACCAGAATAAGCTGCCTGGACAGGCCTGTCACAAAGATGCAGCATGACTGACTTCGGATGTAACTTTCAAGAGTGGTGGTAAAGATCTCTCTCAACTGACTATGCGCTGATAACCTCTGGCCTAGATAATCTTGAAGAGATTAGAGCGAAGGACACTGAAATTAAACTGTTCACTTTGATAATTTATTATTTTGTAATTATTGTGTTTTAATAATTAGGGGCTAGAATGTAGGAGCAATGGATGTATTTGGGTTGCACGCCTATCACTCAGTGGTAGTTATCAGAGGTGTGTGCCTGTGTATGTGTGTATGTGTGTGTTGTGTGTGTGTGTCACTGGGTCATAGCAGTAGTAATTAATATCACCTGCACCTCCTTTTATCAGTTTTGTTTGTAGTAGTGATGGGGTGAGGAGAGTGCCGTTATTTTCCGTTGACTGCTATCCGTTTCGTCCAGTTTTGCCACGTTATCTATTCAGAGAATCTTGTAATGTAAAAGTGTTTTTGTGTGCATGCCTAAAAAAAACAACTATAATGCAGCTATGGACTCATGCCCTTGGACTGGACATAGTGTGTACCGACTTCCCTACAGTGGCAAATTGTTAAGTTTTGATAGTTGTTTCAAGAACCTATGTTAGTTCTATTTAGAGAGGGTACTCCCATAAAGCAATGGCCTGGGTGTGCTCATAAATGCTCGAAGAGATGACACATAGCCGATAATTTGGTGAAATTAGAGGAGCAAAAATAAAAAAAGGCACATAGAAGAACACGTTCACTGGAAACAATGCTAAAAACCTTAAAGTTATCTGTATTTGGAAAGAGGGGTGTATAGTCATTCCCCTTTGTGACAACATTGCAAGTGGGCTGTGTTTTCTTTGTACATGTGCAAAACAATTTCAGAAACTGATTCAATTAAAATGAGTGTGTCAGTTGGTTATGTTTTCTACTTGTTGGGCTGTTGGTGCCTGTTGGACTTCACTGCATTAGTATACATTGTATCTCCACTGACACTGTATACTGACAGCATTACCTTTACCCAAACTACCTTAGATCACCTTGAAGATTCTTTACCTTGTCTAATTTGTTTGAAAGGACAATTTAGCACAATTTGACCAAAATATTTCTAAAAAGATACAGCAAATCATTCAATTATTATTGCAGCAGCCACATAAAGGAAAGTGGTTGCCAACAGTCAAAAAGAAAAAAGAAAAATGTAAACATCGAGTTTTTCAGTTTCAGTTCATCACATTACAAATTCCTCCAACTCCATCTTAATTATTTTTCTATAAAAAGGGTCGACAAATTATATGTTTGACTGTCCAAGGACATCTAGTTTAATACTTTTTGAAGGTCACCGAGGCAAGGGGTGTATTTTTTTAAAATATTTTCTCATGATATAATAGGCAGAGTGTTTCAAGATCATGAAATATTCATGTAATTGCAAAGGAAAAATACTTGAATATAGATTGTATTCTTGTAAAAAAAAAAAAAAGATATAAAAATCATTAAAGCTTTTCTCTCAAAAGTATCTGGCTAATATACAGGATTTGATTTCATCATTCAGTCAATTAATATACATATTTATAACATCATATTTTCTATGTTCACTGTGAATTGGTTAATTTCCCTTTTACTACTTTCCAATTCATTCTGTAAACACCAGTGACTTACAAGGCCTCATCAGACAAATGAACCAATGTTTGCTTGGTGAGCTATGACAGTTGTGTAGCACTTGCTTTCAAAATAACAAGAAAGTTGTATGTCTGCAACTTTCATCAGTGGTCAGAGTACTGAATATGTGATGTGTTCAAAGTTTTTGAAAATTATACCAAATTATTTTTCTTGGGTCACTAATAATGTTTTTAAACAGAAAACAGAAATTGTAGCATTTTCTTTGAGAGTTTAATGTATTTTGAAGCTGAATAGAACTTTGATCTTTAAAACAATGTATCCTGACATTGTTAAAAAATAAAAGTCCATTGGGTAGCCTAATCTGCTTGCACAGAGAAAACAAATCTCAAAAATAGTTCAATTCCTGCTTGTTGCAGTATATTTAGTGGCCACAGGATAGCAGCAGAAGCCCACACCGGTGGGTATCCGGCAGACCATCTGCCCATGAGGTGAAAGACATCCACATCAGTAGGCCTGCAATTGTATTGGGTTGATTGACTAGTGTCAGCTAAGCAGGAGCCATTTAAAAGGCATGACTAGTCATCAGCACTGTGGCTGCCCAAATGAAGGACTCCCTATGACATTGACCTGTAAATTACCTTGCTTTGCATGTATAGAAAAAACACAACTTTTCTTTGTCTATTGATGGTGTAAAAGCGTTTTTTTATCTGTGAAGAAAATTATATATTTTAAATGTTCAGGGTGTCTGTCCTTGTAGGACAAATCAACCATCTCTGCCTTTTTTCTGTTCATGAATGCTCTCACAATCACAACATAATGATGCTGCGCGAAAAAAAAAAAAAAATATAATGTGCTGTGCAATATTTAAACTTTGTGAGAAAAGAGGTTTAAATGGTATTGCATTTGACATAATAAGAAATAAATGAACTGACTGCAGATCTTATGAAATACATCAATCCATCTATTTGTTTTTCAGCTGTTTGTGGTGGCAGCATCATCAGTACCAAGACTATTTACCTTTTCCTGACACATCTCCTCCTATGAAAAGGGAGATACTTTCTAAAGCTACTTTCATGTTTTCTTGTTTAGAAGCAGTTTTTATTTTAAGGAGGTGGCATCCTGATATTGTAGACTAAAGGATGTACGGCGAAATCCCAGGTCAGTATTCATAAAATCCTGATCAGTCATGTGTGGATATAACAGTTTTTGACAATTCTTCAAAACAGGTATGCAGTATGTTTGTATCAAAGATTATGACATGACAGGAAATCAGATTCAATCATTTATATTTGTCTTTGATTTTTTTGTAGTTTTGTAGTTTTTTGTTGTGTCTCAGATACAGAACGTTTTCTAATTCCAATAATTCGGTTTCCTGTAAGCTTCATTATTTATTTTTTTCATTGAAAATACATTCTTTTTCTTCTCTCAAAATATTCTACTCTGTTATGGTTTATTCTTTTAAAGTATTGATTGATTTATAAAATTCCTATACAAGCACTGAGTAGAAGTTGTTCTCTGTGTGTACATAAAAGTTAAAAAAAAAAAAGAAAAAAAAAAGTATGAGATATGATTGGAGTTTGTCTTTATTTCAAAAGATAATCAGATGGAAAACTTTAAAAATAACAACATAACATCCGGTGGACATAACTTTTCCAAATGTACACTTTATTTTAAACAAAAGTACAAAAACAAACATCAGATATTTACAATACTTGCATGGCAATGTTCACTTTCTTTGGTCATTCTTCCAATTAGATGGTTTTACACAAGTTAGGCAACAAACAGCAGCTTGGAGGTCTGAGATTATCACATGCTGAATCTATTATTCAACCAAATGCAAAGCAAACTACCGATGACTTGGAAATGTATTACATTACTTTTTGTAAAGTCTGCAAGCAATTTATCAACAATTTCAATCAAGATATGAATTATGTGACAATTTTTGAATTTTCCTACCAGGATATTTCATCTTGTACAATATAAATAGCAAAAGAAAATTAATCTCACATATTTCATAGTTACATCCTGGTCTGATAAATTTTCAAATTGAGTAAATGCTCTTAAATGACCAAAATTGTGACATGTACAGCTGCGCGTATTCAGTCGTATTCTACACAAATTTGACATAAAAACATGAACCCTAGTGCACATCACAATCTGAAGCAACTACAGGTAGATTCTCAAAAGAAGGAAAACATATCAGAGGAGCTACTTTCAGGCAAACGTCCTGTTCTCTCTGTGTGTTCAATCACAAAATGATGCCATAGCTGCACAAAAAACAATCATACTTCAACACTGATGGTGCACAATTTGAGAATTCAGCATGACATTTAAAATAAAATCCTTTCACTACCATGATCCTAGGACTTTCTCTTGGGAACAGTAGGAAGCAAACAATGGCTTTATGTAAAACAATCTTTATGTAAAACAATCAATTAAAGCCAGTAAAATGAGTTGAGTTATGCTATACATTCTCTCAATAATCTACCTGCTTGTGTCATACAGTGGTTATGTCCAATTTACAGTACATTTGAAAAAGAGGCAAGCAAAATGAACTGAGTTTCTGTCATTTTCTCTCCTGGTACTTTGCAAAGACATAATGAACAAAAATTATGTAACACCAAATAACTCTGTGGTACATCACCTACTTCCTGCAATGCAACATGTAAATCATATTACCATCTACAACTAATGCTGAGTATAACAATATACCCTTAGCCCTTTCAGGATTTTCATCTCAATTTCAACATCTTTATGCCTGAATGAACCAACTGAAATGTACGCAACAAAATGAACAGATTTTGTACACTGATGTTGAAGGCGGAGGTTGTTTGACTGTGATGAAATGGAAAAGCGATGGTGGTGAGAGTCAAACATAGACTAATGCAGGCCTACAAATTGTTACAGCAAAGGCAACTGGTTTAGTAGTAATTTTACTTGCATCAACTAACAAAATCAAAATGATGTGCATTTTCTCAGTTTCCCAAATTCCAATCTAACAAACATGAATCCTAATAGTAGACAAGTTTACACGTGTATCAGTAGTGCATACAAGTTAGGTATATCACATACAGTATCAATTCATTTTTTTAGGATTGGAGGGGTGGGGGTTTGAGGGGCTTGGGGGTGTTCAGATATGCTGTTTAGTAAAATTCTCCCTGAAACCAAATCCAAACTGTCTTCATCCCAATGTACACTTGTTTTTTTTTTCTTTTCCCAAAGACAGAGATGACGAGAAATGTGCAAAAGTTCCATGGTCTCACTGCAAAGAAAAGATTGAATTGAAAACAGTGTTATTCGGAATTGTATGGCATTGTTAAGCTTTACTTAAGCTTATGGTGGCAATGTTTTCTTATCTACCTTTCACATTCCCAAAGGAGGGTTGCCATTTCTTTACACCTCAGCCTTTTGGCTGTTCTCCTCCACTTTTTCCTCCAGTTTTTTCTCCTCCTCAGAAGACCCATCTTCTTTTTCACCAGTCTTCCAGCTTCCTTGCCTGTTTAGAAGAAAACATTGTTGCCTAACATGTTAATAAATCTTTAAGGGTAACTGCCCCAAGGCCCGCCTACACATTAAGGGACAATTAAGGACCAGATTTATTGTGTTGAATTCAGTTAAAAGAATGGTTTAACATTTTGGGAAATACACTTATATGCAATGGCAAATACGTTTCTCATCTATGAGATTTACATAAGAAGATTGATACCTGTCTGCCAACTATGAAGCTGGAGCCAGGAGACTGTTAGCTTAGTTTAGGAGAAAGACTGAAAGCAGCAAACTAGGGGCAAACAGCTAACGTGGCTCTGTCCAAAGGTAACAAATAATCCACCTATAAGCACGTCCAAAGGTCAGTGATTGACACGTTATATCTCTTGAGTTTAATCTGCTTAAAAGGAAGTATAAAATGAAAAAGTTATTGTTTTACAGTGGGGTATGTGTCAGACTATTTCTTGGTTGGGTGCAGTGACTTCCTAGAGTCTCCACTGGTTGTCTGGGCACCTTGTGGTAATGACAAGACTGTGGACTAGTACATAATGCCCCTGTAAGACCACAACTTGTTTTACACTAGCTAGCTAGTTCCCATTGTTCTGTGTTTATGCTAAGCTAAGCTAAGCTAAGCTAACCTGACAGTCTCCTGGCTGCAACTTCATAGTTAACAAACATATGGTATCAATCTTCTCACCTAAATCCCTGCAAGAAAGTGCATTAGTGTATTACCCAAAATAAATAGTGAATTCTTTGCAAATGTTAAAAATATACACCACTTAAATACAATATCATCAATATAGGCAGGTCATTGTTACTTCATCTTGTAGCCCTGTATCAAAATATATTTTTTCACCTTAATTCTTTTCGTATATCGTGCTCACATGGAGCTTGTTTCTAACTAAAGTTGGGTTGAATTAAATTACAATGAATTAGTTTAAACAAAGAAAACCTGTGGCCTATTGGTATTATTTCAAGATTAAGTGGCCATCTGCAATTTATGGGAATTTGTGATTTTAGACCTTTTAGCCAAAATAGGAAAATTATTATGTAACTATTAGGATTCATAGAAAAGGTTAACTTTGATTTCTTACTTGGATTTCTTCATGTAGATCCAGTATGCAACAGCAATAACCAGAGTGGCGATGAGAAGGCCAGCTACAACTCCAACTACCAACTTGGTTTTGTCATTGTCATCTGGTTGGTCTGTAATAAAGATAAAACACAAACATCATAGACCAAAGGGACACATTTCAGTATTAAACTCCAGCCTGAATGATTATAAGAAAAAAAAAAAAAAATTGCAATAACTGCACTGATGAATGGACACACCCGCACTATACATGATTATGACTCTTAAGAGTAAAATGTTAATGATATTCTTAGTTTATGAACCATTTCATCAGCCAGTGGGATTATGGACAATGTTGACAATTTGTCAGGATGCTGGTAGCTCCATTCCTTCGTCATATCTGCACTTTTATTATCAGAAAAGACACAGCCCAAAGATTGATCTTCTAGTTGTAGAGCTGCGTGGTAATGTAAAGTAAATATTTGATAAAGAGTCTTCCTTTAGAGAACATTTGATTCCCCCGTAACCTTTACTCAACCCCCTCCCACTGTTTCTTACAAACAAGAAGACATCTACAACTTACCTTGTTTATCCATTCTCACCTCCTCAAATACTGAAATCAGATATAAAATAAAAATTAACGTCCGACCAAAAGGAAAAAAAATGAAACAAGCGTGATGTCCAGAAAAAAATGTTCTCCACTACTTCTACACTACTGTTGCATGCAAGTAGTTCAGAGAGGGAACAGATCAAATCCAGCATCCCAACATACACACACTGAGCGGGAAAGGGAAAAAAAGAGGTGAAATGCTGTCCCAAACACACAGGAATGAGTAAGCAAGAGAGAGGAAAGGATGGTAGTAAATACTGCGCACTTGTGGACAACAGTGTGAACCGAGTGCTAAGTGCATGCATCAATTACATTTGACTACATGACAGATGTAGTGATACTAAAATGAGTTGGACTTTCATTCAGTGATCAAAAGACAAAGAATCGCCAAATATGAAAAGCATAATTTATTTTTGCTTTTCTAACTTAATTTATACATCATGTACTCATTTATGTTTATCTTATGATCTATTATCACTTATTTTTCTCTAATATGGACAAAAAGCTTTGAATAAAATAGTGATTTGCTGTTTCAGAAATGTTTATGTTAGCCCAAAGTGGTGTGTAGAAACATAACTCCTTAGATTAAAAACTGCTAAATTAGGCGGTTTGCACTCAACTACATACCTGACATGAAACATCTCGGTATTATGTCAAGTCAGCATGCAGACAGAGAGTTAGTGAGCCAAGTAGGAAAACATCTACAAATGCGTATTAGAGTTAAGGAAAGGCTTTAGGAAAACTACGAAGAGGAGAGAGAGATTAGTGGACTGCATTACCACTTTTGTACTTACAGGACGACACATTTATATCCTTTGTGTCCATGCCAAACTCATTGGACACCGTACAAGACACAGTCAGATTTGCAGTAGGCACAACTTTGATCTTGTGAGTTATCTTGCCATTGATGAAGGGACTCTCGTCAATCTGAACAATGATAAGGGAAAGAAAACAATACATTTTAGTATTTATATATCTGACTTGACACTATGATTTGATCAGAAAACCCAACTGGTGTAGAACAAGCCAAAATCAGCAGCGATTTAATAAGCATTCAGGTCTCAATATATTAAATATTAAAACCTAAAATGCTACCTAAGTTAAAGTGCTTGAAGTATCAAAAGTAATTGTATATTATAAGTATTGTAGAAAAATGGATCCCGTGACTGTTACATTATGATAAAGTACATTATTATATTAATTAATTAATTAGTTTTCCAATAAAAAAGTTACTTGTAAAATTCAGCTGTCGAATAAAGTTAGTAGTTAAGTAGAAAGTACAACATATCCCTCTAAAACATAGTGAGATAAACATATAAAGAAGCATTAAATGGTGCCTTAAAACTGCACTTTAGCACAGCACTTGAGTAAATGTACTTGAGTTACTTTCAATACTGAATTTTGGAGAAGTCTACAGTATGTAGAGGCCTCATTCGTACCACTAGGGGGTGATGTTGGATCGATATTTGCTTCATTCTTGACATGACAAAGACACAGCATGTGCCTCTGGGATGTAGACACTTGAGTCTAAGAGGAAAACTCCAGACACAAAGACAAACTGACAACACCCTTTTCACATCCTCTACATATATCTGATGTCTTAAAATCTTACAGTATTGTCCTTAAATAGGCTTTAATCAGAGAAATGATAATAGAAAATAAAATAAACGTGATTCATTATTGAGCACAGGTTCAAGTTTTGAGGTTATTTTTGAGGTTAGGCACTGATTGAAAGGACTGAAAAGATTGTTCATCCTGCACACATGTACTTTGATAACCACACACTCTCAACCTCAGATACATACGTAATTCACGCTGCTTCACTGAGCAGCTCTGTTATCAGACTACACTCAGGTAGACTACAGAAACAAAGATCCTTTTGAAAAAAGGCTGGGTTTTTTTTCTTTGTCTTTCTGACAGTCACAAAATACTGTGTTTGAGCCTTAGAGAAAATGAAGAAATGTACTCTTTCAAAACACTGAGCACAACCTCCAAGAAATGTTAGGAGCAGATAAGTTCACAAGTGTGGCAGCTTGGGAAAATACTAACCGCCATGCATGTAAGAAGGAGTACTCACTCACTCTGCAGCACAGGGTGAGTGCCAAAGCAAAGCGTGAAGTGTATCAGGACCAAGACACTGGCACAACTTGGACTTTTTTTGCTACCTTTAACAGCCTGCCTCTATGTAGTCCAACCTCCCCATCTCTGCTGATGTTATTCATAGGTTTGATGTGAGGAAAACAATGCCATTACATTTAAACAACCATATGAGTGTCTTAGTGGATTGTCTTCACCATTTATAGTGTATGGTTGTTCAATATAGAAACAAATGTATTTTCAGAAGTTGTTTGATCAACCAGACACCTGAATAGCTATAAATATAATCACAAACTGTACCCTGATGTAGTTTCAAATGAAGCCAAAATTGCCTCCAAATCACCTGCTGTAGATACAAATCTTTTACAGCATGTCTTGGCTACTTTGTGAACAACATACAGTTGCTGTTCTGTTACCTGCAGATTTCACTGCTGCAGCTGTTGCTGTTGTTGCAGGACAAACCAAACATCCTCTTACCAGGACTGCTTTTTAAGACCTCGACAGAAAAAGTTTTATATCCTTTCCAGAGCAAAACAAATGCAGATAAGTGCTGAGGTTATTTTTTAAATCAACTTGACAATAATAATTTTCCCCTCATGTTTGTATTTCTATAAAACGATCATGTAAAATTCATAAAGTAATCAAATTGTGTCACACTGTTGCGCTTCACATTAGATAAAAGTCTTTGCGTTAAAAGAAAAGCATTTAAATTTTAGATTTAATAACAATCTGATTGGAATTGTTTATTTTCACAACATTGTGTGGCACAAAATATGGCTGTTCTGGTCATTCTCTCACTCACAGAGTCAGCTGTAGTTGATTCTCCACATTAAGACACATACACGTAAGAGTATGTCTACCTTTCGTCCATTTTAACTGTCCATTAAATCTGTAAACACTAGCTAAGCGATCACCAAATAAAAATTGCACTCCTCTCCTTCATGTTGCTTATTGGCTGTTGTGGCCTTGCAATATTTACATTATTCTGAGCCCCGCTGGCCAACTGTCTTTAGCTGAGCATCAACTGTACTGTTTTCTGCACTTCTTTAATCCCTTTACCTTCATGAGAGCAGGTGGTCTACGGAGGACGAATCAAAACATAACAAAAACAAAAAAAAGCACAAGCTGGACTGAAGAGAGTTACGACAGAATACCAAAGCATTCAAGTTAGTGAATACTGTGGGGAGATATTTCTCATCTTTTAAAATATCTCAGTCTTACATTGTCAGATGAATTTCTATGACAACCAGTATGGATTCATCAGTAAAAGAAAGACTGCTTTTAAGAAAGGAAAAAGCACAAACACATTCAGAGCAGTCTGAATGTGTTTGTCCTTTGTCCTTTGCTGATGTACACTAGGTTGCATGACCATTTGTTAAAACTGATTTCTATTATGTGTTATTACTTTTGAATAACTACAGTTATTCAAAAACGAAAAAACATACAAAGTAAACTAGCACGTTTTACAATTGAGAAAAAAACATGTCTTGATTATCTGGGCTCTGACTGTCCTGCCTCAAAGTGACATGCAAGCCTTTTCTGGGTGTGACAAATTTCACAACGTGTTGTTTGTGTGCTCTCTGAAATCAGGCGTAAACCCTGCTGTATTACATTTTCTGAGCTGGCACACGGCCGTGACGGTGGACTACAATAAAAAGGGCAGGCTTCTACAACCAGAGATAACCTTCCACAGTGACTCTCCAATCATTGCCGTAGAGGTTGTCAACAAGTGGAAAGACATGGAGCTTTTGACAGTTTTTTGCAAGAAAGGGAATTATGGCATGTATTATTCACATTTATAAATCAAAGGGAAATGCTGCAAATGGATTTAAACACCACAAAGTGGACAGTCTGGACTGTAGATTTGCTAAATTATCAAACAGCCTCATTCACAGCTCACCAATAAATTATGTCCTAAAACTGGTCACAGCATTGTGCCCATAGTATGTCCTTTTGAATGCAATGCTTTGTGCCATGTGTTTCCAGTTTACTTTGTTTTGAGGAGCTTGTTGCTCTGGCATGCAGGCACCATGAACAAACTTACCTAGAGAAACAATGAGTTATTGGCATTTGCATGCAGTATTCTATCAAATGTTATTTTATCAAAGAAGCACTCAATTGTATCAACCTATATAGAACGTATTGGGAATCTCAGCAGATGGTACATGGTTTCACAGAATCTTGTGAAGCATTGGTTATGTGTGACATCTCATCACTCACTCAGGCAAATTGAAAGTATCCCAACCCAAACTGTCTTTATAAAAAAACGAATCATTTGTCACAGTTGTCAATTCATACATTTAAACTTTTATCATTTTGTCCGCATACTATATTTTTTGTTACATTAACCTGAAGAATTGCAACATTTACAATCACAGTCCTGTATTTGTTACAGTAAGTACAGCATGTTTCCGCCCAAGGTCTTCAAGCCTGGGAAAACATAATTGTAATGTAATTTTCTGTGCTCTGGCAGGATGGAGTGCAGATGATAAAAGGATAAAAGGAAATGACTAGATGCATGTGCATTTATAGAAAATTCATAGTGACCTTCAGAGAATGCAGATGCAGATTTTTTTGTATTTAGAGATGTAAGTGCATGTCTATACATACCGAGGTGCCATTGATGCTCCAGGAGACAGCCGGTTTCGGAGAACCTTCAGCCTCACAAATCAAGACTTTATGTTGGCCATCTTCACCGCGCTGTTTGGACAGCTTTTTGATAATTGGAGCACCTATAACAGGACATAGCTCTTCAGATACATCAGAATAAAATTATTTGCCACACTGTTATTGTATTACATTCATGGAAACACCCAAAATGACTGAGGAAAGTCTTTATTTCAAGAAATCTTTTGACATTTTAGGAAATCAACTTATTTGCTTTCTTGCTGAAAGTTAGATGGCAAGATTGATACTGCTCTTGTTTCTGTATGGTAACTATGAAGCTACAGCTAGCAGCTGATTAACTTAGCTTAGCATAAAGACTGAAAACAGGGAAATCGGAGTGTGCAAACATAACAAAATCAGCCTATCAGCACCTTTGAACCTCCATAATGCAACTGTTCTAACTTGTTTCATACTTACAAAAACCAAAGTGTCAAGTGTGCATTTGCGTAACTTTTTCTGTCAACTACTAACAGAAAAAAACAAAGAAGCACATTTCCCCAAATCTCTGAATTTCCTTTATGCCCTTACCTTCAACAACAAGCTGAAAAGATGCTTTTTTGTTGAGGGGCCCCATCGTCACATCGCATTCATAGAGGCCAGAGTCTGAGTAGGCCAGCTTGTTAAACTTGGGCTCTTTGTCCAGTTTAATATTGTCCTAATTAAATAATGAGAAAAAAAATCAGCACTTTCAATAACAAGCACAAACTTTTTTCATTGATTGAAGCATTGTGATATAAAGTGTGTTTTTACCTTTGTCCAGGAGACCTTTGATTCCCCGGAAGAACCAATCTGGAAAGTTAGATTCAGGGCCTCACCGGCACTCCTGACAATATTCCCAGAAGGGATTAAATTGATGTCTAGGTCTAAAAGAAAGGAGAGGATGATAAGAAGATGATTCAGAGACCTGACAAAGGTTGAAACATTCCTGTTTTAAACTACACAACCCAGCACTTGGCACACAGCACTGCAGATGCAGCTTATTAGAGACAGTGCGGTTGACAAAAGACTTTTCCTCACAAAGCACTGGAGGAAAGACAGGCTGGCAAAGAGAGATATTATGGGATGAAAATCTTGTTGCGAATATGTTTTGAAATTGAAAAAAAGCTTTGAAGTTAGGTTTTCAGGTTCATAAGATAACTAACCAGAGGAAAATAAATCAAAGAGTTAGGACTGTCAAAATAAGTTAATTTAGATTAATTCATTATAAAAAATAATATCTTAAAAAATG
The DNA here is from genome assembly GCF_963691925.1 of Scomber scombrus. Classification (NCBI taxonomy): domain Eukaryota; kingdom Metazoa; phylum Chordata; class Actinopteri; order Scombriformes; family Scombridae; genus Scomber; species Scomber scombrus. The sequence goes on from NC_084974.1 coordinate 16,832,674, forward strand.
CAAATAAACGTATATAATATAATATGGTCACATTGTTGCCTGCAGTAGGTATTTCCCCTAATTATTATTATTATTTATTATTTTTATTATCATTGTTGTTATTATTACTGGTGGTAGGTGCTGGTTCCCATTGGTGAGAGAACTGCTGTAATATCTTTTGTCAAGTGAAGTCGGAAAAACTGACATGCGCTTGTTAGGTTTAGCCTACTGAATCACTCAAGAAATACAGCTAATTCAGTTGACCAAATGCACAGGTGTTCAGTTTTTTGTTCAGTTAGTTTGTGACTCTGCTTATTTCACTGACAGCATCCTTCTGAAGTCACAGTATTTTTGTGACTCTCAGACAGTCCGCCTGCTGGTGAGCATATCTCAGCTCAGCTCAGCTCAGCATCACTGCTAGTCAGTGTTCCCTGGAGGTGTGCGTTGCCTTGCTGCAGATCATGACACTTATCAGTTTTGTTTTATGGAAAAAACATGCCTGAATTAATGAATGGGTCATAATCTTCCATAGGTGAATATTTTATGGTGAAAATGTAATATTATTTTAGGATAGTCTGCACAAAATGCCCCGATTTATTGATTCAGTTTTTTTTCTAAGCAACCTTTTAATGATGGGCAACCCTACTAGAAATACAACAAAGATGTTAGTCTATAATCTGTAGTACAGTCAGCCATGGTCATAGCCCTGCCGGTCTTGGACTGGAGCAGTTTGTGGGTCTAATTATCGAACAATGCATGGAAATCTATAAAAACTCTCTGTGTTATTATGTCCATAAAAATTATGTTGTGACAAGAATTATGGACTAAACATACAAATCAGTTCTTATTCTTTTAAAATAGTAAACCATTGCCATGATATTTTCAAAATGATGGTGTTTATCTTGGATTGTTAAATGTAGAACAGTAAAAATATCAATATGTGACATACAACAGTTAAATATTCACTGCATAGCCTATTTTTTGGGCATGTGTAGAATAATAAAGTTGATTCACCATAAAGCATGGTATCAATTTTCAAAATGTAAGTTTATCCTTTAATATCATTAATATTATGGATGGGTGTATTATGGTGTAAAAAGACAGAAAAGAACAGTGGAATGGAGATGGACTGTCCAAACTCTTCATCAATAGGTCTATACAAGGCTGCATTAATGTGCGAGCTATTGTTGATAAATATCAGGTAGTCATTATATGTAAGTAAGCAGAGTGTCTAAATTGAGCTGATATGGTGACTTTATTATTTAGCACAATACCTGTGTAGGCAAGGCTAAATTGAGCGTACAGTGTTGGGTCAGGCAGGCCACAGTCAAGCTCAGCCCAGCAGCCCACATCAGCTAATAGCCAGATAATTTCAGAGCCAGCTCTATCCTTTCACAGCCAACTACTGCTTGCTGCTACTCTCCCTGCTGATGGCTTTCATGTATGTGCATGGAGGTCCCAGAACAGTACCATACCACCAAATATATCTTAAAACCATTACAATTGGTCTGTAGCTGTATAACTCTTACAACACATCCAATGAATGTATTTTGGTTGATTTTAAGTGGGTGGGTATGCACCTACAGCAAAATGTATAATAATAATGATGATAATAATACTGCAGAAATACTGCAAGCAACAATATGGCCATAACAGCATTTATTTGAATTTTATAATACATTATTATTTAAATAATTAATTAATCTAAATTAACTTTATTTGACAGCCCTAATTCCTTGATTTATTTTCTCCTGGTAAGTAATCTTCTGAGCCTAAAAATCTAACATTGAACACATTAAATTACTCTCAGTGATCATATAATCTCCAGTGCCTTTAAAGATTGATACATTTTTCATAATTAGATGAGGCTGTCAACCAGCTGGCAAAGTCTGGACAGTCAGACAGCACAGACAACTGTGCATCCTGCTTGTTTATCCTGTGCACATCAGTCATTGCTGTAGTTCCACCCCTGCTACCAGGATCCCGTTCTTTTTTTCTTTTTCAGATGGTCTGTTTCACAGTTTCAGATTTTCAGAGTTTCAGACCAGAAGCTGTGAGACAACGCAGCCATAATTCATGTGACTCGCCAGCTCGAAACCGCTGTGGGCACATCTCTTTAAAGTGGGCATTTTAAACTCAGCTCTGAAAGAACAGTCTGCAATACCAGTGCAAATACATCTGCAAAAAAGTTTCGAAATAAAGATTTGTCTTTTCGTAACTCAAGTTTAAATGATTAAAAACTTATTTCCCACCAACATATGTGCACCAGTTTACATATAATCATTTACAAGGTTTACAGGGTTGACTGTAAAACGAGTGCTGCAGTTGTGAAGAAAGAAAACTCAAAAATGTTTTCAGCCCATCAAAACATTATAAACACCTTTAAAACCTCATTTCAATCAATGCCATTTTTAGTCTTCAAGCTTTCAAACACTGAGTGTCAACCTTTTGACGCTATTCTTTCAGTTTTGAAATGTGTCGTGATATTCATCTTAGATTATAGGCAGAAAATAAAATTACACCAATAGTGATGCAGCTGTGTGGCAAAATTGCAGTAATTTCTATTTTTCAGGATATGAAGCATGTTTTGGTCTCTTACAGTTGACTGTGATGTCCTTAATAGCTTCCATCGAGGGGTCGTCAATGAGCGAGCATTTGTATTCGCCAGTGGTATCACGTGAGACATCTGTGATGGTGTAAGTATTTGTGTTTTCCACTTTCACCATATCCTCCTTCAAAGACAAACAATTGATCAATGACAAGTGATTAGTTGATGAGATGATGCTTTTTTGAAGATAAACAACCAATAAATCTATAGATGCAAATCTGTAATGATCACAGACAGAAGAAACATTTATGAGCATTTGAGTGTGTACCTTAAGGTGGAAGTTAAAGCTTGTAGGAGCTGGGTTACCATCTGCCACACATTTCAGAGTCACATTGTCTCCTTCAACAAGAGGGTCCAGGGCAATGACCTGAAGAACAATGTTCTCTGTGGAGTCTGTGCAGAAAACAGAAAGACAGAAAGTCAGAGGGGGGATGTTTGTAAGGGTGGAGTGTGTATCAAGTGGAGCGTGTGCCCCCAACAGCTGACTGCAGGGACTGCAGAGACCGACTGTGTCTGTATGCTACAGAGAGCTCAAACTTCAGTATTGGTTATGACCAACTTCAAAATCGAGGAGATGGGTGAACTGCAGTCATATTTCGAGGCACTCGACCAAACAATCCTTTCAAAGCCCGACTGTTTCTGCTCCATCTGAGACAAACTCTCACATTTCTTGTAAGTGTTCAAGTTCTGCTTTAAAGGCCACGCTGAGCAGGTGCCTTCAATATTTATTGCGGTGTTCAGTATAAATCCCACAACAGAGTTTCAGAATCCACACCTCATTCTTCAGCTGTCACCATTAAAGGCTGGTGTTACTGTTGTCTGTGTTGGCTGGAAGCAAAAAGAGTCTGAAAAATAACACGTGGCAGTATGTCACCGCGAGCTACTGTTGTTTTTGAAGAGTTCTCATGCTCTTCTTATAGGTCAGGAACTGCTGATGATGTGGGCCTGAAAAGCCTAATTAGACAGTGTATTCTGATGTTGATTTTAACATAAAAATGGTCTATATTTATTTCATGTTGTGTCAACTGAAATACACCAGTCAAAAATAAAGCAAAATCACATTATAATCTTTAGAAACTTCCACTTTAATAACTGAGCCTCAGAACTGAAAATAACACACCAGTTTTACTTGGATCAACACATCTTTAAAAAGTGATAGAATTTTTTATAATGCTCAGATACCAATTATATTTTCAAACCAGATCAGTTCTAAATTGCTCAGTTACACTAAATATTGTAGTAGTCTGTGAGCAAGTTTTTGAGATAAACTGCATAAAAGTGAATAAAGCAACTGGCCCTGAAAAAAATAACTTCCCCCGGGGAGGTAAATAAGACAAAGAATTAATTTTTCATAATCTGTGGTGATGAAACTGAAACAGCCCTCATCAAGCAGCTTTTCTTTCATTTTGTACTGAATTTCAACACAGTACTCTGACAACAAACAGTGCTGCTGTGTACTCTTCTGAAAATGTGAATGTTGTTTGCAGCGTTCGGAGACTCACATGTGATAGAGAAGGTCACTGGAGAGGACACCAGCTCTGCACCCACAGTGTGCTGCGTGCTGCAGGTGAACTGGGCATCTGTGTCTTCCTTCTCGGCTGAGTACTCAAGTACGGAGGAAGTGGTTGAAAGGCCAGTATCAGGGTCTACCTGCACAGAGGCCTGGATGGAAATCCCTAAACAAGAAACAAACAGCTCTGGCTGAAAACTCTAACAAGGAAACAATGGTGTGATTACCAAAACACTGTATTCAAACAGTCTGCTAATACAGCACAATTCATCATAGAAGAATAAGTTACAGCAACTGTCCCAGTCAGAAAAAATAAATTTACTCAAAACACTCCGATGAGCTGTTTTGTTAGCATTTAAAAGTATGTAACAAGATGAAGAATACACACCTTTCCCATCTGACTCCAGGGGTTTATTGTTCTTTAACCATGTGATGCTGGCAGCTGGATGTGCGTCTTGTGCAACACATGTTCCTAGCTGTAGAAAAAAACCCCCATTTAAATCTGAGAATAATGACAAAAACCTGCACTAAAAGACACAATTATTGAAAGAAAAATCATAATTGGATGAATTCAGGATACATCTACATTCTCCTAAACAACCAAATATCAGAGCAAATTAGCTTTTTCTGCACCCCTCCAGCTTTTGAGGACAGAGGAGTTGTCTATGCAATAGACCGTGAAATGCCCAAAAGCATTTCTAAAGCCTCTCACATCCTTTGGGTATTGAAATTGCAGTAGGAGGGGTGAGGGTGGGGGGTGGGGGGGTTCTGCTGTTTACTAATTCATGAGAATCACTTCAAAGAACTCATTACTGTAGTAACATGGACTATGCTATGCCTCAAGATGCCTTAGCTCAAGTCAGGGATTTCCCTTGATGCTTTACTGCTTAAAATAATATAAGTATAAGCAATGTTTATGATTAAAAACCACACCTTAGTAAGTTTGCCAATCTCTAGTTCCGCCGCTTTGTCAGAAATCTCCAGACCTGCCGGCACCTCTGCAATACATGAAAAAATATGTTAACGGACAGGGTGCTATTGTACATGATTTGTGTGCTGCACGTTACTCATGTCAGCTGTCTAAACTGAAAGTGGTATTTTAGTCTCATGAGAGATTGTACTCACTGTAGATCACCACATTAACTGGGAATTCTCTGATGTCACCAACAGCCACCACCATGCAGGTGAAAGTCCGCTGGTCGGTCAACTTAGCTTCAGAAAGCAGCAGACTGGTGTTTGCAGCCATGCTCACACGGCCCTTGTAGTCTTCATTGGCTGTGATTGAGACATTCTGTGCTTTGTTCTTGACCAGCAGGTCTCCTGAACTTCCATCTCCTTTGTCCTGGAAAGCAAAAGCAGGGTTCACTTGTTATATGTCTGTCACATATGCCATTGGCCTGCAGTTCAAATAAAGCACACATTGTATTGTTCTGCGCCTCATGCAGAGTCATATGGAGGGACAGATGCATGCTCTAATGCACAGCAAATGCACTCAGACTGGGCGTGGTTCAGACATGATAAGTGGGTGTCAGACGGACTTCACCATTTTGAATCCATTGACCTCTACTGTGACTTACATATTTCCATTTAGCGATCATGACGTCTTCTGCCATTATGGCTCCATTGTTGCACGGGATCTCGAGTGTTTCCCCAAACAGGCCGGTAACATTCACCAAAGCGCTGACTGCAAGGAAAAAGCAGGTCCACAGATTTCAATTACTTTTCCAGGAGGGCCATTCTGGTCAGCTTCAACACAGCATGATTTTTTTAGAAATCTGTTATTATTATTATTATATTATGTCCCCCAATTCTGACTTCCATTTATCAGTACCACTAATGTTTGTCTAAATTCACTAAGAGCAGCAGTTTCTATGGAGTTCTGCTAATTTTACAGCCCTTTGCAAAAAAAGAAAAAGCCAACCTTTCCTGCACTAAATTTCATTCAAAACATTGCCATGGAGACAGAGTGCTTGAGAGGGGGGATGGGAGGAGGGTGCCAGCAGAAGTGTCTCAATGGGATGCGATGAGGGGTGAGAGCCAGAGGGCTGCAGGGAAGGAGAGGCTGCCATGGCCCGACTGAAAATGAGGTGCTGCTCAGTTTTTTTGGTATTCAGATTCACATTTCAGAAATCTTGGAGTTCAAGCTAAGGTAAATGCATGAGTGGGTGTGTGGGGATGACAGCTAAAGCTTAAATCCAAAACAGCTCATCAGCAGTTCAGCAAAGTGTATAAGAACATAGCAGTGACCAACCACTTTCTATCAGTGACAAATGCTGTCCTTGTATTTACAGAAAAAAGTGCCAAACAATGAAGATACTCAAATATTCTGTGTGCATTCAACCCTGAAATTGTAGGATTAAATTCATGCACAAAGAGCTACAATGCCATTTTTGCTCTGCAACATAAGTTTTACTCTCACTTTTTCCCTGTTTTAACCCATCAGACTTTTATACTGTAATGATGAATCTGCCTTAAACAAGACGTTTCTTTCATTTGCCTTTGTTTGTGATGCTCATTTGAATCCTGTTTGAATGAATGTAAATACTTTTACTATGGTTACCATTGTCTATATTACACCAGAGTAACAACCGGGAGGACCCTACAGGCATATTTGCACAGTGGTGATGTCATGATACTCGGGTGAGTTTGGAGTCTGCTTCTTATACTCTAGACTAATTTGTTTTCCCACGTTAAAGTCCCCTTTGTCAGGTGTCACATCAAGACAATTGATCAAATTAATAAAATAGTCACGCATTGATTTTACACGTTACTTCACAAATATCAAACAGTTTGCCTCAAGTCAACAAAGTATACTGTGTGTTACCCTCTTCCTGACACCCAGCTGAAGTTCACACTCTGACACTTGTCACTCAATTTTATGAGCTGTCAGATCTGAAACAACATCGAGTCTGATGTTGAACTAACCAGCATCTGTACAGCCTGTCTGTAAAGCCACTACGGCAAGCAGATGACTAACAACAGACAATTCAATAGCATGATTTCATATAGCCTCATGTTCAGCTCTGATAGTTTGTGTACTTTCCGCCATATAACTTTATCCATACAAAAAGCAAAGTAAAAAGTAAAGTTTTCCTGTTTTCCATCTTGGTGTTAACCCAAGCTAAGCCTCTCGTGGTTTTAGCTACATTTATTGGACAGAAATGAGTGGCATCAACCTTCTCATTTAACTTAAAAAGCAAGTCTGTGCATTTCCTAAACTATAAAACTATTCCTTTAATAGCTGAAACAAAATCAGTAATGCCAAATAACATCCCAGACTTAACAAAAATGCTAATTTCAGGTATCAGAAAAGTGTGTGATTTCATTTTATCTTTAACAAGTATGGCATTTTGTTGATATAAGTTTATTTTTTATATCTCCCCAAACAGAAAAAGTAACAATACACAAAAAAAACATGCATGGTAGTGCTGACACTGATCTAAATACCGTTTTCAAACTCACAAGGATATACTTTCATAATGAGCTAGACTGAAAGATGCATAACAAAACATCTGTTATACAGATTCAGGAAATGAAACATCTACAGAAAAGAACAAAAGGGCTTCAAAGGGGTGTTGGTATACCTACGATGATGACTATAATCAGTGCTTACAGCTCTATCTACGACTTGCTTAAGTGAGCATCAAAGCAGTATAACCCACCAAATAGTAAGTATTTGAGAAAACACAGATACCACCGCATTTCACCCACATAGATACAATGCCTGCATTTAAATAAGGCTCGGCGACATTTAATACTGACAGGCTGGGACAAAACAAACCTCAGCACATCTCAGCTGCTGACAGTTTTACTAGGATTTCTTCCCCAAAACACAGAGATAAGCTCTGTCACTTGTCCACTATAGCACATTAGAACTATCTCCTGCACTGATCCCTCTCATTGTCCATGATTTGCCACACCTAAAATCTGTTTGTCTTGCATAATAAAGTGAATTAAAAGGATTAAAAGCTTATCTGGAATCAAGTCATGCACTGATCAGCCTGAATAAGCGATTTTGTTTAGTCAAATGTAACCTAGTGTACTTTGGATATTTGCAAATTCTCCTATGTATCATTAAATTGGCATAGATAGTTCTCTCAAGCGTTTGAAGAACTTATATTTGATTGTCACACAACTGAAATGCAGCCGCCCTGTTTGCTCCAACTAAGACTTCCTGCATTAAATGGGCAGTTTACTGAACTGCAAATTTGTGTCTGCATTTCACAGAGTCTTGCTCACACCCAGATTTTTTGCAATTGGGTGTACATCAGTCCGATCCACCTGAAATGGTAATGCAGATTGCTGGTGCGAACACGGCATGCTGATGTAGCCATCCCACACTCTCTTGTTTTGTCTTTTTGAAGTAAATGTAATGAAACTGACTCTCACGCTTGAATGGGCTTCAGCTAGATGTGCAGGTTTCTGGCCCAGGCATAAAAGGAAAATGGAGACATTGTGAATCTATTAAGAGAGGGGAGTTAATGAGCACTCTGTGCAAGACATGGACACATGGTTTGCATATGTGTCAGATCTGATGAAATGCAGCTACATTTCACTTTGGAGATATTTACGGTGCCAAAAATAATCCGTCAGTGTCTGGATTAGGTGCATCACCTGGGCGTGTTAGTACCAAAATAGTTTAATGGTCGAGGAAACATCCAAATGCATTTGGCATCCAAGCTCACGTGTTTTTTCTGTGTTGAGACTCAAACTTCTCAGGAGAGAGAGAGTTTTGCACAACCTACTCTGCTGAATCTTACAACTGTTAAATAACAAGAGTCACTTATATTCAGGTTACAATGTAAGCACTGCAGTGTTGTAAAGGTTATCGTTCTTCCTGTATAATAGACTCCTTACATTTCAAATTCAAATAGGCATTTTTGAATATTCAAATAAAGCCGTGTTCAGCCTCTTTGAGAACTTTAAAAGAGTCTGTATTAAGGAAAAGGCTTTATCTGCGCAGATTACGCTGTTACACAATGAGGACTAATCGCACATGTTGAGTTACAGAAGACAAAGCTCCTGCTGCTTACCGAGATAAGGTAATCCTTCGTAACAAAAGTAGGTGAACAGTGTGACTTCACGTTGACAAACACATGCACAAAAAAACATCACGTCCAACAGTCTGTATGATGAGGCTGCGATGGAAATCAATAAAGTTTTAATCAAACTGCATTGCTTTGCATTGCTTTGCATTGCTTTGCATTGCTTTGCATTGCTTTGCATTGCTTTGCATCGCATGCGTTTAGTTACAAATCATTTAGTGACAGTGAAGTTGTCTGAAAATTCCCAGTTCACAAAGTGGACACAAAAAATAAGCTACTATTTTGACAATTGTAAATCGAGTAATAGACAGGCGAGTCAGAGACAGGAGGCAGCACCACAGGAGATGCTTTCGTGTTCCTGATTAAGGCGCCTCTATCCCTGCGAAGAGACAGGTGACGACAGCTCAGATATAAGCTCACCAGGGAAATCAGCTACCTCCCCACACTAGTCTCTATATCCCTGTTTTGCTACCTCATGCCCTCCCATTTGTGTGCCTGAGTGTGTGTGCACGTCTTTCAGCTGCAACATCCAAAGGAAAACCGAGGCCCAAACTTATTAAGTGCCTAAAATGAGGATTGTGCAGTGAATGGAGATCCCATGGCGCATGTCCACAAAGACTTGATGGCAAATAGCCTCGCTTCAGAAGCGATTCAGCAGTGAGGGGCCAGACAGAACCACTTCAACTAGATCAATAATACTTGAGGAAAGGGTAGATTCTTATGGTGAATGGTGCTTGCCTAAGGAGCGAGAAATCAAAGAAAACCTAACCTTCCATGACATTCTGCTTTTCGTTCTTTAATTATTTAACAAGTACTGAATTTTGATTAGCCATATCAAGTATGTGAAATGAGAAGCGATCAGTGATTTAATAAGCCAAATCTCTCATTATCTGCTGTCAAGAAAAATAGAGGAACTTCTGTCTTACAGAAAGGTGTGGGAAGGTTTTGGGAAAAAAAATCTCTTACCACCAGGATCCCCAAAGCACCCTTTTAGCTATTTGGTAATATATGAGCTCTGTGGACTGATGTTTTGTCAGCTCTCTCCATCTGTGCACACCCTTAGCTCATACGTTACTGCCTATGACAAGCATATGACTGTATTCAAATGCTGTTACAGTAGCAGTTCATGGTGGAGGAAGTGTTTCAGACCAACCAGCTGAACAGAGATTAAAAAAAAACAAAAAACATAAATACACAGCTACATCCTCACTATCTCAGTCTGTCTCCCTCGAGGGAAGGGGTGTAACCATGTCAGTGATGGATAACTGACAGCACACTTGCACAACATCCCTTTCACACAGTTGTCTTTTCGTTTCAGGCTGAACCACAGAAGCACTATTCCAAACGTCAACATTGTGTGCTCTATAATTTTGCTTTTTTTCCATCCTACTGTAATTGCCTGTCAGTGTCATTATAGCATAACACTAAGGGCATCTGTTTTTATTTTTTGCCGGATGGCTGGGAGCTGACTAGACAAAAAGCACTAATATTCATAACTGTGTGACTCATTTTTCAAACATGTAATGAGGACGCATGCAAACCAAATTGTCCTATGTTTCAGTGAAAGGGGGCAGTCGTTGATCTCATTTTCATGGGGGGCCCAAAACTTCCCCCCCACAGAGTAGCAACTTGACTTGACTCAGCTCATTTGGTTGTACTGTTTTGCCTTAAAGCTGGTACAGCTAACAATATTTTTCAAACTGACAAATCTGCTAATCATGTTTCCGTAGTGAAAAGTAGTTAAAAATAGTGAAAAATGGCCGTTGTACTTTTCCAGAGCCGATGGTGACATCTTCAATTTCCTTGAATCTTCCAAGTCAGGTATAAGATATTTAGATTAGAAGCTGGGGATGGAGAATATTTGGCATTTTTGTTTGAAAATGACTGGAACAATAACACTATCATTAAAACTGTTGCTGTAGAGCTGCAACGATTAGTCGATAGAAAATTAACTTTAATTAATAGTTTCAAGTCATTTAAATAAAAAAAAAGACAACATTTTCTGGTTCTAGCTTCTAAAATGTGAGTATATCCTGGTTTCTTTAGTCTTCTATCATAGTAAACAGAACATCCTTGAGTTGTGATCTGTTGGTCGTGACAAAAACAAGACATTTGAGGACATCACTTTGGGGTTTGCAAAACAGTGATCAATCTGTTTCACTATTTTAAAGGCCAAACGACTAATGGGTTAATGGTATGACGTCACTGACAGATAAATCCATAATAGAAATATTTGCAGTTGTAGCCCTATATTGTTGAAAATCGTTTCAGCTCTCATGCTGATGTTGACAAATTGCCTAAATTCAGCTATTTTGCAGAAGTGGGCAGCACATATGAGTTTATTTGTAAATACTTGAGGGTAAACAAAGGCTACATTATGTGAAATGGACGGCACAAAGACAACGACATGTGTGGATTCAAAGCTGTTTTCCATGCTTCATTTTAAGTTGCACCATCTGTTTTAGGGCACTGAGAGCAGCTCCACACCCTGAAGACGTTGCCCTGCGTCTCTTTGACCTTCACAAGGGTGTAATGGCCTTTTAGAGGGAATCATGTGAGGAAAAAAGGTCCATTTATGGACAGAAAGACTTGGGACAAAGCTTTCATTTTCTGACGATGTTTCCCACAGGCTCTATCTGCGGTCTATGCTGAACTAGTCCTGTCTAGTCTCTTTTTGTTTTTAATAAGTGATCCTCCCTCTGTGGATTCTTATCTACAAGTTACATAAGAATGGTTGTCTAAAGTTGAACACATTTATTAGTTTTATGATGGAAACGACTGTGTGATATTGTCCGACATTGATAAAATACTGAGTTGATGCACGACTATTAAATGAAGAAATATTGGAATGGGAAATTAGTCACAAGAAAAGCAGAGCAATTTATTTTTACACTTTATGATTCTGTACAATAGCTTTGTGTCCTCAGTAGAATAGTCTACTTCCAACACTGAAGTAACTGAAAATCATCAGATATTAGGATCACTAGTTGATTGAAAAAAAAATCAATCATATATTTCAAGCAAAAATGGAAAACATTTGCTAGTTCCAACTTATCAAATGTGAGGATTTGCTGCTTTTCTTCACTTTATATCACCGTAAACGGCATATATCTGGGTTTTTGAGTGGGGGTTTTTTTTGACAAAAAAGCAACTTGAATATGTCATGATAGGCATTTTTTACATTTATTTGAAATTTTACAGACATTCATGATTACGATTAATCCAAAGTATAATCAGCAGATTGGTGATAGGGAAAATAATCGTTATTTGTATCCTAATCTACTTCAAGACACAGTATCCAAAGATTTAAAGTGAATCTTTTTTTTTTTTTTTTTTAAATTTTAAACCTATTTTCCTATCTCTTTGTCTTCAAGTAACTAATGCGGACAGCAATGTTTGAAATCGATCCAGTATTGAGTAAGAGTGCTTTAGCCAGCAGCCATGAAATGGGCTGTAATGTATGTCCACTAACAGTCCTTGTCAGCTAAATATTCAGCCATGAAAATCTTTTAGATATAAGCTACACTTTCTGTACTCCAACACAACAAACTCCTTGTGGCGAAAGAAAAACGTGTTCTTTCTCTGTATGGTTCCATGATGTTGTCAGACACTTATAACATACACATTAGTGGGGCACTGTTACCCTCAAGGATTACATCATAGCCCGTTTCATGGCTGCCGGCTGAAGCGCTCCCACTTCATACAGGACCAATTTCAAACACTGTTGTCCCCATTAGTCACAAAATACTGAAGTTTCCCTTTAATATTCTGATAATTAATGGGAATTGCAGGTTTTTTTCTTCTAAACCTAGTCTGATGTGTTCTGCACATTTCTCTGTGAAGATGGCATCGTTCTAAAAGAGTGCAGTGTAATTAATTGACTTGTCTTTTTTTTTTTAAACAAAAAAACAAAAAACATGACAACCTTAAAAGCCGAAGTTAAATAAAATAAGCACACTCATATTTTCAAAGCCTACACTAATCACAGCCATGTTTGTCACCTCGGGGCAAAACAAGCCTGAGTTCTGCTAAGGAGGAGAATGGACAGCAAATGGGGAATTATGTAGAGTATACGACACACAGTATTATTAGTCTGAGTCTATTAAGCATAATGGCTCCCCTCCTTCACCCCAGCAGCAGGGGCACATTTTTAGGCTACTGTCCTCCCAAACAACAATAGTATTCATGCTTGGCTAACAAAATGCCCAATCAGAGAATGTGTTAATACTGCATGTTATTCAGGAAACTGGAGGAAAAACTGTTAGTTGAAGAGAACAGGTAAGACGTTTTGAATGTAAGAGATTTTACTGAAGAAAAAAAAAATACAGATGCAAATGTTCAGAAGAGTAAAGCTAAAGAAAATAACCCTCATCAGTGCTCCTCCTGCATCATTTTACTCTAATGTAGTCTGGCAATGAATAGCTCTTACCTGCTTTCAACTTCTCTCTTGGTACTAAAAAAAATTTAGTTTGAAATGTATTTCCAGAGAGACATATAGATAACTCTCTTTCCCCCTCAGGCAAAGAAAACAATGTTCATTTGCTACATCATGTGTGGTCAACAGACACCTACAGATGACAGCAGGTGGGAGCAGGGCTAATGTATTGCCTGCAGTCCCACCTGTCGGGTTCCCATTGTTGCCTTGTGACTGAAAATGCTGGCTTCATTTTCTCTGGTTTCAGACTGAGGAAGCCTCAGTACCTGTGCAGACCTGCCGCTGCGGGATCAGCTTTCTGTTTCCGCTTCTCGACAGGGACTGAGATGACAGGCCAAAGAAAGCAAGGAGCGCCCAAGATGGAGGGAAGATTTATTTTGCCCTCTGGAATTTCAAGCCACTTGGGTAGATAATGACTGGTTCCCTAAATAAATGCCATGTTGTTAAAGAATCGTTGTTGCATATCATAATTCTTTTTAAAGGCACAAAAACACACTTGTTCAATCAGCTTCTTACTGTTAAACAAAATCATCTACTGAAGTGAAAAAGACTTTTGGTTATTTTACAAAGGAGATTTCTCTATTTGTGTGTTTTTTCTGAGCTCTTCTGAGCTCGAAAGAGCTGAGTTTTTTCTGAGCTCTTCTCATTAAAGGTGGACGGAACTCAGTTGGAGAAGGGTGATGCACCAATTACAGTTTAGCAAAATTTGAATCAAGATATGATGGCTGTCATGGCGCTGTCACTCAAATACGATCAAAATACAAAATATCATATATATATATATATATATATATATATATATATATATATATATATACATACATATATATATATATGTCTTAATGAAGCAGATCGAACATGTCACCTGTTAACTTGATTTAGCAAACAGTTGCTTTTTTATACAAGGAGCAGTTACAGAACAACATTATCATTCAATTGGAGGTGTGTTTCTGTCCACGTGATTGAATGTATTAATTCTCCTTTAGCTCTGCTTTTGTTCTCTATAAACTCCTGAGGGAAATATCTGTCTCTTTAGCTATTAAATGCTCCACTGTGTGAACCAGCTAGTTGGTAACTTTGTCTGTTAGCTTGATTTGGTGCTGAGCAGGAGTTTTTTTTTTTTTTAGCACTTTTTCTCTGATAACTGCCTGCTGTGGTTGAAAATGACACTATACGAATGCTGAGAGTGAAATAAAAACAGTTAAGTTGCAGTTAAACAATGAGCTGAAACTCGTCAGAGCTCTGTAAAGCTGGGGGGAGATGCAGAGTCAGGTGATAATTCTCTGTAAGTTCATCACTACGACTGACATTATACATTTTAATTTGATAGATTGTTTATTATTAATATATCTAATAGCAACTTTAATCTCGACGTGATTTAAAAAAATGAAATCAAATTTTTAATATCTTTGTCATTTCCCCAGTTCTTTGTGGGATTTTAATTTGAGAGTAGCACTTTATTTGTGTATACGTTGTCCATCAGATCTTGTTTGCTTCTACTTCTGTGATTTCCTACAATTCCCAGGATGCCTATTTATAATCCCCAGAGAACAGGCACAAACACTTTGCATCAGCTGTTGGTTATTTGTGTAGTTGGAGAGAATAATAAGCCCAAAGGAAGCTCAAAACACATGACATTGTCTAAGCCTTTCTGTTTTATTGTCTACACTGGTTTAAGTAATGAAGAAGTATGATTTTGAAGGATTGACTTTTACTCTTGTTGCAATCTAAAAAAAAACCTATTCTACTAAATTTCACTCAGCAGTGCTAGGAAATATCTCAACATTGTGTCACGTCTGTGTTTGACCTGCTATTTGAGGTAATACTTAAAAACACAGCACCAAACAACATAATGGGCCTCAAATTTCAAGGTTCACTGCTGAAACCTTGTGTTGCGTGTCATTAACTCTTTCAACAGAGTTGTCCTATTATACCTACTATACCTATCCTAGGTATAATAAAACTGCAAGCTGAATTTCTACATCATTATTAATTGACTAACATTCAAGCTTTGAAGCTGGATAATGAGAGACATACATAAAAATAATAATACATTGATTGCAACATATTCAAGAACCTCTTGCATTTTCCTTTTGATTAGCAAGTGAGTTTAATATGAGATTTTAAAAGGCAAATATTGTCAAGTGTTTTTAATAAATGATGTTCAAGTTCCTTTAAAGTACCGTCTCTTTCAGTCTGAAAATGCTGACAGCACAATCAAAGGAGACAATATGGCTTTGATTTAGTTTTAATAGTTTAACTAAGCTTCAGGAAAGCACTTTAACAATACTAATATCTGTGGGGGAAAAAGTCTTTGTTGGTACTAGAAATAATGGCAGCATAAATAAATGTTACCATAAGGCTTGAGAACATATGTACTTACAATTTAGAAAGGCATAATATCCTTTCACATACAATATGTAAAAGTCGTCACATCATTGGCAGTAACACAGAGTCATTTTCTACAGTACATTTTTCTCAGGGAGAGACAGAAGGGAAAGATAAAAGCACATTACAAGAAGGGTGATTATCACTCTAAATGACTTGCCATAAGGTTTCCTAGAAATTGATCTTGTGGCATGATCATTAGTCTTTGAAATGTTCTCCTCTATACACTCGACCACATGAGCATCCTCTTTAAAAAAAAGTCATAAATTGCGTCAGCAAATGAGCTGCATGGTTGCAGGAGCTGCTCTTAAGACAGCAGTCTGCTGGAGTGATCGGGTGGTAAGTGCACTCAGAAATCACGTCCATTATGTCGTGAATTATATATTTGAGGGGCGCAGGTCAGGAGACCTGAGAGGAGAAGTGGTTGAAATGCCTGTGGGTAGACTTGGGGCAGATCATAGGAGCTCACAGTCCTGACTCCAAACATCCACCAGCAACTCCCATCTGTGATGTGCCATTAAAGGCAACATTAGGCCATTAACAAAGCACAGACGCACGCACACTGCTTCCTACTTGTCCATCGACCCTTCCGTTGGCAATGACTTCATTCTTCTGTTTCCGTAAGAGCTGACCTCACCCAAATCTCCGGTTATAAACAAATAAGAATACGATTATTAAATTCCCTGTCAGTAGCAGACACTACTGGAAACGAATGGGTCTCCATGCCTCGACTGTGTCACAGTGACCATGTTTCTCAGGTAAGGATTCCCCTTTTCCCATTTCCAAATAAAAGACACAGCGTGCAAGCAAATCACTAGTTTGAAGGGCAAATGACATTATCAAATCATTTTTAGCTATTAAAATGGAAAAACTGGGCAATGACACCCTCAATCCCTCTGCTGCACAGATAAAGCTCATTATAATAAGGGTTATGACACGTTAGAAATAATCATACAACACTTTTCTCAGTTCTCAAAGTAAGGAATCATAGATTTACGCCTTGGGTGTGTGCATGAAAGGCAACAAATCCTGAAAAGCAGCTCTGATTAATATTCCTGCTATATATTCTTGGGATTTCAATGTATCCAGCTGAACTCAAAACATTTCATGCAAGCACCTTAAGTAAGCAGAGTCTTGAAAACAGGTATCTGATTTCACATTTCTTATGGTTCCCTGATGTTTTTTCTAGGTTTAAGATTATAAGGCACTGATAAATGCACAGTTTCTTACTGGGCAGACTTGCTGTTTGAAAACACTTTCTTCCGGCTACCACAGGGAAATGTAATCAACCCAATTAAGGCAAAAAAAAAAATGCAGTTAAACTGATAATACAATAAATGTTTACAGTCTAATGAAATAAATGTAAGGGTTAAAGAGGTGCAGCAGATGGTGTGATACTACAGATGGAGCCTCTAACAGTGGGTAATGCTTCTCACTAATGAATATAGTGCCCTTTGAATTACTGAAGAGCTTGAACTGATCCATAAATCTAAGTGCAAGAAATGAATCCTCATGTTGCCATAATGTTTCCATTTTGTTCTCCCTCTTCAGCCAGATGTGTAAATAGGAAGCTTTAAAATATTCCTGACGTTCAAAACAACCTCCTTAAGAGCAAGGTGCTCGTTGTTTCACCAGGTCTCTTCAAAAGGTATCACATCAGACAGGAGTAGGTATCAGTTTTATGCATATATACAGGCTAGACTACAGCAGACACTGACTTCTGCTCTCTGGACTGCAGATTGATCATAATTCAATTGTATTAATAACCTAAAAGGTCCACTAAAGCCATAATGAGATATGGCAAAAGAAAGCCAAGGCTAGTATTGAAATGATAAGTCAATTAATTGATCAGAAAATCACTTTAAAGCTTTAATGAAAGTTTTTCATTATCAATCAATCTGCCCACTATTTTGGTCAATATTAAATAAATTAAATAAATTATTTAGGTCATTTATTGTTTAAAAAAACATTGACATTTTGGACTGTTGGCCGGATAAAACAAGGAATCTGCACATATTCTGTGGGAACATGTGGTGAGCATTTGCCCTTATTTTCTGACAAAAATGCTAATGATTATTTGTACTGCTAGCTGGGAAGACCCTTACCCTCACACACAATATATTACACATGCAAACAGAGAGAGTCCTACAGAAGGGTCAAGACTGGCACATCTACCAGACTAAAAGCATCCGCCTGTTGGTGAAAAATTCAGTGAATTACATTATTTTTCAAAATATTAGCCCCGACTAGTAGCTACAGAGTCCACTATTTACCAAGCTGCAATCAGCCTTTTGTTCAAGTACCTGTCTGCCTGCACCACAAGTGTTCTCTACCCTGTAGGCCGGCCTTGTCCCTGCCCCCACCCCAAACTCCCTCAGCAGAAAAGCTTTGAACATTTGCAGCCCATTGGCCCCGGGAGAGCAGTTGTGTTTACTATTTTACTATCTGTATGACCACATTAAGGTTGTTGGTGGTGCCTGAGGATACCAATCATACATGTTGCTACAACACACCCCTGTTGAAGGTAAATGGAGCCTTGTCTACACCACACAGTGCTGGCAGAAAACCCACATGTAGGAGATGGAGACGAATCAGCCCTAGTAAACAAGGATGCACTCACTTATCAGTTTTAGAGTGCTTCATTAGACCCTGCATGAGGCATGGACTACGTTTTTTCCAACATTAAATGGATTATTAATGGAAATATGCGCAGTAGTTTTATTATCTGAATTTCAGGCAGTTTGCCATCTTTGCTGTATCACAAAGTATGCCTTGTTATGCTCTAAACAACAGAACATATTAACAGGTAGATATTTTCATTTGCTCAGCAGATGGCTTTCAGTGCAGCGTTCATCTGATACCTACACATTAGTTGATCAAAGAGTCGTTTATGATGTTGTGGACTCATAGTGACAGTCCTGACCTTCTAACCCTTCATTGTGAAACAGAGCAGGCAATGCTCCCCATTCCAATAAGCCAAGCAGCCTGGTTGGTATTAAGAGGGCATGACGGTTTCAAATTGTGTCCTGCTTCTGCTTCTGGCTCTGGGGGGGTCCTAAAGCCGCTGCTGGCTAAACAGAGCGGAGAGCGGTGGGAGGAATACATGGAATGCAGATAATACATACAAAGGATTATGTACCTGCTTGCACATCAAATCTGTGTGGTTTCACATTTAATACCCGTGGACCAACGTCTGCTTTGATAGAGTTCTATGAAAGGTTGGAGATTAACATGCACTGTCAGACCACTGAGTCCTCCTATGACTTCAGGACTTTCAGATTTAAGGTGGCGGGATAACTGCTAACATGATTCGGCTGAAAGGTTTTACTAGTGCAAACTTGGAAGCTGTATTTTGCATATGATGAATTTATGTATTCCATAAAGGGTAGCAGGTTTCTTTATGAGGAATGAATTAATCTATGTCCATAAGATTAATTTATTTGTTGGTGAAGCAAGGTCAGTAATAGTGTTATCCTGTTTTTTCAGTGACACACAGTAGATAAAACTGTCACATCAAACCCAATCTTGCTCTATTGTTTGCCTCTTTTGTTTCTATAGGTTGAGATAACCACTCTCAGTTTATGTAATTCAGCATGTCACTGTCATCTTGGGTGCAAGGGTCCTTTAAGGCATAATAATTTCATTAGTAGTGGCTATTACATTTTCTTCTTCCATCATGACATGAGGAAAAGCCATGCATCAAGATAAGTGCTTTTAACCATCAACCCTGGCATTGCTCATCTTAAACCGCTCCCCCCTGCCTCTTCTCCTGTGTGGTACCTTCAGAACAAGCTACTTTTGTGAGCAGAGGCACTGCATATCTATCTGATAGAGAGTTTTCCTGGCAGCAGAGATGCACACCACTTCACAAAAACCTGTCAATACGCAAAAATGTGCCAACACCTCTGAACTACGCCTGAAAGATGTTCAAAATATCTACAACGTGGCCTAAAGAGCTTAGAAGTAAGATTCTCCATGGGAATGTTCGGCACAGACAATCCCCTTTAAGCAAACTGAGTCAACACGCTGTTCAGAAAGTCCTCTGGGGGAATGAGTTTCTTCTACTGCAGGGTCAGACAGAAACAGAGCGATTCAGGCTAAAGCTGCCCTTAAAGGGGATTTATTAGGCTTTTCGTTATTTTCAGTCATATATATATAATGTAACAATGTTATATGTTCATATTAAATGTTACCAAAGTGTCAAATAACAAGGTACACATATGTAATATTGATCCTTTTGAGCAAAAAGCACCAGCTTCAGACTGCTCTGAATGTTTTCTTCTACTTGTTAGCCCAAGCTTACGTCAATGTGAGGCAGTTTTCTTTATACATATCCACACCGCTGCGCTAACAGTATGGCATTTTTCTATTGTTTTGGGGTAGTTACGCTGAGCCATGACTAACATCTTTTTAACTAATCCTTTTAAATAAAAAAAGCCACAAATCTCTTCTTAAACGTTAATATTTTTTGGTTTCTTTTAGTCTTCTGTGATTGTAAACTGAATATCTTTGAGTAGTGGACTATTTGTCAGGACAAAGAGGACATTGTAGATTGTATCTTGGGCTTCAGGAAACAGTGATCAATATTTTCACCATATTCTAACACATTATGGATCAAAGTGCTAATCCATTAAACAAGAAAATTATCGGCAGATAACAATAAAGTTTTACCAAGTAAACAATAGCATTTTAAACATCATTGTGAGCATTTAACATTTAGTTCAAAGCACCACTTTTCCTTTGCCACACAAAGCTGCTAGCATGACTCTTAGTGTCTGAAATCACTCCCTTATTCACTCATTCTTTACTCCATATATAATAAATACTAAATAGTTCACTTAGTAATAAGCAGCAAATAAAGATTTTGGACACTATCGTCATAATTTTGTGCCATCAACATCAGCTGTGGAGTTGCGCGATAGTAGTTTTTTACATCTTTAAAATGTGGAGCATTGCATTGTGGGATTGTTAGCAGCAAGTACTTTTTTTTCGTTCCATGGTGGAATATCTGAGGGCACTATACATATACAATGGAGATATTTACATATTCAGGATTTGCACTCAAATAAAATGGTGGAGGGTAAGTGTAGTGCACTATATAGTAAATAGGGAGTGATTCTGGACATAAAAGTTGTTTTTACAAACAAAGCAAGAAGGGACAAATCATATCTAAAAAATGTATTTCTTACAAAACTTCAATGTCTTCAATTGTAATTTATAGAATACATTTAAGAATTTGCATGTTTGCAGATGTAATGCCCCAAGACAGGAAAATGCGGTAAATACAAGACACTACTAAGGAAGACAATAAGAAATATATTTCAAGCATAATAACTGAGGAAATACTTCCCTGAGTGGAAAGGTAACAAGGTTCTCCATTATTGGATACCCAATGGGTAATTTTACTGTGTTAATAAATATTGGCGTAATGACAAACTGTGGCTGTGATGTTGCCTTGGTTTGGTAAATCCATTTGTGTTGGCTTTGTTTACAGATGAGCATGCTTTGGCAAGCCCCCAATAATAGGACAAGTAATCCTGAGATTTCTTTTTAAAAGAGTGGATGAGCATTTCACTTTACCTTAAATGTCCCTAACATAAACTCTCCAAAATATAACTGTTCATTTGTCACTGTCATTTTTTTGCTGTGTGACCCTACACATCCAAATTAAATCACTATCATTATAGAGGAAATGATGTGTCATGTACTCTGTATCTACTACTTGTGCAGTGGGAAAATGAATGGCAGCATAATGGGTTATGGCATCTTCATTACTCAGAATTAAACACTGCAATGTAGATTTAACAACGTCATCACTCTATAGACTACCCAGGCATGGTAATAATGCAGCTTTTATGTGACACAGGCCCTTTGGTAGAAAGGCTGCTGCAGAGTTTACTATTAAAACATTCCTGCCTTTTTTTTCTTTTGTGCCCACTATGCAGTCAAGCCGGAGAAGAATCAGTAGATTTGTTTGTACTAAGAGGATAAATCAGTACAAAAGTCTGTGTTTAAATTGCAACATGAGAAGTGTAATACTTAGAAATTCTTCACAGGACCGGGCTATTTGACAGCTTAAGACATCCCATTATAAAATTAAGTATTGCATCCAATTACAAGACAAGCATCTTTTCACCTTCCTTGTAATGTCTGGCACTGGAACAGCTGAATGCTTAACAGCAATGCTGAACGTCTTATCATAAAACATCTACAAGTCATTCATCAGCCAAAGCATCGCTTGTGCGGTAATTGCCATGTGAAAAGCCACCACTTGACTTCTTTAAATAAAATCTGATGTTGAATCTGTAGAAACAGAGCTTCCGCTGTTGCTGATGCACTTTTGCTTACAGCATGACAATTTAGAATAATGTAATCTGGTGTGTCTGTGTGCAGTACATTTCTTCTCACTCAATCATAGTTTTTCTAAGTAGTTACACACTAGCAAGTACATGCACCGAGGCCAGGAAAGAAGTCTTAACTGTTCATGGCTTGAATGTGAAAATTGCTTCCAAAAGCAGGTGAATTAATGATTTATGTATTATATGTAGCATGGAACATTTACACAAAGGGTCAAATAATCATCTGCATTTTCAATTATATATACAGTACCAGTCAAAAGTTTGGACACGCCATCCCATTTGCTTTAATGAGAAAATGTGTCCAAACTTTTGACTGGTACTGTATGTACATTGAAATAGAAACATGCAATTATCAGTGGGTGCTTACAACAACATCTAACATGGATTGAAGTGGATGTTGAGTAATGCATGCAAACGTGGATATTGTTGCAATACTATTTTCACACATTTGTCATGTTTAAGTTGGTTTGGTAAAGTCTGCATCCATAATATCACCATTTGAAGAGGCAGCTGGAATTTTCCATTCCATTTCCCATTACTTTTAGCTAATTACTTCAACCGAACTGTTATCCATTATGTATGAATTACTTCTGGCTAACTATTTTAATTTATCTGCTTGTTTGTTAACTTTCTTTATGTGTCCACAGCACCAATGTGTGGCTTTAAGGTATTATAAATGTGTTCAGTTGGTGGGGGGTGTGCAGGGCTGCAACTCACAAATATTTTCATTATTGATTCATCTTGTCTTGATAAATCAACTAGTCGTTTGGTCCATAAAATGTCAGAAAATGCCAAAAAATGATGATGCTCTCAAATGTCTTGTTTTGTCCTGACCAACAGTACAAAACTCAAAGATATTCAGTATACTGTCACAGAGGACCAAAGAAACCAGAAAATATTCACTCTGCAGCTGAAATTGAATTAGGACAACATAATTTTGACCCTTTTCTTAAAATAAATGATTCAAAATGATTAATCAATTATAAAATAGTTGGAGATTAATTTAATAGTTGGCAAACAATCAATTACTTGACTAAATGTTACAGCTCTAGAGGCCTCCATTGTGCAATGAACCTATTGTAGCTGGCAGCTTGCTAGTTATTGTGACAATACATTTTCTAAAAATGAGCGCCAATTTGTAATTTTATAGTTATTTTCTCCCTAAGCACAAATATAAACGTGGACGTATTGTTTTACTGAATTTTCCCTTTTCAAATTATATTTGAGCTACACCTCAATGTCTCCATAGCCCCCCCGGTTACTGCAGAAGTACTCCTGGTTAATAATCTGACATAAAGAGAGGTCTGAAATCCATCTTGCAAATAAGATTTAAAAAAAAGATTCTTACCATTGTAAGAAAACCTACAGTTATCTGAGGTATGAGATTGATTTTGTTCTCCAGGATGTTCTGGACCTTTATCAAGGTTCAAGGGTATTCAGTCTTATGTGTATTGATACAATGATGAACCAGAGATGGACTTACCACTTAATCTTTTATCTAGCTTCTTACTTACACACTAAGTGAATGGCAGACTTTTAAATCCAATCAGAGATATACTCTTGCCATCCCCTATGAATGAGAGTCTCTCTGAATGAGATCTCCTGTCTCCTGCAAGTTCAACCAAAGCAGCGTGTAATCAAAGATAGCTTCAGGCACCACAGACTGCTGCAGTCAACGAAGGAAGGATGGTGGACATCAGCTCAACACAAAGAAACAGCTTTTAAAATGGAAAGAATGTGAATAGCGAGGTCAATTGCAGACACAAAACCGTTCTGTTGAATCCCAAAGGGAAGACGTAATGAGTAGCAGTGCAATGTTTCATGAATGAAAAACTTCTTAACAGCATCTGAATGAACAGAACGACTTCTCAGTATTGCAAATAGCTTTGACCCAACAGAGGCTGATTCAGAAATGAATGAGAAGACAAAACTCCATGTCGTTTTATTATTTGGCCCGGGGCTTAAAATGAATGTTTCACATTTTGCACAAAAGCTGCACCAACCCGACTGACTTCCCTGAACCTAAGACAAGTCCAAATAAAGGTTTGATACAATAGCTACCTCCTGCCTTGCTACTTGACTCTCATAAATGGGCAGAAATAATGACTTTATGGCAGTGCAGGCATAAATATCAGAGGTTCAGCCCCTTCATCGGTCAAAAGGAGCCCCTGCTGCTGATACTCCAATGTGCTGTCAGTGGTGAGAGAAGTGCAATTGCTTTGTCTTGTTATCTATAAGATACATTTTAATGAGAATAAGAAGTTCATTAAATGTAATTTACAAAAACAAAGGCCATCTAATGCCCATGCCCCCCGGCTTTCCACACACATGTGCCCCTTTATGGTATTCCTTAGATATTCTCTGCGGTGGTATGATTACCATCAGTTAATGGAGGCCTCTCAAAGAATTCATTAAAACAGAGCATTTACTCTAATGGAGAATTTGAACAAAGATCCAGGCCCAGTTAAAGATGGGTGTGGCTACAGGCTTTTCATATGGAGGAGCCCCCCCCCCACAGTCAGGTTTCACATGTGAAGTGCAGGGACAGGCAGCAGCTACTCTGTGCCCTCTCTGAGGGGTGTGTGCTGTTCCATATTAATGACAAAGGGAGGAGCGGGAGCAAGAAGTCGCTATCATACACTCATTTGTTTAAAAAGAGCCTGCTTCACAATATAGTCGGTGGGAGTCCACAGGAATCCAGTGAAAGCTGGGGGCTGCGTCAATAACAAAAGACAGAAACAACCTCACTTTTTGTCCCTGAAACAAGAGCTGCCCAATTTCAGTATGCCGTTGGTCTTTCACCAAAACTAAAGACACCTTCGTGCATTTCAATGGGGGTATTCCTGCATAAAGAAAGAAGCACAACTGCATAGCATAGTCATCTCTCTCCTGTTGTTAAGCCTTTCTTTATAGCTGAAACAATGAAACTCTGGTCCCTCCCCTTGGATAAAGAAACAAACCAGTATTTCGCAGGGCAGAGCAAGGAACCTGTACACAAAATGAGAAACCTGAGCTGTTGTTCAGTCTGGTAAAACATGATAACAGTCTAGCTCACTTTTAAATAATCCCACCTCAGTCTAAACAAGTAAAACAGCACATAAGAAGTCATTAAGGAGCCAAATTCAACAAGGTTTTCTTGACCTAATTGGCAAATTAAAACAAAACCGGAAGGCTAAAGAAGCAATTTTAGCTGACTTTATAAAAATGGAATATATCTCACACACTCCCGCAGTAAAGTGGGGCAAACCAATCACAAAAGTGTAATTAAGATTCACTTGCTGCTGTTTTACTGATAATCCTGTGTGTAAAACTGTCACAGGCGAACAAAAGACCCTTTTCCTCATTGAGTCATTGCCTGAGAGTGATTACTTTTGCCACACAAGTCCTTTCAATTTCTCAAGGCAAGATCACTCTGCTCGGCAAGTCCAGCTGAGAGTATATTGCTCTCTCTGACATGTAGAAAACTCAGCATGTTCACGTGGTAGCTCGTATAACTTCACAGCTGTCTCACTGCATCTAATCTAAAAGGTGAAGTTTGTTTTAGCAATGAGATTTTTGAACAAATCTAAAAGTAAACCTTTAGAGCTTTTGTCATAAAAGCTTAACAAGTTCAAATCAAGTCAATTCTAATGTTAAAACTTACAATTTATCATAGCTTAGCTCAACATGAGTGATGGGAGCAAACTGCTTTTCCTTCAACAACTGCACACACAAACAGGAATCATAAAGAGACACTAACCCCCATCATGACCCTAAAATCAACACTAATCCACCTGTTCAGTGTTCTGCTGGGGGTGGAGGGTGGAGGGTGAGAAAGAGCATGTGTGCACTATTCCTGCCTACTGTGTGAGGGGGTGAGGAGCAAACAAAGACCAAAAGAAATCAGCAATGCATATCCATATTGAACTGTGTTACATCAGAATTAATGCTTTTATCCAACTATACTCTTTCATGTTAAATTGATTTACACAAACTGGGATGAGTCTACATTTAATTTTAGTGTGACCATGTCCTTACCATGTGGGAAAGATGCACACGTAATTAGCTTCATTTCATTTCTTCTCCTCCTGTCACGGTTATACAGCAGGCTAATGATCGACTTTAATCTGAGATTTCCCAAACTTTTGAACTAAAACCTTCTATTTGCTCTTTTTTGTGTCCTGCATCAAAGATTGTGTAACAGCCACGTTTTAATTTCATCACTTCAGGTTATTTTTAGATTTCCCATTGCCCAAGAGCTCGATCCTCACATCCAGGCTATAAAATGTGGCTGCCAGGGGCGCTGGTAGGAATTCTGCACCCCCTGATGTGAGGTGACACTGGGTTCCCCACCATAATGCAGTTTAATTTACAGTACAACCTCGCCTGTCTCAGAGGCCCCTCTCTTCTTTAAAGAAGCCCAAGATATGCTCCTTATTTTCTCTCCTTCAGCAGCACATCTGTATTCTGCTCATATCCACTTATTTCTTACTCTCATCAAGGTATAATCCACACAAACTCCTCTAATGTAAATATCTGTTTTGTGTGATTCTTGTGTGAGAAAATGGCATTTGTTTCACTTTCTCTTCAATACTTAGTAGATTACCATTAGACAGCAACTGATACTAGACAAGATTCCACTTCACACCCTCTTCATGCACGGGAGTCCTACAGAGCTTTTTGAGAGACATTATGAGCTGCCAAATTTAGGTTAAGCGTCCAGAAGAACAATGAGCTGTAAAGATATCACATTTGGGGCCATTTTAAGCATCCCTACTCTAATAAGTGAGAAGAAGAGCTTGTTAGTCAGATTATGCTATGATTATGTTTGGCAGTCGGGTTCAATTATTTAAATTCTGCAGATCCCACTTTTTCCTCATGTATTTACTCAAATTTCTTTGCTTCATAATTTGATTTTGCTCTCCATCTATCCAGCTAGTCATTTCTAATAATTGATCAGCTGATAAAAAATAATCGACATTCAGAGAGGAAGTTTAAAAGTGGAGTAGTCTTCAGATTCAGCATTTATATTCAAAGCCTGACTCATAGCTCTCATGAATGCGTCTGAATTTTGCATGAAAGAATGCAATACTTGCAAGTCACAAAGAAATCTCTTTTCAAAAAGGAGAAAAAAACCACAGACTTCAAACATTGAGAGGAAACTGCCTATAAACAAGAATAGACATGCACACAAATCCAAAGTTGTACAAGATCTTACATGTAACCCACATGTACAATTAAATACGCTCTTTTCCCTTTTCCTGTGCATTCACATCAGTCTGAATGTAACCTAGTTAAAGATGAAAGAAAGGAGAGCGAATCTATCTCAGGTGAAATTGGGTGACCCCCACAAGAGATCAGTCCATTAGCAAAAGGGAGAGCCCCACTCGCTTGACAAGTAATACCAGCTGTGACACCGAGCGCTGTCTGTCTGGGCGGGGTGAGGGTGGTGGTGGTGGGGGAAGGGTGGAGACAAGGCAGCGAACAAAAAAACAGATGCATCTTTCTAGACTATTTGTTCTAAGAGTAATTCAGGGATCTGTTTTTCTGCTCTATCCGGTTTTGGCCATATGCCTTGGCCTTTAATACTGTAGCCCCGGGAGCTGTTCCTTTTTTCATCTGTTCAAATATAATAAACACACAGGCCTGTTTTTTATTAGTATTGTTGCTGTTTTTATTGCAAATCCCAAACTCAATAATCCACATCAGTCAGATTTTGCCCATACTGAGCAACTTGACAAAGAACATTTCTTTTGTGTGAATCTTTCATTATTGACACTTTTTTTACAAGAACATGAAGAAGCCAACAGTGACCATCTGTTGTCCAAGCAAACACACACACACATGTTCTGCCCATCAGGTCAGGGCAGTGTGTCTGCTAAACACACAGTGGTGTGGACGACCCCAACGTCTAACCTCATTACCAACTGAGTGCAATCTCTACCAGTCTCAAGCACACAGCACTGCAGCTGCACAGCGGTGTAAAAACACCTTGAAAGGGCCATTCGCTTCCTCTCAAATAAACCACCTGAGCCTGACTGATAGCTGCTGCATGGGTGTTAATTTACAACAACAGGCGCCACCCTAGTGTGACGAGGTAGAACAGAGTACAGTGAGATCAACCTCTCTGCCCCTTTGCTGTCCAAGGGAACACTCCCGTGCAGCTTTGCATAATGGCCTGGCTGAGTGAAGTGAACACATGATGCTGCTACCTGTTGGCTTAATGTTGCAGGCAAGGATGAAAAGATATCTTCTGCACATTAAATATCAAGCACAAAATGGAGACAAAGAAAGCATTTTTTTTGCACCTGTTCCAAACATATTTTAGAAAACACCACTTCATGCCAAGTGTCTCCATCCACACCATACCCAAAAGAGCAACATTTCATAGCCAGAACTTTGACGCATTCACATGCACACACACACACACCCACACCCACACACACACACACACACACACACACACACATTACAGGTGCCAACATCCTAAATGTGTCCTATCCTCTGTGTTAAGGGAGCCAGTGAGGTGCGCTTTTCCCCGCCCAACGGGCAGCACATAATTACAATAAATGAGACAGGATGTGAACGCAGCATCTTTCCGCTAAACAGCATGGTTAACAGGAGAGATAACACATGAAACTGAGGCATCATGATGACATCATGGCCTGAGCACACGTGAAGACTGGGTGAGGATGACTACCTCACTGCCTCTCCCATCATGGGTAGCATGCAAAAAAAAGGATGGACAATATCACGTCACATAAGCAGACATGGGAAAAGTCACTTCTTATAGATATTAGGAGGACTTAACAATCTTAAATAGAAAAAATTAATCTTTCTTCTGTGAGAGTTAAGTTTTTAAACAGATTATAGATTTGGATTAGGCATTAATGCATAGTGTGGTTTATAAACTGGCAGAAAGAACAATAGATTATGTAATAGATGCCTGATTTTGTAATTGTTTAAACAAGAGGGACATTTCTAGAAATACAATTTAAATTAAAATCATATAACACAATCAAATCGGTGACTTCTTAACTTATAAAAAACACAAAGCGTCTCTGCTCCACTTCCCCTCCTCCAAAAATGTGATTGATAAGCCGGTCTGAAGTTTTGGTGGCACCTGCGTGTGACAGCTGGGAGTTTTTTCTTTCTTTTCTTTTTTTTTACCCACCCCCTCTCATACCTGCAGCTAAGCGCGAAGACGCATCCCGCATGAGCAGCACCACTGCCCCGCTATAATGAGACAATAGCTTACCTTGGCAGAGGAGCGTGGTGAACAGGAGGGCGCGCACGCAGCTGGCGGACAACAAGTGCATCCTTGCAAGTCTCACAGATCCTCAGTTGGCTGTTGGTTTTAAAGGTTTGTTTGAAAAAGAAACACTTGCTTGAGTTTTTGTTTTCTTATTTTTCTTCTACTTCTTCTATGGGTGGGGTTAAAATGGTCCTCGTGAGCTCGGTTGCTGGTTCTGTTCAGTTTTTGGCTCTCCTCCCAACGTGGCATGTGCTCGCCAACTCGCGCTCGCATCAGTTCTGGTGGAACAGGTAATCGCGAGGGGTACGCAGACAAGCGCGAGGGCGGAGGATACTGTCTGCAGCTCCGCCTCTAACACCCCCCTCTCCTCCCACACCTCCCCTCCAGCTGCACCCCCCCCCCCCCCCCCTTCCTGCTCCCACACACAAGTGCACCCCCCTCCACCCTCCCTTTTCTTAAGACCCCCAGCAACTCACTCCCTCGTGTTCACCCACCTTCTCCCTCTCGCTCCGTTTTTACTCTCACCCCCCCCACACACACACACACCCTCTCTCCAACAGGCACACACACACATGCACACACATACAGCCAGCATGTGAAGCCTGTAAATCATGCCTCAGACTTGTTTCGTGCAGAATACCCACATGTGGAAGAGTTACCCAATAGCTGTTTATCTTGAAATTTAACTAGCATTTGTTTTAGCAAGAAAATGTGCTCATGTGAAGTTAAAGTAGCTACTCATTATGAAAAACCATCTCCCTCACAGTGTTTAATTACAGCTAATGCATCAATAATGAAACCTTACAAAATGGGACGATTCTGTTTAAAATGTTTTTGTTAATTTCGATTACATGCCTCCTCGATGTCATTGTCAGTTCAATGTCAAAAGTTAGCTTTGTCTTCGGGATAAGGTTGTTTTGGAGAGTTTCTGAAAAGTTGACATTTAGATTTTTTTGTTGTTATTTTTAGCTGACAGGAGTGACATTTTATAAGCGCATCTCAGTGAGAAATCAGAAATCTACAAACCAACTAGTAACTGCAGCCATCAGATAAATTAGTGGAGTAAAAAGTACACACATTCCATCTGGAAAAAAAGCCTCCAGGGATAAAAATAAATACATTTAAAAATTGAATTGAATACGAGCAGAATTGTACGTACAAGCATAATACTTGGGTTACTTTACACCCCTGACTCCAACATGTACACACACACACACACACACACACACACACACACACACACACACACACACACACACACACACACACACACACACACACACAAACACACATAATGCACTTTCAATCAACCCTCTGCCTAAGACTTGTAGACCAGGCTTGTTTCATGCAGAGTCTCACACTGCTACTTTGTGCCTTACAGGCACAGATGATGGTAAGTAGGCTATAGGATGTAGGTCCAAGGTTAATTATAATGAAGAAATGTTCACATAAATAATTTATCCATAATTAATTATTAAAACCCTTGCTCATATCTCCTTACTTTTCAATTATTTCACTGAGCACATTCAAGAGCAACACCACCATGATAATTATCCATCTAATGACTATGTTAATAGAATTAATATGAGGTACTCAATGCTTTGACATAAATTGAGCTCTTACTTCTTTTCACTTATACTCTTTTTAGCTCTGTATAATGTCAGTAGTTACTTATTTACCTGCATGGTGTGTTGTGATTTCAAGTCAGGTTTCACATATGATGACAAATACATTGTGGCCATAAATGAGGGCTTTTTTCTGTTGAAGTATCGCTTTCTAAAACGGCTGTAACAACGACTGTTTCATCAAGTCCATTTCAGAAGTCGGTAAAAATAACATTAGAGCATGTAAAATGTCATTAAAACCACACTTGCTGCAAATAAAATGATTTACCACTGTGCTGTAACTGCATGATCATGCTTGTCTGATCACAAAATGTGTGTCAGCGTATGTGCACAGTGTGTGTTGGGCAAGGGAGAAATCTATCAGGGTGAAGAAGTAAGTATTCCTCACCCTGGGTGTGTAATTCATGTAGGTCTGTGATGGTTTGTGCAAATGGAGTGAGGGCACAGGCTGTGAAAACCTAATGCAATTTGATTAGAAGTTAACCGCAAAGCAATATTTTTCCTGCCTCAGTGCACCGAGAGAAAAAAAGAACTATTTGCTTTTTTTCCGTGTGGGTGAAAGTGAATGAGACTGACTGATGACCAAGCCTGGAGCGTGGTGTTCAATTACCAAACAATAACATTGTGTTCATAATTGGGATTTCAGGTGGGCCGGTCAAGGACTTAATATTGAAACAAACAAAGAAAACAAGAAACCCCAAATTCTTGCAACCTGAAAATCTACAGTAAACCTGTGAGCAGGATGTGCTAAAACTTCATTTCATGCTTTCTCTTTTCAGGAGAATAAATGCAGCTTAGGCTCGTGTTGGTTTTGTATTCACAGGAGAGCGATTGCAGTCAGTCTCCATGACTGGAGAAAGAGATTACACACGGAATAATGAATTACATCACATTGAAAGAACTGTACCAGCTCCTGCTGTCATTTGTTTGATGAAAGAATGAGCACTCCTGTTTTGACATCTTGTGACACAGCTCCTGCTACGAGCATAGAAACAAGCAACAGTGTGTTGCTACGGACTCGGGCAATGGAAGTACACATTTTTGATATTCAAGGATGCTGCAGACAGGAAGTCCTATTTTCCCCTCTACACACATATGTTGCAGGTCTACACTAATTATCATAGGTGTGTTTCACGGATAAAAATAATTAAATTCAGCTTTGCCGGGAGGAATTCAATAACACCGGTAACCAGAACTGGCAGTACAGCATGAACAGGAAATAGTTCTCATTTGCAGCCTCACAGTCATCAGTTCGCTTTTGCACTCCCTCATTTTCACTGTGTGGAAGCAGCAAATATGGCACAGGTTAATTTGGCTTCGCTCCAGCCCGTGACAATTAAATGTTTTCTCTATCCTGTTGAGGTGGAACCCCTTCAGAACTGCTCCTGAGAGGCAGACGAGTGATTAGTCTCCTACAGATCGAGCTTTGGTAAACTGTGTCAAGCCGCGAACACAGTGACCCTGACATTTTCAGCATGGCCAAGGGAGGGGAAGATCCACTTAATGGCCAGTCCTGTGCCGCCCAGCAGCCCCACTTTGGATCGATAATTGCTTCATTAGTTAATCTGATTGAGTGTGTGAGCAGCCTGTAGTCGATGCAGAGTTATCTCTCTTTCTATGGAGTCTGTGTTTTATTGATTTCATTGTTCTCTGTGGAGCCTAACTTTTCCCCCCAACTAATCCTCACATTTACACAAAGAAAAGGAGAATGGATCTCTTTGTTTGAGTACCTTATGCCATCCATACATCACTTATATTGAAGATGATCAATAGAAACTGCTTCTTGATAGTATCAGTAAGACAAACAAGGACACCAAATGTCTTTCGGTGTTATGTAGCTCATGGTTTGAAATGCCAACCGTGCCAAAAGTTTTGCAGTCACACAATCTTATGAATATTTCTAGATGCAGCAATGTTATGTGCAACTTCTTTTACAAACTGATTATTTATTGTAAACTAGGTGACAAAAATTGTGCAAGAGAACACACAGGATCTTTAAACCTGCAGCAACTGTAAAACAATCTGTAAACACAACACTGACATTTTATAACCTCAAGAGTGCGAAATAGCGAATGTGTTAGCAAATAATTGTATACAAATTCAGTAGGCAGATCGCAACATTGAGATTCATATAGAGTCGTGATTGTGGCCACCTGACAAATATAAGTCCAATATTCACTCTGCTTATAGCTCTGTTTTTGTCAAAATATTTGGTTCTTTAGCCACTAATTGCTACACAGTGTTCATTGTCACTAACTTTATGTATGTTCTGAGAAGGTAGTGTACAGGAGTCTTTAGTCCCTGTTTGCTAAAAATATCTGCCTGTATTTATTAAAGACACTAAGAGGGCAGTGAGCTGTAACCATAAAACCAAAACAGTGAGCTGAAATATGTTAAATTGCTTCATAGAGAGGAACTAGGGGCAGTGCCAGGTGATGATTCTCTGTGGGTTATTGACTGTTAGCGATTCCTTTCACATACACAAAATCATGTGATCTGTTTTTTATATAAAAAACATTTATTAGTGCAGCTTTAAGTCTTTACCCTCCATACTATAAGTTTTTAAGAGGTTTAAATTGTTTTTTTTATGTTTCATTTTGCCTTGATATTACAACAGTGTTGACTGATGCTTTTTTGCCATCAGCCTATTTGCTTTTATATAAAAATATTTCCCTTAATAGTTTTGTTTGTTATTTAACACTCTATTGACACATTTCTTAATAACACTAGAAGCCGTAGTATTAGTTCGAGAAATAAGAAGGGACTGGAGGGTAGTAAACAGTGCGATGATATTGCATGAATAAAAATAGGAAAAAGAAGAGATTTTGCTGGTCTCCCCTTAAATTATAGGAAAAGTGATTTTGTATGTATTATGACATTTAAAATGTTTTGTGGCCACTTTTAACCTTTTCATACCCCAGACTTGTTAAGGCAATATAATTTTGCTTGTAAAGATGCTGTGAAATAAAACACAAATAAATGCTTAGAGAGGCGCCTGGTGCCTGACACTTTGGTCATAAATGGTCAGAAGCATGTAACTGTATTTGTACTTCTGTCAGTGCTAACTATTTTGCCATTAACCTCACAGTGGTACAGATAATCCGTTATGAACGTGTAATTGTTCTTGTTTTGGTACTGTATGTCTTGTCACCTCGTGAGGGGTTTTTATCCTGCGTGTAGTCGGTTAATCCTGTATTGTGGAACTGTCTTGCAGCATGTCAGCGCAAATTTACCGAGACAAATTCCTTGTGAAACCATTGTGCATGCTGAAAGAAAGTGATTCCAACAGGCCTACAACCTGTTGGGGAGATGCTGCAGAGAATTACAAGTGTTTAATAAAAACCCTGAGAGGTGTCTATTGTCTCATTTCACTGTATGTAATCACCATAAAACGTACATTTCGTATGTGGCGTACATATGGCATACTTCACAGTCTGCAATGATGATTTTGATGAACACATTTCTATATTTGTTTTGTTCCTGAACAGATTTCTGTGCCTCGGTTCTTTTTCACCAAATATAGAGACCATGTATTAACTGTAAAGATTACGTCAAGTCACAGGGATTGTTTGAGGAATTCATATTCAAAGAAAAGAAACCATCCCAGCTGATAGTCGATAAAATCTGTGAGGGAGAATCAATTACTGCAAGGGCTGTGGGGAAAAAATAGAGTTCAGATGAATTACAGGTGAAATGTTCACAGCTTTTCGCCACCTGCATTCTGCAAAGTATGCAGCTGTTGGTGTGTTATATATTCGACCCAGTCTGGCAGGCTTGGCTGCTGGTTGTGTCTGTTTTTCCTAAATTACCTGGTTGTCAATGCATGAATGTAATTCATTGGCAACATGAAAGGAAGAGAAATTATTCATGAAGATGTAGACCAGTCTGCTACAACTCAGGCATCTGTCAGCTGTCAGTATTGTTTATTTCCCGCCTGAGCCTGGAAGTATTTGTCGGTTTGTCAGTTAATGGCGGCTCGTTGCTGGTGGAGACGGCAGAACTTCGATGCCGCCTGCTTCAGGCAGATGCTTTGAACAACAACCCAGGATAAACACAAATGGCAGATTCTTGTTATCCCTCTTTTATACGGCAATAGATATTTTGGGAATACTTTTTTCACTACTTTCTGATGATGACGTGCAACATCCAAATGTTCCATAAAATTAACTCTTAAACAAAAGATAAGTCAAGTTATGGGAATTCTGTTATGAAAATTAAAAAGTTTTAATTGCTCACTGGGCTGGGATTTCAAAGGCAAAGCTGTTGGAATAATTTGTCTGTGCTCTATCATTTGCTGCTGATTTTTTTTTTTTACAATACAGTGGTGAAAGCAGGTTGACATTCTGTTCGCCAGTTAATCTTTAAAGCAGAAGGGGTAGATACCAGCAGAAGTGAGATACAATCTCTTGATATATTGGAGTGAAAAGGGCATGTCAAGAATATCAAACAGATGACAAAGTAATCAAATATAAAAAACGAAGAACTTTTATTTTTTTTCCTTCCACAACAGCTGAATCAGCTGATGCCATTTATGGCCTGGGAGTGGAAACTGGTGCGGTTTGATCTAAATGTATTTTGTACAATGTAGAAGAAGAGGAACACAGCCACTGATAGCTATATGTTAAGATTTCTAAGCTTCACATTACATTACATTACAATAATCCTATTTTGCAGTTTCAGTGTGATACACCACAAAATGTTGGGACCTTGGAAGGTTATTTGGTCAAATGTGACAAAAGTAGCTGTATGCATATATTACTGTCACTTTTATACAAACACACATATATATATATATATATATATTAAAAATATTATTTAATGATTTTTTAGTATTTAATTTGGATTAGCGGAACATATTGTACCATAGCAGAGAAAATACTTACAAAACAACACAAAGAAAAGAGATATTAAAAAATACCATAAAAATTTAATGAGAAGCACCAGATCATCTTGTCTGTTCTTGACAAACAGTTTCTTCCTCTTCCTGAGTTTAAAATAATCCCATTTGTGAGCAGGTAAGGAGTTTGATCCCCTTAACAGAGAAAAACATTCAACAAAATAGCAGCTTACAATTCCCCATAGATGCCCCTGAGCGACTGTCAGAAACCTCTTTGGGTTTCTGACAGTCACTGAGTGACTCAGGAGCCTGTTTATGTATGCATTTATGGATAGATTTAATAACAAATTTGAAATGACAACCAGAGGTTTTGTCTGCTTTTTTAAAAATCATATTATGAATCTTGAAGTACAAGCGGCAAACAAGTCTCACATATTGTCTGTCGCCTTTTAAGTTGAATGTGTTAACAAAAAGTCACCTATTTACACATATAGCAGATTAGGAGCAAAATTAGAATTTATTTGGAGTCCTGTTTGTGTGATAAAAAAGTCTAATATTGTCGCTCTGTTTTGGTTTCCACCAAGTGAGAAAAATATCTGGCTCGCTAACTAGCTTTAGTAGTAGTGACTATCTGGTAGCATAAAGTGGGTTTTTAGAGCTTTTTTTTAATTCAATGTGTAGTATTGCTCCCCAATGCAGCTGTAACAACCTCCTGACAACAGATATGTCTTTACTTAAAGTGTTTTCTCCTTATTTGTTTAATCTGCATCAGACTTTCATCTTCTCATTGCCTTTGTCAATCATGCCCTCTCTGTACAGTGAGATATTTTAGTTTAGCATAAAATAAGTGAGTCAAAATAATCTGTATTTATCTCCAGTAAATCTAGCTTGGATTAAAGAAGTAAACAGCTCCCCAACATTCTCTAAATGTATTCTCGTCTCCAATGAAGAATTAGTATTGTCTATTATTTTGAGGGGGTGTCAGATTTCTGAATGCACTACTGCTCATGATCCTTGTGCTGGTCCCAGTTGGTGACAGTCATTCACAAAAACAAACAGTATGCATTGTTGATACTCTTGCATTTCATTGCTGAATTAATTAATTGGAACAAGCTCCTCAGTGGTGAAGCAGTTTTAATGCCTATTGTTTTAGTCCTTAACATGCAGTAACCAGAATTCTCTGGTTGCAAACACTGGTTGATTCCTCCTCAAACATTTCTGATTGCCAGGTGTCTTGAGTGAATTCAAGAAAATTATAGATGAGGTACTTTCCTGCAGGGATCCAATCAGTCAGTCTGACATCAGTATGATGTCATTGACAGAAACCAATCATTTTGCAGACAGAGCTGAAATATTTTGCATTACCTGAGGATTTTAACATTGTAAGTATGGTAGCAAATTAAACATAATGAGAGACTACATTGTGCTTAATGACTTCAAATGTATAACAGCATTTTACTGGAATCACTTTAGCTTAATATTGATACTTTGATACATTCAGTTTTAATGCTTCCATTCCTTGTATATTGTCTGTCTTTCTTCATGTCCTTCCTGTTGGAAAGCACTTCGTATCTCCTGTTTTGAAAAGCACCACACAAATAAAGTTTACTTACTTATTTACTTCCTAATACCTTGTTTGCAGGGTGTGAAAGAAGCACCTTACAGGTGTCACCTCACACTGCTACCATAAAGCCAGTCATTGTTTGAGGCAACAATGCGGATCCAGCCCAACCCTCAACAGTCCAACACAGATCTGATTAAAGACTGTGTAAACACAGGCGGTTGAACTGCAGAGGAGGGACGACTAAAGCCCCCTGACTCTGGAATGTGGAGGGATTGGGGCATCTTTGCCCTGAAGGTTTTTACTGGTACAATACCAGTCTGGGGCAGGAGCAGTGGTCTGTTTGTTGGCCCAAGTCAGGCTGACATTATCTCTTCTTTGCCCTCAGGCTCTGAGTGAGAAGCCATAGAGTTTATGCACGCTAGTGACCTACGAGAACATAGTGCAATTAGCCCCACCTACATTTGCACGACACCTCCAAACAAACGGATGTTACCATAACAATCAGCACTGTATCTAGCCGGTTTTCCCTTTGCCTCATGCCGTGTCCATGACAATGCAACTTCAGCTGCAGAGGGAGACAGCTGGGTGCAGCAGAGCTGGCTGCTGCTGTTGCTTGGGGTAGAAAAGGGCATGGTGTTTGCCATTGTTACATCCCGGGACAGTTTGAAACAATGCAAATGACTCTGAAACCTGCCTGAGGGCAGGTAATGGATTACAAAAGCAGTACATATCTAAAATCTGGCCTTACATATGTTGCCTCTATTTAGTGTTTACATGTTTTGCTCTGTTGTTCATGCTGACATTAAATAACTGTGACATGCCTCAGGTGACTTCAACCTGTTTGGCTAATGTTGGTTCATGTTGGCTTTGGGTTGTACTTTTAATGACATTGTGATGTTTTGGTTCCTCCCTGTTCACCTTTTCATGGATTGATGCTGCAATCCATTGCAAGTCGGAAGTCAATAGTTCCAATTTGTTTTTTTCTGACTTGCAATCTAAATGCGTCCCAGTGCATCTGCTCTGGAAAACATGGGCGCCTGCAGCAAACTGATGTTTGGAGGGTAATGTACATGCAGAGTTTCATTCCAACCCAACACTATAGCAGATGATTTAACAGATTAGATTTTGTCATGCTCACAAAGACTTCTATCAAGCACAAATCAAGTGAATGGGAATGGCAACTACAAAGTCACAGTTCACAACAGAAACACTACAGAAAGTAAAACTTGATGAAAAGGTAATTCTGCTTATTGCTCACTGTGTGCAGTGCCATATTGCTGTGACATCAGGTGTGTATCTATCAGCAAACCTCTACTGGACTGATCATGCCCAAGTTCTCGACTTGAAATTCCAACCTGAATGATCTTTGCACTGCACTTTTTCCATGGCAGAAGTTGTTTTTTTCCAAGTTCGAAGTACAATGGATTGCAGCATTATTCACTGCTTTGTGATAGAAATGTTGTGATTAAATGACAAAAGACTGCTTAGACCACTGGTTCAGGCTCCTTTTTATTCAGAAGTTTCTGAACTCCTCAATCTGATCCCATTTAGGAAATCAACATGCAATTAATCTTGCTAAGCACTGGCTGGATTTTTTACAGTTTTTTATCACTTTGGGGTTCTGTGTGTGAACTCGTGGGACATGTACAGGGTGACTCATTACTTGACTGAGCCGGTATTTCCCTGCTCTGCTGCCTTCACTCTCTTGTGCTTACTTTCTCCATGCCTCATTCTAAACAATTACTCTTTGCAGCTAATTTCCCCCTTTGTAGTGTGCATTTCATATGGAGATTAGCTAGCTGTGCCATTCAACCTAAACCTGCTCTTGTGAGACAGCTCTGAATTTCATGACTTCTTATTACAGAGGCTGATTGGTTCTAAATAACCTTTTTAAAAGTTAAGCAGTGGCAGCAAAAGCCTGATAAATCTAGACACAGATGGTGTTTGTTAGAAATATTTTGACGGTTATGATGCATGATTTCTAAACAGTTAGTTCAGCCAGTAATTAAAAACTTTAATCACAAAGTATTATACTTGATAAGCAACCACTGATTGGATGCCCTTTCACTCACATACACACACATCAAAGCAGAGTTTAAAAATAAGAACTTTTGAATCAATATAGTGTACCCACATTAAAACTGACCCTTTAACCCCTTCTTTATTTCAATTACCCATTACTCCTGGCCGTATCTGAGTTTCAAAATGACACTTCAAACTGGAAGTACATACCATGCAATATCAAGCAAATGGCATATAGTCATTTCTGTCTATAAATAATAGTGAAATATTTCTGTCAGTTAACATTGACTTCTGTTTTAGCACACAGGGTTTCAGCAACACTGACATAAAGCTGATATGACGAACATGTCAGCAAATAGTTGCCTGTATTTACACGTATTTGTTGGATGTATTATTTTATCCTTTGTTTATTTGCAATCACTAGTCTGGCCAACTAACGGATGGAAGTCAAATATTCCCTTTTCTTGAAGCACTGTGTTGGTCTTCACCAACTGGAAATAACTGGTTCTTTAGATTCTCAGTGCTCCACTGTACATACAGTACCAGCCCGTTGCTAACTGTCTATCTGCCAAAGGTGCTGGGCAGATAGCTCTGTAGTTTTATCAATGCTTTTTTCTCACTATGAGTTTTGAAGAGAGGGGACTACAACAGTACATTTGTAAGCTGGAAAAGGACCCTAAAAAGCTCTTTAGAATTGGGGAGAACTGTAGAGGAGAGTGATAATGTGGGTTTGTCGCTATGATTTACTCCTTTTACATTACACATAGTTTTTTTTCTTAAATAAAATGTTAATATAAACATATTGTGCAGCTTTAAGTCAAATTAAGAGGATTTTCATATATAATATATATATATATATATATATATATTGCGTGTGGTGTCCTCTGCACTTGCCATTTCAAAGCATGCCTTATATTGCTGAAATGGAAAACATTTAGGGAAACCTAAGTGTCTCAGTAAACCATTATTAGCTTGTCAGGCTGCTGTCAGGCGGAATCAGGAGGTGCAGCTTATCATGCACTGCAGAGGAAGTTTCTGCAGTGTCTGAGACAACCATGCAAATATCAGAGCCATCATAAGCGAATCATTCAGCTCTAAAAAAAGACTCAACAATCCTATTTTTAAAAGTCCTTGGTGTGAAGGATAATATTTTGAGATATCTGTCAAAAGCCTTTGTGCCTTTGCACTGTCCATTACAGCTGTTAAATGTAAAACCTCTTCTTTGTCCCTGATGTACATCACTTGTATTTCTGTGATAACCACATTTTCATAATTAGATTTATTTGTCAGTAATTTAACCAGATTAACTCAAATTCAGGAGAGGTCAAAAGCAGTAAAAACAATCGCTCAATTTTGTATATTGATATCCGCCCAGAGACAGCTTGCTGTTGCAATTTAGTGGAAGCAAATGCATTTGCAAAGTAAAACAAGATTAGCTGTCTCTTGTGAGGCTCAGGCTGCTCTCATGGTTAATGGGCTGCTTACACCTCCTGTGAACCTGCCACGCCTCCAGACATGCACACTGATCACACCAGAGCATTGTTGCATTGAGCATACTGGTGCAGAATTTCTACTGCAGATACCATATTATCATGGAGGCTTTTTGAGGATCATAATAGCAGTTTTTCATCTTCCATCCAGTAGTGAACACAATGTTTTTGCATCCTCTGCATTACTGGTCATTTTTCAAAGCAAATCACAAGATTGTTGATTGATGTTCCCTCTTCTAGCCAGCCATCATTTTGCATTCATTTCAGTGCACTATTAAAATCAGCATGTACTGATCTGAAACTTGCTTGAGATAGGTAATACATCAATTTGCCAATTGTCTAATTCTGTCATTGATATGTTTACGCTGTGCTGTACTGCAAACTCATTGGTGCATTCAAGGATGGTCTGATATATGACATTTAACAGTTCAAGCCTGTCTCCTTAAAGATTACATTTAAATACTACTAAATGGTTTTGCCCAATAATGTTTTGGAGGAAACTGCTTTGTATTATGGTCATGACAATGTTGTTTTCCAGTCCAGGAAGTGTTACATTTTTATATACTGCACAAATGTCCAAAGTGCAGGACTGAGAGGGGTTTGCATCCTGCATACTTCATGACTACTTACTACTACTTACATCACAACTAACTTTGTTTTGACTGTTGAAGAAGTGGACACATCTTGTCTTGTGCTTTGATTTCCAAAATGTAATCAAGACCATAATCCTTCCCAACCTTAACCACATGCTTTGAGTCGTCCAAACTTAACTATCAAAAATGAATAATAATTTGTAAATAGAACAAATAAAATATGTGTCAGTGAGCATAGACATTTTGTGACTTTGCAGGTTCATTATCATGATTAAAATATAATCCAGGTGACATTATGATTCTTTCTAATGTTGTTTTTCCATTACAGAGACTAACCAACCTATTACTGAACTTGTTGCCGTTGCACCATGATCTCCTTTTGTTTCCACTGTCTCTTGGAGACAAGTAACTGGAGC